>NC_057735.1:9809332-9882005 GCF_004010195.1 Chiloscyllium plagiosum
CCCCGTGTCTGCGTGGGTTTCCTCCGGGTGCTCCGGTTTCCTCCCACAGTCCAAAGATGTGCAGGTCAGGTGAATTGGCCATGCTAAATTGCCCGTAGTGTTAGGTTAAAGGGGTAAATGTAGGGGTATGGGTGGGTTGCGCTTCAGCGGGTCGGTGTGGACTTGTTGGGCCGAAGGGCCTGTTTCCACACTGTAAGTAATCTAATCTAATCTAATAACACAAAGAATCTGTTCAGTGTTAAAGATAGGTTAGGCAAGTGGGCAAAAACCTGGCAGACAGAATATAACGTGGGAAAAGGGGAAGTTGTGCACTGGCAGGAAGAATTGAGGAGCTAGACATTTAAATGGAGAAGGACTGCAGAAAGTTGCAGCACAGAGGGATGTGGCACAAATCACAAAAAAAAATAGTTTACAAGTTAAACAGGTAGTAAGTAAGGCAAATGGAATGTTGATGTTTTGTTCAAGGGAGTTCAAGCATAAAAATAAGGAAGACACGGGTTAGACTGTATCCAGTTACTGTGAATAGTTCTGAGTCCCTTATCAAAGGAAAGATATTCAGACATTGGAGGCAACACAGAGAAGGCTCACTAGGTTGATTATGGTTATGGTGGGATTGTCTTAGGAGAATAGGTTAAGTAGTTTGGGCCAGTACTCAATGGAGTTTAGAAGAATGATTATTGAAACAAACAAGATTCTTAAGGGACTTGGTAGGTAAATGCAGGGAAGTTGTTTGACCTTGTGGGAGAGTCGAGAACCAGACAGTATAGTATCAGAATAAGGGTTCACCCATTCAAAGCAGAAATGGGGAGGACTTGCTTCTTTCAAAGGGTACTGACTCCGTGGAAATCTTTACTGCAGGGGCTGATGAGGCTGGATTGTTAAGCATATTCAAGACTTAGACAGATGGATTTCTAATTAGTATTCAAATCAAGGGTTATGGGTAAAAGGCAGGAAACTGGAGTTGAATATAATCAGAGCTGAAAATGTGTTGCTGGAAAAGCGCAGCAGGTCAGGCAGCATCCAGGGAACAGGAGAATCGGCATTTCAGGCATAAGCCCTTCTTCAGGAAGAAGGGCTTATGCCTGAAACGTCGATTCTCCTGTTCCCTGGATGCTGCCTGACCTGCTGCGCTTTTCCAGCAACACATTTTCAGCTCTGATCTCCAGCATCTGCAGACCTCACTTTCTCCTTGAATATAATCAGATCAACCATGATCTCAAGAATGGGAGAGCAGACACAGAAAGGGCAGAACAGCCTAAATCTGCTTTTATATTGTTGCGCCTTATTCCTGTGCCCATACCTGTGTTGACATTGAATTCATCCTTTTTGCCAGTTCTTCCTCCACTCTGCATGGTTCGCACCATGCAATGGAGGGACCATAGCAGTTCATCAAAAACCATTCACTTAGTCATAGAGATGACCAATGTGGTAACAGACCCTTCGGTACAACTCTTCCATGCTAACCAGATATCCTAACCTAATCTAGTCCCATTTGCTAGCACTTGCCCTTATGCCTATAAACCCTGCTGCTTCATACATCCACCCAAATGCCATTTAAATGTTGCAATTGTACCAGCCTCCACCACTTCCTCTGGCAGCTCATTCCACACACATACCACCGTCTGCGTGAAAACGTTGCCCTTTAGATCCCTTTTATATCTTTCCCCTCTCACCCTAAACCTATGCCCCCTAGTTCTGGACTCCCCCACCCCAGGGAAAAGACTTAGTCTATTTATCCTATCCATGCCCTTCAGGATTTTATAAACCTCTATAAGGTCATCGCTCAGCCTCCAATGCTCCAGGGAAAACAGCCCTAATCTATTCAACCTCTCCCTGTAGCTCAAATCCTCCAACCCTGGAAACATCCTTGTAAATCTTTTCTGAACCCTTTCAAGTTTCATTTGTGAGAACAAATGGAATTTAATGTCTCATCTGAAAGATGAGATGTCAGGCAGTGGCAGGCTGCTCCTGTGCATTAAAATGAAGGCATTCTACCTCCAACTCCACCAGATTTAAAATTTAAAATGTTCTTTGTAGCCGTGGCATTGCTGTGAGGGGGTCGGGAGGTGTTATCTGTCAGTACCATGCTCCCTGGTAGGCAGGGAAGGTCCCTTAGCCAGTCTGGAACACTGCCACACCTTACCTTACCTGCCCCATTTCCCCCACTCCCACAGCCTACCAGCAGGAACCAACCTTAAGGCACTACTACTGTTCTGCATGCTCACCATCTCAAGATTGTGGGGGATAGGTGGACGTGGGGAACCAGCATAAAGGTAGAAGGTACAGTATTGTGTGGTAAGCCCTCTCTGTCCTGCGCCATGATGGGACCTGCAGTGATTGGAACGTGGGGCTCATTGACTATAAGGTTCCTGATTGGGGCTAATTCCTGGCTGGTCAGAGCCTGCCGACATTGCACATGTAAATAAAGGGTGACCTGGTGATGGGATGCTGGCCTCTGTACATTTATTTCAGGACTGAAACTGCAGATTAGTCTTGGTAAAGGTGGTATGAGTACTCTCCAAAAATAAGTTTAAGAACTTCAATAATTAAGTACTGTAATACTTTCTTATCTGCTGATTATGTTTCTTCTGTGTTAATGCATTTTCTGTAATAAATCTGATTTATAACTTAGCCAGACTATATTGTTCGAGCTAATGTTTTTATTCTATTGATCAAATAAATCAGGAGTTTACAATGGTATCCATACCATTTCTAATGTATAACTCAGTAATATCGAGTGTATTTTAAGTCAGAGAGAAAAAAAACAACTTCCATTTACTATATGCTTTAACTTACAAGTTTGGTCTCAAAGGTAATGGACTTTGCTTGTGGATAGTGCAGTCTGTCATCACTATAAATAGAGACATTTGGTTTGCAACAGTTTTCTTTAACCAAATTGTCTTTGTTCAGCTCCCCTTGGAAGAAGGGACGGTCTATATGTTTCAGTCCATACGGGATTCAACTACTGCTGAAGTTATTCATTACTTTGGTTCCCAAAATAACAATTTATATTAAGGTATATGAGAATTCACAAGGAAGACTATTATATGGCCTTTCAACGTGTCTTGGGAGATGGGATTGGGCTGTCTGGGGACATAGGACAATGCTCATTGATAGAACATGTGGCAGAATTTGAATCTGTTACTTTTATGGTGAACTGTTTTATACAGCAAGCAATCTGTGCAGTTGACAATTCCCATTCGGATTAAGAGCTGTCAGGAGCTTGCAGAAAAACCATTTCATTTTGACATTAATAGAAAGATGGTGTTTCTCACTCACTGGGACTTTGGCTCTGTGTTTATAAATTGTAATAGTTTATTCCCTTACGCAAGCTTTTAGGAAGCTAAGGCAAACAGAACAAAGTGAATGACATATGAACAATGATGATCACAGAAAGACCCTGCGGTCTATTCAGCCTGCTTCATGCAGTCATGATACCTTGTGCATTGTGATGTTTTGCACCTTATTGCCAGCTGGGAGTCGTGAATAACCAGACGAAAGAAGGCCAAGGCCAACTTGCAGTGGTGGGGAAATAAACAAAGGAGCTTCCTCTCTCAATGAGACCTTGCAAGACAATGTAAACTGTTCTATGAGATCAGCCTGGACATGAGGTCCTTGTCCTGTCTCCCTTTGGTATGAGGTGAGCCACACTTCCAGTCACTTTAATGGACTAGAGGCTTATGGACCAAAAGGATCTATGAGTTTGATCTGCTCTCCGTCCCAAAGACCTAACCCTAATGAGGATGGGCCCAGTGAAGAGGATGGCGGGAGAATAACTGCTGACCTCAGTGTATTACCCACTAAATACACTGTGTGCAAAAGCAGTTACTGTTCCACAGTCAATAGGAAATAGGAGCACTTGTAGGCTATTTTGCCCATTGAGTCTGTTCCACCATTCAATGAGATCATGGCTGATCGAATAATGCTCAACTCCAATTCAAGATTGAATTCAAGAGTCGTGAAGTGATGTTGCAGCTGTACAGGACTTTGGTTAGGCCACAGTTGGAGTACTGTGTGCAGTTCTGGTCGCCTCACTTTAGGAAAGATGTGGAAGCTTTGGAGAGGGTGCAGAGAAGATTTACCAGGATGTTGCCTGGAATGGAGAACAGGTCGTACGAGGATAGGTTGAGAGCGCTAGGCCTTTTCTCGTTGGAACGGCAAAGGATGAAGGGTGACTTGATAGAGGTTTATAAGATGATCAGAGGAATAGATAGAGTAGACAGTCAGAAACTTTTTCCCCGGGTACAACAGAGTGTTACAAGGGGACATAAATTTAAGGTGAAGGGTGGAAGGTATAGGGGAGATGTCAGGGGTGGGTTCTTTACCCAGAGAGTGGTGGGGGCATGGAATGCGCTGCCCGTGGGAGTGGTAGAGTCGGAATCATTGGCGACCTTTAAGCGGATTTGGATAGGTACATGGATGGGTACTTAATCTAGGTTAGAAGTTCGGCACAACATCGTGGGCCGAAGGGCCTGTTCTGTGCTGTATTGTTCTATGTTCTATGTTCTATGTTCCACTTTTCTGTCTTTTCCCTGTAACCGTCTATTGTCTTACTGGTTAACAGTCTGTCGATCTCAGCTTTGAAGATACTTCACAAACCAGCTTCGACAGCCCTCTGCATTAAAGAATTCCACAGATTCACCAGCCTCAGAAAAAAAATCCACTTCACCTCTGTCTTGAATGTGTGATCCCTTATTCTGAGATTATGCCCTTTGGTTCCAGACTCTATGCCCTGTCCCTGGATTGCTCATTGTGCAGGCAACAGATCCATTTATACGTGTCAGTATTTACCATCTACTTCAGGTGAGATGGACAAGGTATGTAGCCAATGATGCCCAAATAGATGCTGTGCTTCAGGGAGACAATCCTGGGATGTGGGGATGGGGTGTTATCTTTCAAAGTCAATTGTAAAGCCTCCATGAAGAACTGCCATTAATGTCATCAAATAGGATGCAGATGCCTAATCATGGTCAAAATCATCAAAACTGAGGTTAAGACCTTCCAGTTAACAAGAGCAGCCACTGAAGAGACAATGACAAGAGAGACAGAATAAATGGGCAGCTGCTCCAACTGACAATCTACCACCACCTCTACCAGCCGACAATTAACACCCGCACAGAGGGAAATGCATAAACAATCTGAGAAGCTATGGTCAACACGGACAACTCAACAAATAAATCTCAGGAAAGAATTCCTCTCAACATAAGGAATTGACGATGATGATGAGGGAAACTTAACTAATCTTTCAGAATGCAAATGGGACCAAGTGATTTGACACATTGTTTCTTTAACATTTTTCCTTTCTCAAAGCATTAATCTATAATTTGAGTTAACAGCCCACTTTTTCGAATCTGGTTTCAAATTTGAGGCTGTTTTATATTTGCAGCATGAGAAAGAGATAAATCTTGGAGAACTTAAACCTTGTCATTGATGCTATTAATTCCTCACAGTATGGGGCTTATTGGTAGAAAGAAATCATGATTCAAAATATGCATCTCATGATTGTTTATGGTCCAACATGTCACATCAACTATACGTCTCAGAGCCATGTCTTACCGCAATGTAGAGAAATTCAACTCTAACCCATTTGATACTTTATCCAGTCTGGGAGGACAGGAAATCCCTGTCCTTTCTCCCCCATGTCTGGCATTCCTAGAAAGGTACAATTTGTAACAGGAAGCTGTCAACACTGGGGGAGAGCTGCACTGTCAGGGGAGCTATCATTAGGATGTGACGTCACATCAAGGTCTTTTCTACTTTCACACAATGGGCGTTAAACATTCCATCATTTTGAAGGATTGGGCATTCTCTCCATTGTCTTGCCTCTTCTGGAATACTGTATCCTGTTGTAGGAAGGATATTAAACTGGACAGAGTGCAGAAGAGATCAGGATGTTGCTGGTAATGGATTTGTGGTGCTGGTGTTGGACTGGGGTGTACAAAGTTAAACATCTCACACCACCAGGTTATAGTCCAACAGGTTTATTTGGAAGCACTAGCTTTCGGAGTGCTGCTCCTTCATCAGGTGGTTGTTTGAATTATAAGGTGCGGCTGGATAGGCTGGGACTATTTTGACTGAAGTGTCGGCTGTTGAGAGGTGATCTTATAAAGTTTATAAAGTTACGAGGGGAATAGATAAGGTGAACGGCAGGTGTCTTTTCCCTAGGGTGCGGGATTTCAAGACTGGAGGCATATTTTTAAGGTGACAGGAGAAAGATTGTAAAAAGACACGTGGGGCAATTTTTTTACAGAGGGAATGATTTGTGTGTGGAATGAAGTTCCAGAGGAAAAGACTGGAGGCATATTTTTAAGGTGACAGGAGAAAGATTTTAAAAAGACACGAGGGGCAATTTTTTTTACAGAGGGAATGATTTGTGTGTGGAATGAAGTTCCAGAGGAAGTGGTGGATGCAGGTACAGTTACAACATTTAAAAGACATTTGGATAAGGACACAACTAAGAAATGTTTGGAGAGACATGGGCCAAACGCAGGCAGATGGGACTAGTTTACAGAGGAACCTCGATTATCCAGCATTCAATTATCCGGAATTTGATTAACCGAGCGAAATACTGTCTGCTTGTGTCCTTTGGATAATCGAGGTACCTCTGTAGTTTGGAATTATGGTCAGCATGGACTAGTTGAACCAAAGGATCTGTTTCCATGCTGAAACCAAATACGGATGAATGTCCTGTCCTGTAGCACTGTGACATTTTGAAATCTTCCATTAGCTGCGCTGTTACTGATCAGGATTTCACATTAATTGGCTTCTAATTATGTGTAACACTTATCCTGTGGACTCAAACTCGCTCATATTTTGGTCAGGATTGGCAGAAAGTCAATACACATTCAGGAGACACCCTCACCTCACAACTGAATCCTTTCTTTGTTTCATATCTATATCAAAGGAGGGGTTTTACAAAAAAACAGTGAATGAATATTCTTGAATATTTGCGTGATTGTAATGAGGTCAGTTAGGTGGACCACCCAGAATATGAGTTCCCTGATTGGGGCTGTTAAACTGTTCCAATCAGGGACCCCTGGCTGACAGATATAAACAGGAGTGTCAGAGGTTCTGTTCACTCTGAGAGCTGGCTCTTAGTGGCAAGGACGCTCCATGTGTAAGTAAAGGCTGACTTGGTGACAGGATACCGGCCTCTGTGGAGTTATTTCAGCTTTGTCCCCGTGCAGAAATAAAACTGCATTTGTGCATTTGTGTGGCGTCTTGCATTTGTGTGGCGCCTTTTGAGATGTCAAGTCATCACAAAGTACCTTAAAACAAATGAAGCACTTTTGAAATGTGGTCACTGTCAAAACCACAGAGTCACGATCATAGAAATCTACAGCTCTTCACTGTAAAAGGCCCTGCAGCTCATTATGTCCGGGCTAAATATTCCAATCCCATCTTCCAGCACCTGGACCCATAGCCTTGAATGCCTTGGCATCATAAGTGCACATCTAAGTACTACTAATAATAAAAGATGGTAGTCAATTTGTGCACAGCAAGATCCCACAAAAAGCAAAGGGAACTAACAATGTAACAATCTTTTTCTCAGCAATGTCAGTTGAGGGATTAACTGTTGATAAGGACTCTTGAGGGCGAATTCCCTTGCAAAATAATGCAATGGAATTATTTAAATCCATCCCGACAGATCAGCTCGGGACCTCGGTTTGCTGTCTCTGCGAAAGATGGCATCTCTGAACGTGTGGCTCTTCCCTAGTGCTGCAGAAAAATGTAAGGAGCTAACTGTTAGGAGGTGAATTCTTCACGGAATCCATTGCCAGGAGGGGAAAATCTTGTGACCACTCTCGAACGAGTTAAAGGAGTCTTAATGTTACAGCTGGATGTCTCCTCCATTGTAGCAACATATGGCTGAGAATGTTCTGCAGCTGGGTCCTGTTTGATAGTAACTCATTAAGCAATACTTTTTATTTAAATCATTATTGTTTCGAAGAGTAGATGTGAGTTTCCTCTTTTAAAAAGCATCAGTAGAAAGGCACATCTGGATGTAAGATATCTCTGCACACTTGTATTGCTGAGTAAATTAATTGGATTTACATTGTAATGAGGCAAGAAGAATGTTAATGCATTTTTGAATCCTGAAAAGTTTAACTCATTACTATATCAAGATGCAAAAAAGAATAATTTCCTTTTGTCACCCACATTTTACATGGCATTCCTGTAATAACCTACACAGCTTAGCAATCTTCTGTTTTTTCCTTCCCTAATATGTACAGGATGATGGTAAGGGCTGCACAGATTTTTTGTCATCTTCATGGAAGTGTTGATTTTGTTAAAAAGAGAAGTACTGTTTGGTCATTCAAGCTCCAAAGCAGAATCAGCTGCAATTTTTTTTTAACAATTTAAGTTATTGGGTTTATACTTGAGCAACAGGTGGATAATTTTTATACTCAAACAAAGTTAGCAATATTGAAAAACTACACCTCAAGGATTACAGTAAATTCTGCACAATGGCAGTCTGCAAAATCTAACCTATTCCTCGAGATTTTCTTCCAGTTTTCTTCTTTCACACATTTTAGATCTCATTTTAGAGACAGAGATGTACAGCACGGAAACAGACCCTTCGGTCCAACCCGGCCATGCTGATCAGATATCCCAAACCCAATCTAATCCCACCTGGCAGCACCAGGCCCATATCCCACCAAACCCTTCCTATTCATATACCCATCCAGGTGCCTTTTAAATTTTGCAATTGTACCAGCCCCCACCACTTCCTCTGGCAGCTCATTCCATACTTGCACATCTTTTATATCTTTTTCCCTCTCACCCTAAACCTATGCTCTCGAGTTCTGGTTCTGGTTCCCCCACCCTAGGGAAAAGACTTTGTCTATTTATTCTATCCATGCCCCTCATGATTTTATAAACTCATATAAGGTCACCCCTCAGCCTCCAACACTCCAGGAAAAACAGCCCCAGCCTGTTCAGCCTCTCCCTGTAGCTCAAATCCTCCAACCCTGGCAAAATCCTTGTAAATTATTTCTGAACCCTTTCAAGTTTCACAACATCTTTCTGATAAGAAGGAGACCAGAACTGCACACAATATTCCAACAGTGGCCTAACCAATGTCCCATACAGCCACAACATGATCTCCCAGCTACTGTACTCAATACTCTGACCAATAAAAGGAAAGCATACCAAATGCCTTCTTTATTATCCTCACGACATGCAAATCGACTTTCAAGGAGCTATGAACCTGCGCTCCAAGGTCTCTTCGTTCAGCAACACCCCCTAGGACCTTACCATTAAGTGTATAAGTCCTACTAAGATTTGCTTTCTCAAAATGCAGCACCTCACATTTATTTAAATTAAACCTGATCTGCCATTCCTCAGCCCATTGGCCCTTCTGATCAAGATCCTGTTGTAATCTGAAATATCCTTCTTCACTGTTGACTACACCTCCAATTTTGGTGTCATCTGCAAACTTACTAAGTATCCCTCTTATGTTCGCATCCAAATAATTTTATATTAATAATAGAAAGAAGTGGACCCAGCACTGATCCTTGTGGCACTCCACTGGTCACAGGCCTCCAATCTGAAAAACAACCCTCCACCACCATCCTCTGTCTTCTATCTTTGAGCTAGTTCTGTATCCAATTTTGCTCCCTGTATTCCATGAGATCCAACCTTGCTAACCAATCTCCCATGGGGAACCTTGTCGAACGCCTTACTGAAGTCCATATAGATCATGTCCACCTTTCTGCCCTCATCAATCCTCTTTGTTACTTCTTCAAAGAACTCAATCAAGTTTGTAAGACATGATTTCCCACGCACAAAGCCATGTTGACTATCTCTAATCAGTACTTGCCTTTCTAAATTACATGTACATCCTGTCCCTCAGGTTTCCCTCCAACAACTCGCCCACCACCGACATCATGCTCACAGGTCTATAGTTCCCTGGCTTGTCCTTATGACCTTTCTTAAACAGTGGCACCGCATTAGCCAACCCTTAGTCTTCTGGCACCTTACCTGTGACTATTGATGATACAAATATCTCAGTAAGAGGCCCACCAATCACTTCCCTAGCTTCCCACGGAGTTCTAGGGTACACCTGATCAGGTCCTGGGGATGTATCTATTGAAACACTTAACAAGGTGATATATATTTTCACCACTAATCATCAATCGTTCCACTACAGGCAGAATCCTGTAAACATAGACTTGGCAAGGCATATTAGCAAATCAGCTTTAGTCTCGCATGCTGTCTTTCCCCAGTCCAGTAACATGACATACTGAAAGAAACAGTCTTCGTCTAACAGGACCACACAGTGCAAAGGTAGAAGGATGTACCTGATGACATAGAACATTACAGTGCAGAACAGGCCCTTTGGCCCTCGATGCTGCACTGACCTGTGAACTATTCTCAATTGGCCCCCCTACACTATCCCAAAATCTAAGGATTGTTTAAATCTCCCTAATGTGGCTGAGTTGACTACATTAGCAGGTAGTGCATTCCACACTCCTACCACTCTCTGAGTAAAGACTGTAGAGTTCAGAAGCAGGCATCACAGGATACAGGGCGGGCCATTTAGGATTGAGGTGAGATGAAATTTCTTCCCCACGGTGTGGTGACCCTGTGGAATATTCTGCTGCAGAAAGTGGTTGAGGCCAAGACATTAACATTTTCAAGAAGATAGATTGGGTTCTATGGATCAAGGGATCAAAGGGTGTACAGTGAAAATGAGAACGAGAGACTGAGTTGGATGATCAGAAATGGTCATTTTGAGTGGTACAGCAGGCTTGAAGGGCTGAATGGCCTTGTACTTCTATTTTCTGAGTTACTATTTACTTTTGTAACTATTCTTCACCCACTGCATTTTCCCTGGAGAAAGGTTCCTGTTGACAAATGATGTTGTAGTTTTGGTCATGTACTCTGATTCCTGTAATTCATTGCAATTCTCCTTAAGTGGAGTCTATAGACTGTTTGCTCTTACACTTAGAAAATAGAGTGTCTTTATAAACTTTGCTGGAAAAGAAAGTTTGGCTTAAGTCCCATCTTTTCACCAACTCATTGGCAGGCATATTAATGACAATAGGAATTCTGTGTATAGTGCCCTTGTGGAGTCCCATGACATAAACGTCCATGCTGCCTCAGGTTGGATGGGCATACTGTCCATCACAATGGTGCCTCATTTCCAATCATCAGTTGTCGGCAAAATGGAACTAAGAGGCAAGGATCACAAGGAAAGGCAGGAAAGTGGTGGGGAGATTAAGATCTGGTCAGTCAGATCTTCTTAAATGGCACAATCAGCTCAAGGAGTCTTCTAGCCTGTGACTGATTCTGTGTCCTATTATCATCAGGGAAGCTGGGAATTGTGCAGAGAGAATAATCCCATTACCGTCTCCAGAAACTACATTGAAACTTTCATTTTCTCCCAGTCCTTGGAGTTAATGAATTGCTTGAGGATTTCTCATTCTCTTGGATCTGAAGAAGGCAATCAATTTGTTTCTGTGAATTACCGATGGTCAACGTAAGCCATGATGAGAAAAGCCTCTAAGGAAACTAGCAGGAAGAGATCAAAGAACAATGCTGGACAGGAAAACCTGACCGATATAGGGCTGAGGTAGTGGGAGGTAGCTAGCTGGTACAGTGATGAAAGAATGGCTTTTGTATTTCTATTGCACCTTTCATAACTTCATGTCTCACCAAGTGCTTCAAAGCTAATGAAGTACTTGTTTGAACTGTTATATTATCAGAAATAGCAGCCAATTTATACACAGCAAGATCCCACAAACTGCAAAGAGGTGGCTTTGCTGCTTCCATCTTACAAAACTACAAGCCAAAGAAAATTGATGAGGATACAGAAAACAAAGAGGATTGATGAGGGCAGAGCAGTAGATGCGATCTATATGGACTTTAGTAAGGCATTCAACAAGGTTCCCCATGGGAGACTGGGGTGGGGGAGTTCAGAACTGGAGGGCCTAGGTTTAGGGTGAGAGGGGAAAGATATAAAAGAGACCTAAGGAGCAATTTTTCACGCAGAGCGTGGTGGTGCGTGTATGGAATGAGCTGCCAGAGGAAGTGGTGGGGGCTGGTACAATTGCAACATTTAAAAGGCATCTGGATGGGTATATGAATATAAAGGGTTTGGAGGGATATGGGCCGGGTGTTGGCAGGTGGGACTAGATTAGGTTGGGATATCTGGTCAATATGGACGAGTTGGACAGAAGGGTCTGTTTCCGTGCTGTACATCTCTATGACTCTAATAGAGTCTAATAAAGTTATGTCAATTCATTTTTTTGTATGTTAACTATGTTGTAAGAATAAAGTGTGTTTTGATTAAAGCAGAGAGGTGGACTAATCAAATCACATCTGGAATACAGCACCTTATGCTTGCCTTTAAATAAATATAAACTTTAGGGTTTTTGCTATATTCTTACAATACTTTTGGTTGGGGAGTGGGTGGTATCTGGACAAGTCCATAGTAGTTAGACAAATAAAATCATGACAACATAGGTGTGACTGACAGGAAATAACCTGGGAATAATGATCTCACTATTTACATAGCTGGTTCTGAATTTCTGCTGAGAACTTTGCCAGGCATAGGTTGCTTGTCATAGCTCCTCTTTAGACCCCATTTATTTACAAACTAGGCATTCATAGTTCAGACACAGCACATCCTTACTAAGATAATTGAGTCTTTAAAATCTCAGCTTAAATACATTCAAATTAACTACAAGATCTTCGTACGTTTCTCATTTAGTTTTAGATGCTGTTGTGGAATATTATTTTAATGTAACAACAAATGTTGGTAAATCAGTAGTGAAAATGCCAAGGACAAGTAATTACATCTCTAATTTGTGATAACGTAATTTCCTGAGGCTATTGAGCTCAGTAACTCCTCCAGCTTTCTTGGTTTCTCCAATTATCCCATTAATATTCAGGATTTTAACTTAATATGTAAAAAATAAATGATGCAGAAGAGGAGTTATTGAGATTCCACTGTTGCACAGCTCCTTCCCTCCCCATTTCCCAGTATATGGAGTTGTCATGGCACAGATAGAGGCCATTTGGCCTGTTGGCTCTCTGTAGACAAACTCAAGTCAGTCCTGTTCGCCCCCTCACCTTGCGCCCCTCCTCCTCCAGCTGTAGCCCCGAAAAATTATTTTCCTCAGCAAATTCTGATCTCATTTAGAAATCAGCCAGCATCAGCTTCCACTGATCTGGCAGGTATCCAGTTCAGGGTCATCACCAGTCACTGCTGAAAAGAAATTCTGCCACATAGCTGGTCTGCATCTCTTGTCCAAGACAATCATGTTCCCTAGTCCTTGTGCCATCAGCTAATTGGAACAGCTTTTGTCCAATGTACCTAAATCTGTCATAATCTTGTACATTGAAGTACAGATTTACTGTGCAAAAGGAGGCCATTTGACCCATCCTGTCAGCACTAGCTCACTCATTTTGTTGACTTAATGCCAATCTCCTGCCTTTCCCCATAGCCTTGTGCATTATTTCTGTCACTCAATAGCTTCCTAAATGCCTCATTTGAACCTGCCTCCACCATGGCTCCAGGCAGTGCAATCAGACATTAGCTCCCCATTATGTGAAAATGTTTCTTTTTCTCTCATGTTGCATTTGCTTCTTATTAAAACTGTGTCCTCTGGTTCTTCATCCTTTTATCAGAGGGAACGGTTTTTCCCTGTCTAGTCCAACCAGGCCCCCCCATTATTTGGAAATCTTGTATCAAATCTCCCCTCATCATCCTTCTCTCCAAGGAAATCTCTTCTCAATCCACTTTGAATTTTTCAAACCTAGCCTTATAACTAAAATCTACAAAATAACACCTGGGGATGAGTCCAGCAACTGCAGGCTATTTAAGGCAAAATGCTGCAGGTTCTGGAAATCTAAAATAAACCTAGCGTGTTATTGTGGCTAAGTAATTGGCACTGCTGCCTCACAGCACCAGGGACCCGGTTTTATTCCACCCTCGGGCAATGTCTATGTGGAGTTTGCATATTTTTTGTGTCTGTGTGGGTTTCCTCCGGGTGCTCTGGTTTCCTCCCGCAGTCCAGAGATGCGCAGGTTAGGTGGATTGGCCATGCTAGATTGCCTATAGTATCCAGGGATGTACAGGCTAGGTGGATTGGCCATCAGAAATGCAGATTTACAGGGATAGGGTGGGATGCTGTTGACTTGATGGGCTGGATGGCCTCTTTCCACACTGTAGAGATTCTATGAAAAAAAATCAGAAAACGCTGGAGAAACTCAACAGATTTGGCAGCATATGTGGAGACAGAAACAGAGTGAATGTTTTGAGTCTGGTATGACTTTGTTGAACTTAAGCTGAACAGTTTAACATTGATGGTCAGAAAGCCTTTAGAAACAGCAATTCAGGAAAAAGTGAACTTTGGGAATATCAAATTATTTGTAAACTCATTTGTAAAGGGCAATTTTATCAAGCTTAGAGTTTTTGATGTACAAAGTTAAAAATCACGCAACACCAGCTTTCAACTACCTAATGAAGGAGCATCACTCCGAAAGCTAGTGCTTCCAAATAAACCTGTTGGACTATAACATGGTGTTGTGTGATTTTTAACTTTGTGCATCAAAAACATCCAACACTGGCATCTCCAAATCAAGAGATTTTGATGAAGTAGTGAACAGGTTGGCTGAGGGTTTTATGATTGCTGTGTCGCATGTGGACTTCCAAGAGGCAAAGCTGGAGCTCACGGGGGTGAGATGGACAGAAAAATGAGCTGAGTGTCAGGAGACTGTCTTGTGGTGAATGGCTGTTTTTAGAGTGTTATAGTAGCGTTTTTAATGGGTTAAAAATCATACAATACAAGGTTATTGTCCAACAGGTTTATTTTTAACAGGGTTCCTGATGGGTTGGTAATGGAGCTCTGCTGTTTCTTATGTATGCCAATGAGTTAGTCTTGAGGGTTCAGAAGCTACAGTATTGCACACTACGAGGGGGCAAACTTTAAAAGGACTTAAAGCTGATGGAACACATGGACAAGTGGCAGATGCAATATATAGGCAGTTCTGCTATTATGCAGTAATCCGTTCTCATGCAACCCTGTGTTATAAGAATATCGTGTAGTAGCAGCACAATTTAAACTAATGGGGCCAGAATTGTGCTATAACTAATACACGCATTCAAAGTTTACGCTTTAGAAACAGTGTCCCCAATTTGTCAGTGTGTTATTGCAAATTCGCATTAATGAAACACACATTAAAGCAGAACAGCCTATAATGCAAAGAAGCGTGAAGTGATCGGTTTTGGTATGAACACTGAGAGACAGGGCACAATTTTAAAGGGAATGCAGGGGCTAGGGCAGCTGGGTATATATGTACTCAAGTCAATGAGGTTTGCAGGGCAGATTGAGAAGTGTGAAGCATATGATATATTGGGCTTCATAAACGATACAAAAGCAAGGAAGATATGATGAACTTTTGCAAGGCGTTGGTTCAACATCTATTGGAATATTGGATCCAGTTGCAGACACCACTCTTTTGGAAAAATGTGCAGATATTAGCAAGGGCACAGAAACAATTCACAAGAATGGTTCCAGGGATGAGGAATTTTAATTGTGAAGACTGGTTGGAGAAGCTGGGGCTGTTTTCCTACAAGCAGACAAGGTCGGTGTAGATTTTCACAAAGGTATAGAAAGTCATAATAGGTATGGTTAAAAATCACACAACACCAGGTTATAGTCCAACTGGTTTATTTGGAAGCACTAGCTTTCGGAGCGCTGCTCCATGCTCTGAAAGCTACTGCTTCCAAGTAAATCTGTTGGACTATAACTTGGTGTTGTGTGATTTTTTTTTAAAAACTTTGTCCACTTCAGTCCAACACCAGCACCTCCACATCATAACAGGTATGAGCAGAGTAGATGGGGAGACAGTGGTCCCATTAATGGAAGGATAGGGAACTGGAGAACACCGATTTGAAGGTGGTTGGCAACAAAAGGAACGACAGGTGAGGAACAACTTTTTGATGCAGCAATTGCTTAGGATGTGGACTGGAAATAGGTTCAAACGTGCCTTTAATAAGTGAATTAAAGGATTATCATGAGAGGAGATGGTGGAGCAGTGGTGATGTTGCTAGATTAGTAAAATCCAAGGGCCTCCGCTGATGCTCTAGGACATGGATTCAAATCCCTCCACAGCGACTAGTGGAACTTAAAATTGGGATTTGAAAGCTGGTTCCCAGTAATGGTGGCCATGTCACCTGTCTAGTTGTAATAAAGACCTACCTGGTTCACCATTGGGAAAGGAAAACGTGAAGGAAATCTGCTGTCCTTACTCTGGTCAATATTGGACTCTAGACGCACAGCACTGTGGGGGGTTGACTCTGAAATGACCAAGGAAACCATTCAGTTCAATGATGATTAGAGATGATCACCAAATGCTGTTCATACCTACATCCCTTGGGAGAACTGGCTTGCAGGGCCACAGGGGGTGACTCAGAGGGAAATACTCCATCAGAGAGATCTCCATTAAAAAAAAAACATTTAGATAAGTACATGAATGAGAAATGTTTGGAGGGATATTGGTCAAGCGCAGGCAGGTAGCAGTAATTTTGTTTGGGATGATGGTTGGACTGAAGGGCTTGTTTACGTGCTGTATGACTATGACTAAAAAGACCCTTCAACCCATCACATCTGTGCCAGTCAAAAACAAGCACCTAACTATTCTAAATCCACTTACCAGCACTTGGCCCACAGCCTTTTTAAACCTTGGAACGGCAAGTGCACATCTACATTCTTCATAAATGTTCTGAGGGTTTCTGCCATGGAGCTGCTATCTCATGACAGAGAGATGACTGATGGTGGGGGTTTGAGTTGAGCTCTAGTGGGAGGAGAGCTGATGGAGGAGAGTCCTTCACAGTGACCTCAGGTGGTTGTACCACCTTTATAGGCAGTGCATTTCAGATTGCCACCATCCTCAAACTTTTCCTCACCTTCTGAGGGCTAGCACAGAGTAGGTTCCTCCTTCTTTCCGTAAGCTATTCTGGAATAATCCTGGACACCTCTATCAGATCACTTTCAAACTTTCTTTGCTTCAAGGACTTAAGGCCAGCGCCTCCCACCTAACCTTGTAGCTAAATTCCCTCATCTTCTGTTTAGAGCTCTTTGCAGTGTGAACATTGATTGCATTGTATATCAAGCTGATGGAAAGTGTTGTCTGAATGATTAACAGTGACGAATAAGAGGTTCGTCCAAGACGTCAGTCAATGGGAAAGTGAAATTAAAACCCAGATGTAATGTCCCTTCACAAATCCTTGGTGAGGACATGATTTCTGTGAAAAAAAATGAAAATTCATTTTTGTCTTGCAAACTTTTTTTTGAGTGATGTCTAAAAACTGTGGACGCTGCAATGCCACTGAAGGTTTAGTTAATGGTGACAGTATGTGTCGTAACTTTAAGTATGAAAAACTGTCATGTGGTTATGTTAATAACCGTAATTTTATTTCCTCCATCACCGAACATAAAAAATAAATAATTATGTATGTTGAAAATCTCTACTAAAGCCCAAAATTCTGAGTCAGTATCTGGATGTATCGGTTTCCTAGCTCTCCTATTTAGAGTCATAGAGATGTACAGCGTGGAAACAGACCCTTCGGTCCAACCCAACCATGCCGACCAGATAGCCCAACCCAATCTAGTTCCACCTGCCAGCACCCAGCCCATATCCCCTGTTCTTTTGGGTTTCCACAAGTGAATCCTCCCCTTTGTATTAAAACATAGAAGATCTGGAGGAGACCTGACCAGTAGATGCTGAGATTACGTTTCCTCTCATGGTGACTCTACCGAGTGCAGATTTGGAGATGCTGGTGTTGGACAGGGGTGTACAAAGTTAAAAATCACACAACACTGGGTTATAGTCCAACAGGTTAATTGGAAGCTAGTGTGCTTCCAGTTAAACCTGTTGAACTATAACCTAGTGTTGTGTGATTTTTAACTGAGTGCAGAGTTTATAATAAAGGCTATCTCATTTAGGACAGAGGTGAAGAGAATTGTTTTTCTCTGAGAAGGTCATTAATGTTTGGAATATACATCCACAGAGCTCAGAGTCGAGAGTGTGGTGCTGGAAATGCACAGCAGGTCAGGTAGAATCCGAGGAGCAGGAGAATCGACCTTTTAGACATAAGCTCTTCATCAGGATGGAGATCAGTGGGGTTTGAGTCACTTCATATATTCAAGATAGATTATTGATTGACAGAGAGAACTTGGTTAGCTCAGTTGGCAGCGTGAAGCCAACAGTGTGGGTTCAATTCCTATACTGACTGAGGTTACCATGAAGAACTCTCCTTCTCAACCTCTCCGCTCACCAGTGTAATGACCCTCAAGTTAACCCACCATCAGTCATCTCTCTCTAATAAGATAGCAGCTCTATGGTCAGTTTAACTTCTACCTATTCATTGACAAGGCTGTCAAAGTTTCGCAGGGTGGGTCTGGTCGGGTGGATTACAGGCAGGAAAGTGGACTTAAGGCCACAAATGCTTATTGATTGGCAAGTAGGATTGAAGAGCCAAATGGCCTATTCCTGCACTTACATTCTTGATGTTCCACAAATGAGTTGATATTTGCCCGTGTGTGTGGAGTGAATAAGTTTTATTCATACCAAATCCGAACGATTAATTCTGTTTCTCTCTGCACAGACACTGCCAGAGCTGCTGAGTTTATCCAGCAATTTTCAGATTTCCAGCCTCCATACTTTTTGCCTTACTTCTGTCACTGGCATTGTATTGGCCAGGATTCAGTGTGTAGCACTCTCAATTCTGAGTCAGAACATTGAAAGTTTGGATTCCAACAGAGAGATGTGAGCACAAAGTTCAGGATTACATGCCAATGTTGTACAGAGGGAGTGCTGCACTGTTGGGGCAACTATCTTTCGTGAGATGTTAAACAAGGCTTCATATCTTCCCTCTCAATGAATCTAAAACATCCCAAGCTACTATTCAGGGAAGAAATGTCCTGGCCAATAGACAACCATCATCACAATCAAATTATCTGGTCATTATCATGTTCCAGTCTATGGAAGCTTGCTGTGTCCAAATTGGCTATTGCATCACATTTTATCACAATGGCTGCACTTCAAAATGTTGTTCATTTGCTGCAAAATACTCTATAACATTCTGGGGTTGGGTAGGCTCCATGTAAATATAGTTACTGTGGTTCCCAACTACATCAATATTTTATACATTGATATAACAAATACCAGGAGACGGATGTCACCAAATGATATTTAACACCTGGGAAGTTATAAAATATTTATAAATCCGCATTAAACAATCTTCTTCATTGAACATATCAGCCAGTTTTATGTTGAAGAATCAATGCTGATAATTAAATAAGAAAATAAAGAAATCAGACATCGTCTGTTCATTAAATAAAAAAAACAGGCAACTCAAATTATACTATAATGCGAAATCCATGTTAAGTGCATCCTCAATTGGATAGAATCACTATTAGAAGCAGGTTGGGCTATTTTTTATGAAAATTGAAAGGACTACGGTTGCTGTAACTTAGAAACAAAAACAGAAATTGCAGAAAAAGCTCAGCAGGTCTGGCGGCATCTGTGGAGAGAAATCAGAGCTAACGTTGTGGGTCTAATGACCTTCCTCAGAACCGCTGTTTACAGGAAGGGTCACTAGACATGAAACGTTAACTATGGTTTCTCTCCGCAGGTGCCATCAGATCTGCTGAGCTTTTGCAGTCATTTCCATTTTTTTTAGGTTATTTTTATGTTTTTGTACATGGAAAATTACACAGTAGTGACACAGGCAATTTGAAAAAGAACCCAAGAAGTGTGGATGCTGGAAATCTGAAGGGTCACTGGACTCAAAACATTAACTCTCTCTCTCCACAAGTGCTGCCAGATCTGCTGAGTTTCTCCAGCAATTTCTGTTTTTGACACTGACAACTCAACCCAATAGGCTCAGGTTGACATTTAAAAAGACGTTTTTTATTTGTTCACGGCATGTGGACATTTCTGGCTGGGCCAGCATTTATTGCCCAACCCTAATTGTTCAGAGGCTAGTTAGGAGTGAACCACACATTGTGGTTCTGGAATCACGTGTAGGCCAGACCAGGTGAGGTTGACTGATCCCTTCCCCTGAAGTGAACCAGATGGGTTTGCACAAGAGTCAACACAATCACTTTTTTTTCCCCAGATATTTAAAAGATTGAATTCAAGTGTCACTATTTACAATGAACCATTGTCGCCAGAACATTAGCCTACAGTTTTATTCACTATCCCAGTGACATTACTGCTAGCCTATCATCGCCCCCTACTTTTAAGTTCCCAATAAGCCTCTTCCTTCTTCATCTCTCTGTCTCAGTATCTCCACCTTTTCTCCACCTTGTGTTTGTCCAGCTTTCCCCTAAATGTATTTATGTTAGCCACTTCTTGTGGCTACATTTCATACATTCTCACCACACTCTGGATAAAGAGTTTTCTCCAAATTTATTTTGTTTGTTCAGATTGTCCAACTTAGCCAAAGGGCAGTTAAAAGTTAACCAAGTAAGGACAGCAACTTTCCTTCCAGGATGTCAATGCACCAGATGGGTTTTTATAATAATTACCAATGGTTCATGGTCACCATTTGACCAGCTCTTCATTCCAGAGATTCATTTGAATTCAAATTTCAATGTGGCTCAGTGGTTAGCACTGCTGCCTTGGAGTGCCAGGGACCCGGGTTTGATTCCAGCCTCGGGCGACTGTCTGTGCGGAGTTTGCACATTCTCCTACTGTCTGTATTGGTTTCCTCTGTGGTTTTCGTCCACAGTACAGGGATGTGCAGGTTGGGTGCATTGGCCATGGGAAATGGAGGGTTACAGGGCTGGGGGAGGAGTGTGGGTCTGGGTGGGATGCTCTTCGGAAGGTGGATGGGCCAAATGGCCTGCTTTCACATTCTATGATTTAGGTAAATTAACTATAGTCCTACTGAAACAAAGAACTGCATTCTCATTACAGAGAAATATGGTGGTTTAACCTGAGGGTTATCACATCTCAAACAAGGGGAGAAATTGGGAATAAGAATCCTTCATGCTAACCTCAGCCTGTGCAGGAACTGAACCCATGCTGGTGGTGACAATCTAGATTTCAAACCTGCTTCCAGCCAATTGAACTAACCAACCCCCTCCACTCAAAACCCATGCCCTCAGAACACTGGCACTTATCTTTAATTGCTTGTCTACAGCCTCCCTGTAATTTCCTGTTGGGTCTATTTGTACATCTACAAAAACTCTGATGTGGACTCTCCCTCAGTAAGTAGAGCTAAAGAACTGTAAAGCACAGAAACAGACCCTTTAGACCAACCCATCCATGCTGACCAGGTAGCCTAACTTAATCTAGTCCCCTTTGTCAACGTTTGGCCCATGTCCCTCGAAACCCTTCCTATTCCTTTACCCAACCAGGTGCCTTTTAAATCTTGTAATTGTACCAGCCTTCACCACTTTCTCTGGCAGCTCATTCCATACACGTACCACCCTCTATGTGAAAAAGCTGCCCCTTGGGTCCCTTTTAAATCTTGCCCCTCTCACCTTAAAACTATGCCCTCTAGTTTTGGAATCTCCTACCCTGGGGAAAAGACCTTGACTATTCATCCTATTCATGCCCCTTATGATTTTATAAACTTCTATAAGGTCACTCCTCAGCCTCCGCTCCAAGAAAAGTAGAAACATATTATCTGCGTCAAACTTATTGGAAGCTTTTCATAATCTGAAAGCCCTCTATTGGGTCACTCTTCAACCTTCCTGTGTGTCGAATAAAGAGCTTCAGCCTGTTTTAACCTTTCCGGCAGGGTCCAGAAGTTCTCTCAGAATGTAGGTTTTGAGGGACTAAGGTCTCGTAAATGGATAAGTCACTTAATGACATTTGCTGAACTCAAGAGATAAGAAATCACGAGGAACTCCACGCGCTCCTCAAGAGAAGGCATTTACTGAACTCTGCAGGAAGAGATCACTGAGTGCAAACAAATGGATTTCACAGGAAAATGAAATGAAAGGTAATCTTAATTTATTTTCGAAATCTGAAAATGAGTTTATGATGACTAGCAGTAGAAAGTTCACAATCCCAATTTAGTGAGGTTTAAAGAGAATTGTAACTGTTCAAAGGCCAGTTGTATTTCTTTGCTATCATTCTCCATTCACATTTAATCCCCCCTGCCAAACATTTACAATGGCTACCGAAGTATATTATGAACCTTTTCAAAGGACTGAACATTTTACTGAAAAATTTCAAACTTAATCAAATTTTTATGCAAGAATAAACAATCTGTGAATGTTTCAATTTGGATTAAGTTCCATTCAAAGCATTCAGTCTTACATCTGACAATATCAGAAATTAGTTTGATTTTCCTATTTTTAAGATGATCTCTTTGCATATATACCATGTATAAATTTTTAAAAAACTAGGTCAGGAAAGTGATGTGTTTTACCTATACCATACCCAGTCAAAATCACCTCAGGATTAGTGAGGTGCAGTATCAGATCAGAGACTGTATAGTTTTTGGCCAGACATATAAGACAAGGATAATGTTACATTTTATTACTGGGATAACATTGGACTGCTGTCATAAATGGTAAAAAAATTTCCTTTCTACTCTGACATACAGTTGGCTCACCATTACTGTCATAATTAGTAGGAAGCACAGGGCAGATGATAGCCTAGTGGTATTATCTCTGGAATGTTAATCCAGATAATATTCTGTAGGTTCAAATCCTACCATGGTAGATGGTAGAACATAAATTCAATAAAAGCCAGGAATTAAGAGAAAAGCCCATCTGGTTCACTATCATCGTTACCTGGTCTGGCCTATGTGTGACTCCAGACCCAAAGCAATGTGATTGAATGACTATTTAAACACTCTTCTTTTCATTCAATCCCTACAGTGTGCAAGCAGGCCACTTGTCCCATCAATGCCACCCCCCCCTTCTGAAAAGCATCCCACTTTAATCTATCCACATAACCCCCATAATCTGCATTTCCCATGGCTAATCCACCCTGGACACTACAGGACAGTTTAGCATGGCCAATCCACCGAACCTGCACATCTTTGGACTGTGGAAGGAAACCCTTACAGACACGGGGAGAATGTACAAATTCTACACAGACAGTCATGTGTGGGTGGAATCAAACCCAGGTACCTGGTGCTGTGAGGCAACAGTGCTAACCACTGTGTTTTACCATTTACCCTTTTTAAAGTTGCTCATCTCCTGCAGTATCCTCTTTGGCCTTTAACTTAAGATGATGAACAATGAACCATTCATTCTTATTGTCCCAGTTTAGAGCTCAGAGTTTGGAGTTTGTCAGAACAGGGGATCAGAATATTCTAACGGATTATTGATCCAAATATAGTTCACTCCCAACTTGTCTAGAAGAAACTGACGTGTGCAAATGAATGAAGGGTTTTGATAGAATAGGTAGGGAGAAAATTTCCACTGGCAGGAAAGTTGACAATTGACAAAACTAAAACAGAGGAGAAATGAAAGAATTTATTTTTACTCAAGGAATGTTCAGCCTGGAAGGTTGAGGTGAAGGTAGATTCAGTCTGATTTATTTTCAAAGGGAGTTGGCAACATGCTTGAATAGAAAAACAAGATCAACTCAGGAGAGGAGAACGAAATGAACTGAAGCAAGGACAGTGCTCCAGTTGAAGATTGTCTAGTCTTACAATCAGAACTGGTATAGATTGCTCCTGTATCTTGATGGGCTGATTGGCATCCCCATTCCTGATGAAGGGCTTTTGCCCGAAACGTCGATTTTCCTGCTCCTCAAATGCTGCCTGACCTGCTGTGCTTTTCCAGCACCGCTCTAATCTAGACTCTGATCTCCAGCATCTGCAGTCCTCACTTTTGCCTATGCTGGCTAATCTGATCATTATGCAGATTGCTGTTGAATTGGTTTTAGAAGGTTCTAGGTGTAGAATTGTAGAATCCCTACAGTGTGAAAGCAGGCTATTTGACCCTTTCAGTCACTCTGACCCTTCGAGAAAAATCCCACCCAGATCCACATCCTTATCTTATCCCTGTAACCCTGCATTTCCCATGGCTAATCCATCTAATCAGCACATCCCTGTTACCATCCCCGATATGGTAACTTAGCATATCGAATTCACATAAGTTGCACATCTTTGGACTGTGGGCCTTGTCAAGTGTCTTGGGACTCCATCCACAAATAAAACCACTAGATATAGGAAAGCTGTTATTCCCAATACAGTTGGTTCAGATATAACACGATAGTTCCATTCTAGTGCGATCTCATGTTATAAGAAAATCGCACAATAGCCACATCATTTAAACTAACAGGGCTAGAATCACGTAATAGCCTATACAGGTAAGGAAAGTTCGCGATCAACAAATAATGATCTAAAGTCTTCAATCACATTAAAGCCAATTCGCATTGAAGAAACAGGTGTTATACAGAACCAACCGTACTTACCAACATTCCCAGCCACCCAGTAACGGTTTGTTTCACTCTCTCAGTCTCCACTCTCATCAACCAAGTATGAGTTCCAAGCTGCCTTCACAATCCCTCTGATCAATCTGCTAGGATTTGTACTGTTCCTGCTCACTTATTTCAGCCGTGGATGGTGCCATTTGGCCTCAGGCTCATTAAGCAAAGGCTCATTTCCAGTCAGCCATATTCAAAACAAGCCAAGCCAAACTTAGATAGGAGCTTCCTTTGCTTAGAAAAGCATGCAAGGCTTGGAATGAATAGTATTGTATTTCATTTAATTATTACTGCGTTTGTTTAATTTCACAGGTTGATAGTTGCCCTCCTGTTCAAATTAATAATCTCACTGGGGAGGAAAAGAAATGCAAGAAATTGTAAAAGTGAAAGGTTTACTGTGACATTTAATGCAACAAGTAAATGTCAAAGATTTCTCATCGAGGTACATTGTAATTAAATTCCAGCAACGCTATTCTCCAGAATTAATTAATTTCTGTTAACCTATTCAGGGCTCCACACAAACATTTCCGATAATTTGAATTGTTCACTTCACTAATTAGACTCACCCCCTCCCCTCCCGCTTCCGCTTGGAGTACTGAGCTCACATAGATGTTAAATGATGTTATGTAGCTTGCAAAAGGAAGGTTATCACAGTTTTGACATCGCCTGGATTTGCTTGTTCTTTCTTGCAGCAACTACTGGTAACTTGAGTAATAATTGCCCAGAATCCTTTTATTCTCTCTCTGGGCGATTGTTCCCCAACAGGAGAAAGGGGCCTCCCAACCCCACATTCTAGTTGTCATCTGGATGTACTGACAGAGCTCCAGAGAAAAGCATCTCCAACGGCAAGAGGTAAGACCCGGGGAGGGGTGTGCAGGGTGGGGCCAGGAAGAAGGGAAAGCAACTGATTTGGTGACTCTACAAAAAGGCCAGTCTTCTATTTCCCACAAAGCAATTATCTAGTTCCACCCTTCTGACTTGCCACAGGTACATATCATGGAGGAAAGAGAGCTGTCATCACCATAATTCTTGAACTTGAGGCTGGCACAAAGAAACAGCCATGTCTGGGCACGAACAACTGATTGGGCAATGTGGGTACATTTGGGCATCTTACTCACACTGTTGTGATGAAAGCAAAATACTGTGGATGCTGGAAATGTGAAACAAACAAGGAGAAACTCAGCAGGTCCGGCAGAATCTGTGGAGAGAGAAACAGAGTTAACATCAATTGCAGTTTGACTCTCAGCCATGCCATAGGCTGAGAATGGCTTCTGTAGAATGGGTGGAGCCAATGTCACATGAACAGTAACCCCTTCAATGCCATTCCTTTATATAACAAACTCAGCTATTCCAGTACTTCACTGTGTTAAAGGCACTGCTGTAATTCCCTGTGTCTTTCGAAAGACTTTTTTTTGCACTTTACAGAATACAGCACTATTATTTTCCCCCTGCACTTGCTGCAGGCTCTGTCTGATAATTGCTGTCTGTTTTCCAGTTCAACAGGGTTATCAGATTTAATCAAATGATTATGCTCTCTGTCATGCTGCCTGCAGCTCTGCAGTCTGTGTGTCTGTCTCTTTTACATTTTAAACCATTCCTAGTCTTTCTCAGATAAATGTTTTCAAACCTTACACACACATTTTATTAACATTTTATTTCATCACATTTCCCACACGCTTTCTGCTCTTTTCTCTTGCAGGTACAGATTTCGCATCAATTGGCGACCTTGGCTGACTGCCCAGACTTCATTAAGATTGTCAACTGCTACCACATCTATTCCTGAAGGTTGTTTCATATTGCTCCAGCCTTCACTTGGTCAACACATCCACCCAGCACATGGTGCTGCCTTCCTATGCCAATCAGCAAACAAAAAAGACCAACCTGAGTGTTGGCCAAATCAGCATTTCCTCTCCCTTGTTTTCAATACTTTTAAAAGCCAGTAAAGTGAGATGTTCAAAGGAAATGTCAATCTCCCACTAATATTCCCATGAATTTCCTCCAATATCAAATGCAGCACTATCCTGGAGACTCCATGTCAATCCTCAACAGTTGGCAACTCTAGTCTTCATTTAAGGTATAATGACCCTAGTCTTACCAGACCATAGGCCTGCCCCCTCCTTAGAAATGGATGAGTGGTGATGGTTTAACCTGTGGGTCACCAGGCTTCAGATGAAAGGAGTGGTTGAGAAGAAGATTCCTTCATGGGTAACCGCAGATGGTGTAGGAATTGTACCCTCACTGTCTGTGTTTACTTTGTATCCCAAGGCAGCTGTCAAGACAACTGAGCTAACTGAGCCCTAAGTCTTCCCAAACAGGAATGGTATCAACAAGGGGTACAACTACAGCACTCATCACAACCATCTTCAGCCTGTACCCACTTTTATATCCTTACATACCTGACTCATACACTCTTCTATAACAGGCATCTTATTAGGAATGGGAGTACACTCCCTAACCCAGCGGCACTGAAACCAATCATGGAAATTAACTGGTGCCCTTGAGAGCTGAGGTATTTGGTTTGCATTAAAAAGACACAGAATGTATGGAACCAAACATTGAGTACATTGGAATACTTGGATCTCAGTCACAATGATTGCAATAAGTGAATTTGGAGTAGTTTACATTTTAACACCTCGGGCAAGTGGAGTAAAGGGTTTCGTATACCTTTACACTCAGAAGATCAACTGAGTACGTGCATAAGCAGCTATGTAACCATGATGTGTCAGATCACGTGGTACTGGGATCTGATTGTGGAGGGTTTCAGAGGCTTTCTGTACAGCGTTTGTATTTAATGAACGATATTGGTCTTCAATGATACGAGTGTAGATGAACAACTGCCCAGTCAGGGACAAACGTTTATAGGGGCAGGGGTGTACAGAAAAGACTGCGGACAGTCAGCAGATGGAGAGCAAGCCTGTACTGTCACACTAAAAAACTGTGGGCAGGCTAAATTAGTGCAAACTGTGGCTTCCAGTCCACACTAGCAGAATACACTACCATCTGGACCTGCAAACTAAACAGTCTTGGCAGTGCCATCTCTCTGAAGGACACTGTTCTGAACAATGGCTGCCCACAAATGATGCCTAATGGAATCTGGATCCAGGTAAGACACAGTGTAATGGTGGGTAAAGTGGGTTTAACCACCATAGGTGCTGTGGGGGAGGTGAGACAGGGTTAGTTTTTGATGTATAGACTGAAAGGAAGGATGGAGGTGGGCTACTGTCTTTCACAGTGCCTGAAGCAGGTCAGACAGCATCCGAGGAGCAGGAGAATCGACATTTCCAGCAAAGGGAATGCCATTTCTTGGAAATGCAGGAAGATGGTACATGCCTTTTGTTTCTCTTAAAAGGGAAAAGGAGTCACCAACTGGGACGAGCTGGTGAGCAGGGCTTCAGCAATGTCCTCTATTGCCATCTCTGCATCTATCCTTAATGAAGATTGTCCATCTCCATGTCAATCTAGTATCAGCTACATCCTTACATGATCACATGACAAGATATTCTTATTAATAACATTTCTGAAAATTACAACACATGTTGGGAGAAACACATTCAGCAAGGAGTTCGGAGACTGCTTCTTCACACCTCACTGCCTGCAAAATGCAACACCTCTGTGGCGAGATGATGGTAGAATGGAAATGTCACAGGACTAGTAATCCCAAGAGCCAGGCGAAAGTGAGGACTGCAGATGCTGGAGATCAGAGTCAAGCTCAGAGTGGTGCTGGAAAAGCACAGCAGGTCAGGCAGCATCCGAGCAGCAGGAGAACCGGTGTTTCGGGCAAAAGCCCTTCATCAGAAATCCTCATTCCTGATGAAGGGCTTTTGCCCAAAATGTCGATTTTCCTGCTCCTCGGATGCTACCTGACCCGCTGTGCTTTTCCAGCACCACTCTCATCCCAAGAGCCAGGCTAATGCAGCGTCACTGGCTCTTTAAAAGGCAGTTAAGGATATGCAACAAATGCTGACTTTGCCAGCAATGCCCACATCTAGAGAAAGAATAACTATTGAGACCAAAGCAGGATTGGGATTACCATCACTTTATCTATCCGATGTTGAAGTACAATTCTGGGAAACTAAACAAGAATGGCTTTGGGATGGGATAATAGTTTAAATTTTGATAACAGCTTCATTAAAATTTGTTATCAGAACACAGGAATTATTTAGGAAAACCAAGACTTATTGTCTTTACTTAGCTACCTTGGGATTGTACGACTGGGCTTTGTTTTTGATGGGTCACTTCAGTTAAGAGTCACACACAGGGCACAGCAGGTAAATTTCAGAGTTATTAAATTGCAATCCATGGTCACCCAATGTACAAGCAGGAAATGGTGGAAATATTCAGCAGGTCAGGCAGCATCTTTTGAAACAGAATTAACCTTTCAGTTTGGTGACCTTTCATTGGAACTGAAATATCAACTCTCTTTCTCTCTTCACAGATCCTGCCTGGCTTGTTTCCAACATTTTGTTTTTTTTTATTTCAGATTTCCATCTGCTTGTGTGCCACATTATTTCAGTTTGGTGACCTTTCATTGGAACTGAAATATCAACTCTCTTTCTCTCTTCACAGATCCTGCCTGGCTTGTTTCCAACATTTTTTTTTTTATTTCAGATTTCCATCTGCTTGTGTGCCACATTATTGACAGCAATTCTCTTTATTTCAGATTTTCAAAAAATCAAATTCAAATTCTCACAATGGGATTTGAACTGTCTGTCTCTCGACTATTTGCCCATATTTCTGAATTCCCAGTTCAGTCACATAACCACCATCCTGCTATGCACTGCTGCTAAACACAATCCCTTGAATAACTGTCTTCACGTCTCAAGAGAGAGTTACAAAACAATAGCTTGTAGTTAAAATTAGGCACCGGCAATCTATTGAGTTTAGAAACTTGACCTGTGGATACTGCAAGAGCTGGGGTGCGTCATTACCTCACAGGATGATATTTTAATTTACATCTAGCAAGTTTACTTTGGAATTTTCATTTCCATTACTGCGCTCCTCAGGACCTGCTTACACTAATTTTGATTCATTTGTTTGTTTATAATGCTACAAACTGGACCCATGACTCAAAACAGCTGGACATCCAATCTAATTACAGTGCAAAGCAGTATGATCCAACAAGGGCAATTAGGATTAAACTCCCAAGAAACAAATATTGCGAGAGTCTCCCCATCTCCCACTGAATTGCAAAATAAGCCCAGCTGATCGCCTGGATTTCACAGAACCATTTCTCTTTTTCTCCTGTCAACGCCTGTGATCTATCTCTCTTTCCGCTGTCCATCCATCCCCTCCTCAAGGGAGTCATCTGGTACAGCTGCACTTTTTCTCTTGGTCTCTGGTTTTTAAGCACGTTCGGTCAGAGACAGAGTCAAACTACATTAAACCTGGAGGAGAAGCTTTAGCTTTTGCATTCAATAAGAGAAAAGATAATTCGAATCAAATGGCTTTACTTAAATGGGTAGACATACGTACTCCACAGTCCAACAACTGGTCAGTATGAAATGCATGACAGGAATGCAAGTCTTTCTTTTATTTTTGCTCAAATACCAGCATCTTTTGCAGAAGAAAGAGCATTTTATGTCGAAAATCTGGAAAGGGAAGAAATCCATTATGGACTTTGTCATGGTTCAAAGGAGAGAAGATATTTCTGAGCTTGGAGGATTAGATTCCCTACAGTGTGGAAACAGGCCCTTCGGCCCAACACTTCCACATCGACCCTCTGAAGAGTAACCCATCCAGACCCATTTCCCTTTGACTAATGCACCTAGCACTATAGGCAATTTAGCATGGCCAATTCACTTGACCTGCACATCTTTGTGACTGTGGGAGGAAACCGGAGCACCCAGAGGAAACCCACGCAGACACAGGGAGAATGTGCAAACTCCACACAGACAGTCACCCGAGGCTGGAATCGAACCTGGAACCCTGGTGCTGTGAGGCAGCAGTGCTAACCACTGAGCCACTGTGCCGCCCAAGGGCTCCTGTTTCAGACATGTCTGAATATTATAGTGGAATTAAATACAAATTTGAACACGCAATGCAGAGAACATCACAAATCTGAAAGAGGAACCGTAAAACAGCTGGATAAACTCAGGTCAGTTAGCAGACGGGACAAAAACAGAATTAATGTTACAGGTCATTGTACTAAAACATTGACTGTTTCTCTCCCTTCAACTGCTGCTGTATATTCCCAGCAATTTGTTTGTTCTTATTTTGAATGGTTTAGGTATTTATTCCTCGGTCTCATCAACAGGCAGTGCATTTCGATTCTTGAGCAATAATTTCAAAACGTTGTAACATCACAGACATACGTTAAAGCCATATTTATTCAAATTGTTCATCCAAGATTTTCTTCGCTTTGTTAATTTAGACAAATGTTGTGAAGACATTTCTTTGTACAAAGCATTTAGAATGATATAGCTCAGGTAATGAAGCCAAAACAAATTTCATTCATTCAAGATTCAGGTGTATAATACGATAGAAGGTTTGCCCTCTTGTTGATCAGCTGAAATATCTTCCATCATGAAGATGTAGTGGTCAGTGAAGAAGGTTACCTCAGATTACAATGGGATCTTGATCAAATGGGGCCAATAGGCTGAGGGGTGGCAGATGGAGTTTAATTTAGATAAACGTGAGGTGGTGCAAATCAGAGCAGGACCTATACACTTAATGGTAAGGGTGTGTTGCTGAACAAAGAGACCTTGGAGTGCAGGTTCACAGCTCCTGAAAAGTAGAGTCACAGGTAGATAGGACAGTGATGAAGGCATTTGGTATGCTTTCCTTTATTGGTCAGAGTATTGAGTACAGGAGTTGGGAGGTCATGTTGCGGCTATACAGGACAGTGGTTAGGTCACTTTTGGAATATTGTATGCAATTCTGGTCTCCTTCCTATCAGAAGGATGCTGTGAAACTTGACAAGGTTCAGAAAAGATTTACAACGATGGTGCCAGGGTTGGAGAATTTGAGCTATAGGGAGAGGGTGAACGGGGTGGGGGTGTTTTCCCTGGAGCATCAGAGGTTGAGAGGTGACCTTATAGATGCTTACAAAATCATGAGGGGTATGCATAGGATAAATAGACAGAGTTTTTTTTCCCTTGGGTGTGGGAGTCCAGAACTCGAGGGCATAGGTTTAGGGTGAGAGTGGAAAGATATAAAAGGGACCCAAGAGGCAACTTTTTCATGCAGAGGTTGGTGCATGTATGGAATGAGCTGCCAGAGGCAGTGGTGGAGGCTGGTACAATTCCAGCATTTAAAAAGGCATCTGGATGGACATATGAATAAGAAGGGTTTAGAGAGATATGGGCCAAGTGCTAGTAAATGGGACTAGATTGGGTTAGAATATCTGGTTGGCATGGACGAATTGGACCAAAGGGGTCTGTTTCCATGCTGTACATCTCTATAACTCTATGTGTCCTAATATCTGGTTACTCATGAAAAAAGGCAGCTTTATCTGAAAGAAACAGAATTGAATTTTGCTTCAAATTGGAGCAGAGCAAATGGAGGCCATTCATTTCCTTTCTCTCTTTCTGCTTTTCAGTCTGATAGTTGCTAATCTATATTTGGAATGTGTCTACCCACCTTGATTCCATAACCCTTAATGTTCTCATCGAACAAAAACATTTATCAAGACCTCACCCTTTCTGATTAGCTCGTTGCGGTGTTCATAGAAACAGAAAAAGGAGAAGTAGAACCTTCAGCTCATCAAACCTGACGCACCATTCAACATGACCATGGCTCCCCCTTCAAATCAATGTCATATGCCCATACTCCGTGGCACCTTTAGCTTCGAGAAATCTACTTCTTTTTAAAATATTTTCAGTGACTTTGCCTCCACAGCCTTGAGGTAGAGAACTCCACAGGTTCGTCACCTACTGATTGAAGACATTTATCTTCATCTCAGTCCGAAATAGCCTGTTGTATATCCTGAGATTTTGAGCCTTCATTCCCCAATCTCCTGTCCACATCAGTTGTCTTGCATCCAATCTGTCCAACCATATTAGAATTGTATATGTTTAAATAAAAAGAAGCTTATCCCATCTAATCTTGTGTTGTCAGCAAACTTGGAAATGTTTTATCCTATTCCTTTATCCAATTTCTCAATATCTATTGTGCATCTATTGTTTTCACTTTTGTTATCTTCCTCTGTGTATTCAGATATAGTACGAGAGAATTTTGAGAAGATTTGTACCTCAGGTTAAGTTCTGGATGTAAGTTTGCTCATTGAACTTGAAAGTTCATTTTCAGATGTTTCGTCACCAAAATAGTAACATCACCAGTGAGCCTCCGGTGAAGCATTGGTGATATGGCTTGCTTTTTATTTGTGTGTTTAGGTTTCCTTGCATTGGTGATGTCATTTCCTGTTCTTTGTCTCGGGGGTGGTAAATGGGATCCAAGTCAATGTGTTTATTGATAGAGTTCCAGTTGGAATGCCATGCTTCTAGGAATTCATGTACATATCTCTGTTTGGCTTAACCTAGAATGGATGTGTTGTCCCAGTCCAAGTGGTGTCCTTCCTCATCCGTATGTAAGGATATGAGTAAGAGAGGGTCATGTCATTTTGTGGCTAGTTGATGTTCATGTATCCTGTTTTCTGCCTAAGTAGTGTTTATTACAGTTCTTAAAAGGTATTTTGTAAATGACATTAGTTTTGCTTGTTATTTCAAGTTCATTAGCTGCTGTGTTCATGTGTTGGTGGGTTTGTGGGCAACTGTGATGCCAAGGGGTCTGAGTAGTCTGGCAGTTGTTTCAGAATCGTCTTTAATGTAGGGGAGAGTGGCTAGGGTTTCTGGACGCGTTTTCAGATATAATACCTTTTGACATATTTACACAGCATTTGACATATTTATAGTCCAGCCTTTATAGCAGCCCCTGTTTCCTCTGCCTTACACTTTTGCTTTCTTCTTTTCCATCACTGTTTCCCTCAATCTTGTCCGTCTGCTCAGGTTTCTGTCCCCTGCCACTTTAGTTTGTATCTGCCCCCACTGTACTAGCGAATGCCTCTGCAAAGGTATTGGTCCTGGTCCTAACAGGATGTAAACCATCTAGCTTGTAGAGGTCCCATCTTCTCCAGAATTGGTCTGAAATCCTCAACAATCTAAGTCCCTCCAAACACACATTCATTTAGTCTATTCTCCTATTCCTGATCATGCTAGTGCATGGCACTGGGAGTAATCTATCTTTGATGTTCTGCTTTCCAATTTATTTCATGCTCCCTATATTCTGTTTGCATGATTCCATTGCAGTTTTCCAGCATGTAATCGTGCTGACAGTATGGTTGTTCTCCACCCTTTTTTCAGAATGTCCTGAGCTCAGTGGTATCATTGACCCTGCAACCAGGGAGGCAACACTCCAGCCTGGTTTCTGTCACTTCTGCAGCTGCAGTAACATACAATCCCCACAGTACAGACGGAAGCCATTCGGCCCATGTGCACCGACACTCCTGAACAGCATCCCACTGAGACCCAGACCCCACCCTATCACCATCACCCCACATTTATCATGGCTAATCCATCTAGCCTGCATGTCCCTGGACACTACTGGAGGACAAACTGAGGACATCAGATGCTGGAGATCAGAGTCGAGAATGGTGTGCTGGAAAAGCACAGCAGGTCAGCCAGCATCCGAGGAGCAGGAGAATCGATGTTTTGGGCAACAGCCCTTCGTCATTCCTGATGAAGGGCAGCTTGCCTGAAACATTGATTCTCCTGCTTCTCAGATGCTGGCTGACCTGCTGTGCTTTTCCAGCACACCATTCTCAACTACTGGAGGAAACCAGAGCACCCAGCAAAAAACCCATGCAGACACAGGTAGAACATACAAACTTCACACAGACAGTCACCCGAGGCTGGAATCAAACTCAGATCCCTGCCTCTTTGAGGCAGCAGTGCTAACCACTGAGCTACCCTGACGATTGAATCTCCCATCACTATCACTCTCGCAGTTTTCCTTCCTCCCATTCCGTGCCACCGAGTGAGTCCATGTACCATGGTCTTGACTGGCACTGCACTCTGCAAGAAACCCCCTCCCCAGAAGTATTCAAAATTAAAAATCTAATCGAAAGGGACAGAGAGAGAGAGAGACATAGAGAGAGAGTCATAGAGATGTACAGCACAGAGGAGAGAGAGGGGGGGAGAGAGAGAAAGCAAAAGAGGTGACCCTTGATATTGCTGCCCTCCCTGCCTGTGTTTTGACTCTATTTGCAGGTCACCTCCTGCCTCTCTGTCCATGTACCCTTGCCCTGCAGTGACCACTTCACTCTGCACGTTATCCATGAAGATCTCAGCCTTGCAGACACTGCAGCAGCCTGCCCTAATCAGAAACAAGGATTTCAAGGTGCTGGATAACACTTGCTCAACAAAGGGCCTCCCGAACACAGGAAGACAATGCTGAGATCTCGGCCACTCTTCCCCAAACCATCAACAATTTTAAACCTTGGTTGGTAGAGAAGTCCCCCTGGTGACATGACGTTTGCAGATTCACAGCCAGAGCTATCCTGCAGTATAACTCTGGTGCTGGAGACCTCTGTCTGAAATTGACTTAAACCATAACCACACCCACAAGATAAATGGTGCCTTGTCGGATGATCATTACGAAAGCATAAATATGAAAAACAAAATGAATGAGGCTAACCTTACTTATAAATTCTTGCTTGAATGCCTCTGATAATCATCATGGCACCATCTGGAGAGGTTTGGTTTGGAGGTTATGGATATTGGCAAACTAGGATCAATGTCCTTAAATAACAGCATATATTCTGGCCATTATTAAGTGCACAGTGTTGTGTTTTGTTTAATTTGATCTTGTGATATGGTTTGACAAATCAGATAGATTATTTGTTATACAGATGATGTGGCATCTTGATGGCCCAAAAAGCCACAAATTGTTGGCCACATAATGTCACATAATGCTGCTCCTCTCTGTGTTAGTCTAAGGGGCTGTTTAGCAGATCATGCTGGAAGATGGATCACGACCCTCCTTCCCATTCTCCAACTCCCTTTCCAGTACCTCCCCCTTAAATATATAGATGTACTATATATTTAAGAGACTTAAAAGCTAGCAGAACTACCTGATACAGCACCAGTGTTGTGAATAAGGTAACAATGCAACACTTGGTCAAAAGCTAGTTTAGCTGATTGCCTGGAAACAACAAAACCGATTCAAATTAGGCCAATCAGTTTAAATTATATGCCAAAAAATACCAAAATCTAATCAAATTTAAATTTAGTGTATTGACAATCTTAAAAGCCAATGATACAATTCTACGCATTGGGGGTACAAGACCGGGGAAAATTGAAGAGTTTGGAGGAGAATTGCCAAGCCAACATTACCTGCAGACTGCCCAGAGAATAGCTCTCTTAAAGATACCTTTATCGATCAGTAACCTGTGAAGCAGAAATCCCTAAGAAGAAGAAAAGATGATTCGACGTTTGACTGGTTTTTGACAAGTTGAATTTTGGTAAATCTTAATCGGCGGGGGGGGGGGAGGTTTATTAGACTAGAAGGGGAAGGTAAAAGATAGGTTAGAGGAAGGAGCTGTAAGTGGTTGTTAATTAATTATTCTCTGTTATACTTTAAGAAATAAAGTTGTTACTGTTACTTTAACTAATTCTTGGTCTCTCAAATTTTCACAGATTACTGCATGGGATAAATCTTTTCTGTGTTGCTGGTTTAGATTAAGCAGGAAGGTTTACCTCGAGTCATAACACCCTCCATTCCATTCCTCTGAAAGACACTTTCTTCCAGCTACCAATCGGATTCATTCATCCCATCAACTAACCAGGCTGTATCCTCTATCCACGTTCATCTAACCCTGCCTCTGATGTGGAGGTGCTGGTGTTGGACTGGGGTGGACAAAGTTAAAAATCACAACACCAGGTTATAGTCCAACAGGTTTGTTTGGAGGTACCAAGTCTCAGAGTGCTGCTTCTTCATCCACCTGATGAAGGAGCAGCACAGCAAAAGCTAGTGCTTCCAAATAAACCTGTTGGACTATAACCTGGTGTTGCGTGATTTTTAACTTTATCCCTAACTCACCACCCTGCCCCTCTCCCCACCCAAACTTCTCCCCCACCACAGTTCCCCCCTTTATCTGCAGCTCCCCTTACACTCACCCAAACTCCTGAAGGAGGGTTACACCTGCAACATTGACTTCTCCACCTCCTGATGCTGCCTGGCTTGCTGTGTTCTCTAGCCTCCTGCTTGTCCATCCAAGTATGTCTCAGCAGAAAAGGCATTTGTCCTTTATAACACCTTATCATTTATTACATCAACATAACTAGATTAGATTCCCCACAATATGGAAACAGGCCATTTGGCCCAACAAGTCCACACTGACCCTCTGAACAGTAACCCACCCAGACCCATTCCCCTACCCTATATTTACCCCGACTAATGCACCTGACACTTTGGGCAATTTAACATGGCCAATTCACCTGACCTGCACATCTTTGGATTGTAGGAGGAAACCGGAGCACCCGGAGGAAACCCACGTAAACATGGTGAGAATGTGCAATCTCCAAAGAGAGAATCAAACCCGAGTCCCTGGCGCTGTGAGGCAGCAGTGTTAACCACTGTGCCACCGTGCCGCACCCAGGCCAACTTAGAGGTTAGGTGGACTCTTAGATATATTACTATAATACTTAACGATTACCACCCAAGCATGGAGAAGACATATGTCTCCATCAGGAAACCATGAAACACTTCAGGTGATTCTCCATCCAGAGACTGGATGATATCAGATTGTGTAGAATTCAGTCTAGCCCAAACATTAGCTCTTTCAGAATCTTACCTTATACAACAAACTTTCTACTGACCAGCACCTATGAGACCAGGAGTGATCAAATATTCCACATAATCAAGAGATCTATGTAATCAATGTAAAAACACACACTAATAGAAATGATGCAGGACGGATACACATCACTGTTATTGAGTCATTCAGAATGCAAACAGACCTTTTGGTCCAACCAGTCCATGACGAATCCCAAACTAACTAGTCCCACTTGCCTGCTCGTGGCCCATATATCTTCAAACTTTTCCTATTTGTGAACTTATCCCATAATTGTACTCACATCCCACCACTCTCTGTGTAAAACATTTGCCTCTCATGACTTTCTAAAATCTCTCTCCTCCCACCTTAAAAATGTACCTCTTAGTCTTGAAATTCCCCATCCTAGGGAAAAGACATCTACGTTTAACTCTATCTATACCCCTCATGATTTTATAAACTTCTACGGCCATACTTTATGTACAACATAAATCACTTAAATAATAATGCAACTTTGTCTTAAATAAAACTTACCGGCAGAGATCCTTCTGACTTACACCTCAACTGGCAACTTGGACATCGCAGAGATTGTGATAACACAGTAAACAGAGGTTTTTGAGGTACAGGTAGACAACCCGTTATCCGAAACCCCAAAATCCGAAAAGCTCCAAAGTCCAAAGGGTTTTTTTGTGAAGTTTTCTTCTCATTATCAAGGTTGTTTGGAGTGAAAACAATTAACCCAAGTAACACCAATTTGATGTGTGTGGCGCTGTGGCGGCGGGGGCGGTGGGGAGGGTTTGGTCCAGCACTGGCAGGCCTCAATTCTGTTTCAGGGCCTGTTTTTCTGAATGAATCTGCTTCTCCGGTAAGATTTTTAAAAATGTCACCATCAAACTGTCATTTATTCTGAAATTCTAAAAATTCCGAATTCCGAAAACTCGCTGGTCCTGAGCATTTCGGATAAAGGATTGCACATCACTGTACATAATCACTGTCAATTTATCAAAAATGACGGTTCGCAGGGTTCCTGTTAAAACTATGTTTTCTGTACAACGGCATCTAGGTTTGATGGAAACTTAGGGGTGCTAGTGCAATTGTATCTTGATGTTTTTTCATAGACTCAGAGAGAAAATAACTGGACTACCATTGAGTTTTAAAATGTAATGCAACATTTATACTGAAGTTGGAATGGTCATCATTGTTGTTTTCTATTTTCAAAAGCAAACAATTTGGGCCCATTGATTGTTTGAGGAATAAATGCAGAGCCTCATGTGGATATTAAGCAGTCCAGATCAATGTCTGAGATCCTCTGCTTGGATTGTAGCTATTATGACAATGGGAAGCACAACCCTGCGGCTCCCTCATCATTGCACTCTGCTGGGAAATGCAAAGTCAGAAACATCAGATTAAGAAAAGTGGATTATGATTCAACCTTTCCTTGAGCAAACAACCAATAACCTTTCACCGAATAGATTCACACTGGAAGGAGGGGCAAGAGTCTATGGAGAAACAAAAACAAAAATTGCTGGAAAAGCCCAGCAGGCCTAATAGCTTCTGTGGAGAAATCAAAACTAACATTTCAGGTTGAGTGACCCTTCCTCAAAATGGTAGGGGTAAACGTTTGCCATTGATGTCAGGTGACCCTCAATTTGAGGATATTGTCTGCTCAGGAGTGTGTGTGTATGTGTGTGTGTATATGTGTGTGTGTGTGTGTGTGGGGGGGGGGGGTAGGGGGGGGGGTGAGGGTGTGTGGGTGTTTCTGCCATAGGTAACTGAGCAGGCCCATTCCCAACTGCAGAACCTTGAGAACTTTCGCAAGAGAAGAATTTGCTGCCTTTCCTTTTCTGCATCCCTTATTTTTCCCACCGCACGCGTAATATAAAGTTATTTTATCACTTTGTCAGAAAATAAAAATGGATCTGATAATGAGGTAGTGATATGACAGGAATATCAGCAGTTGTGTCTAATAGACTTTGATGAAAGGGTGCAGTAGTTTGGACAAGTGAGAGATGCAAGGACAGAGAACTGGATTACATACAACAATGTAAATAAAAGAGTTTGCAGAAAGCTGTCTGTGTCACAGAGAAGACACTCCTCAACAAGGAGAAACAATTTATTGGCCACAAACTACCAGAACAGACGAGGATATAGAAGTGCACAGAATAGATCCTGAGCCACAAACCTCATGGCAACATACACAAACCACTCAGCCTCATCATTTGGATTGAAAGCTTAATGAACAAGTGTTTTTTTGCCATTTATGGAATATTAATGACAGTAAAAATTAAAGTGTGGGAGAATCAAAACTACATCATAAACCGTTCTATTTTCTTTCTAGTTGAAGAATTTGGAAGATACTTTTCTGCAAGATAGGCTACAAAGATCCCTGGGAGTTTGAGCTGTGCACTTGCTATCTCTGTCTATGGATATGCAATGTTGAGAATGAGACTGAATAGATGTTGTTGCTTGAAATAGAATGGATAGCATCTTCACTGATTAACCTGGATGCAGCCATAGGCTAATAGTTAGTTAAATTTATTAGCTGGACCTGCAGCAATGAAACTTCAGGGTAGAATCAGTCTGACTTTGTGAGATCTTGAATGGATTACATGATGTACATGGGGAACAGAATTGTTTTTATTACTCAGTCACAAAGTAAGTGTTTTGGCAAGGCCAATTTTTATTGTCTCAACTATGTTAGACCCTAGTCAGACCACAGTCAGAATTCTTTCTTTAATTCATTCACGGGTTGAGGGCGTCTCTAGCTTGGCCACCATTTATTTGTCCATCCCTAATTACCGAGAGAGCAGTTAAGAGTCAACCACATTGCTGTGAGTCTGGGAATCACATGTAGGCCAGAGCAGGTAAGGATGGCAGTTTCCTTCCATAAAGGACGTTAGTGAACCAGTTACTCAACAATCAACAGTGGATCCATGGTCATCATTTGACTCATAATTCCAGATATTTATTGAATTCAAATTCCACTTGTGCTGTGTCCCAGAACAATACCTGAGTCACTGGATTAACAGTCCAGCAATAACATCACTAGGTCATTGCCTCCCTGTGAACTTCAATACTTTTGCTCCCCTTATCTAAGGAAAGACATACTGATGTTGGACGAAGTCCAGAAAACGATCACAAGGTTTACCTTGGGTTTGGAGGGATTTTCTTATGTGGAGAGGTTGAGTAGGTTCAACCTGTTATTTCCAAGAATGTAAGGTGACCTTATTGAAACATATAACATTCTGAGAGGACTTGACATGGTTGATGTGAAAAGGTAGTCTGCACTCGGGGAAGAGTCTAGGACCAGAGGGTATCACAGAGTAAGGAGTCAGCCATTTAAGACAGTGATGGCGACAACTTTTTTTTGACTCAAAGAGTGGTGATGCTGTGGAATTCTTTACCACAGAGGGTTATCAAGGCTGGGTCATTAAGTAAATTCAAGGCTGCGATTTTTAATCAAGGGAATCAATGGTTATGGGGAAAAGGCAAGAATTAAAGATATCAGATCAGCCATGATCCCAATAAATGGCAGAGCAGCATCAATGGGTTGAATGGCCTACATCCACTCTGATGTCATATGGTTTATGGGAAGGTGAATATGAGCCACTTTCTTGAACAGTTACCATTCATCAACAATTTGCCATAATTGAACGCCATCTCAGAAGGGACGGTGCTTTACATCTAGAGGTATACAAAGGTCAGATTGGGCCAAGCAATATGTGTTGGCATGGAGGCTATAAGGGACAACATGGTGGGAGGGGCTAATATTTAATGAATGACTGATACAAAGTCTCAGAGAAGTGAAGCACAGTGAGTCTCAATACTGAGCAGCCTCTACAGGCACCTGAGGCCTACAACCAAGGCGCTGTAGGCCCGAGGTGTCAAGGCAGATCTGACATGGCAGCTTCAGTAACATGAGAACTCTCCTGCATCAAGAGTAGGGAATAAGTGGGGAATAAAAGAAAATAATATGGTGTTGGGCACCATCTCCATTTTTACCATTTAATCTCTCCAAACATTCCCTTCTCTTCTTTCTTCCAACCTTCTGTCATTCTGTATAAATTGTTTTATTTCTCGACTTTGCTCCAGTTGAATGAAAGGTCAGCAGTTGAAACATTAACTCTTTTTCTCTCTGCACGCATGCAGCCTGAACTGCAAAGAGGTGCAGAACTTTATTTAGAGAGTCATAGAGATGTACAGCAAGGAAACAGACCCTTCGATCCAACCTGTCCATGCCGACCAGATATCCCAACCCAATCTAGTCCTACCTGCCAGCAGCAAGCCCATATCTCTCCAAACCCTTCCTATTCATATACCCATCTATATGCCTCTTAAATGCAGCAATTGTACCAACCTGCACCACTGCTTCTGGCAGCTCATTCCATACACGTACCACCATCTGAGTGAAAAAGTTGCCCCTTACCTCTCTTTTATATCTTTCCCCTATGCCCTCTAGTTCTGGACTCCCCGACCCTAGGGAAAAGACTGTCTATTTATCCTATCCACGCCCCTCATAATTTTGTAAACCTCTATAAGGTCACCCCTCAGCCTCCGACATTCCAGGGAAAACAGTCCCAGCCTGTTCAGCCTCTCCCTAGAGCTCAAATCCTCCAACCTGGCAACATCCTTCTAAATCTTTTCTGAACCCTTTCAAGTTTCACAACATCTTTCCGATAGGAAGGAGACCAGAATTGCATGTAATATTCCAACAGTGGCCTAACCAATGTCCTGTACAGCCGCAACGTGACCTCCCAACTCCTGTACTCAGTACTCTGACCAATAAAGGAAAGTATACCAAACGCCTTCTTCACTATCCTATCCACCTGTGACTCTATTTTAAAGGAGCAATGAACCTGCACTCCAAGGTCTCTTTGTTCAGCAACACTAGGACCTTACCATTAAGTGTATATGTCCTGCTAAGATTTGCTTTCCCAAATTCAGCACCTCACATTTATCTGAATTACACTCCATCTGCCACTTCTCAGCCCATTGGCCCATCTAGTCAAGATCCTGTTGTAATCTGAGGTACCCCTCTTCACTGTCCACTACATCTCCAATTTTGGTGTCATCTGCAAACTTACTAACTGTACCTCTCATGCTCACATCCAAATCATTTATGTAAATGAGAAAAAGTAGAGGGCCCAGCACCGATCCTTGTGGCACTCCACTGGTCACAGGCCTCCAGTCTGAAAAACAATCCTCCACCACCATCCTCTGTCTTCAACCTTTCAATTTCCCTCTGACTATTAGGGGGTCTATAATACATCCCGATAAGGTGATCATCCCTTTTCCAAAACAATGCAACAGCATATAACCCTGACGAGGAATCAAACTGGGGCCATAATATTGAGTGCACTGACTAGATTCACTACAGTGTGGAAGCAGGCCCTTCGGCCCAACAAGTCCACACTGAACCTCCAAAGAGCAACCTACCCACACCCATCTGCCTCTGACTAATGAACCTAACCACTGTGGGCAATTTAGCATGACCAATCTCCCTTACCACATCTTTGGATTGTGGGAGGAAACCAGAGCACCCACACAGACACTGGGAGAATGTTCAAACTCCACACAGACAGTCACCCGAGGCTGGAATTGAACCCAGGTCCCTGGCGCTGTGAGGCTGCAGTACTAACCACTGAGCCATTGTAATTGTAACCACTAGCCAAACAGGGAAGCATGTGGCTGGTGGATGTTTTCTAATCAAGCTGTTTAGCGATGTTATTACGCATGTCTGGAGCAGGTGGGACTTGAACCTGGGTCTCTTAGCTCAGAGCCACATGGCGAAAGCAGGAGCTGCATTGTTAGACAGATTTCGCCTGAACGCTGCTGGGCCCAGTCTTCTAGTGAGGTATATATCCAGCATTCCCTATACCTACCAGTCTTCCCTTTCACTCTGACAGGAATATACTTTCTCTGGATTCTTGTTATCTCATTTCTGAAAGCTTCCCAGTTTCCAGCCATCCCTTTACCTGCGAACATCTGCCTCCAATCAACTTTCGAAAGTTCTTGCCTAATACCGTCAAAATTGGCCTTTCTCCAATTTAGAACTTCAACTTTTAGATCTGGTCTATCCTTTTCCATCACTATTTTAAAACAAATAGAATTATGATTGCTGGTCCCAAAGTGCTCCCCCACTGACACCTCAGTCACGTGCCCTGCCTTATTTCCCAAGAGTAGGTCAGGTTTTGCACCTTCTCTTGTAGGTACAGCCACATACTAAATCAGAAAATTGTCTTGTACACACTTAAGAAATTACTCTCCATCTAAACCCTTAACACTATAGCAGTCCCAATCGATGTTTGGAAAGTTAAAATCCCCTACCATAACCACCCTATTATTCTTACAGATAGCTGAGATCTCCTTACAAGTTTGTTTCTCAATTTCCCTCTGACTATTAGGGGGTCTATAATACAATCCCAATAATGTGATCATCCTTTTCTTATTTCTCAGCTCCACCCAAATAACTTCCTGGATGTATTTCCAGGAATATCCTCCCTCAACACAGCTGTAATACTATCCCTTATCAAAAATCCCTTATCTATTTTTATCTTCTAGCCCTCAGTGTTTCGCTTTTCCTGAAATTACAGACTGAATTATGGACATCAGCAGATTTCTATAAAGTTAATTCCAAATCCCTGGTCAACTCTTTCGGAGAAATGTTCACCATCAGCACACCGTCAGCAAAATCCTGGCTCTCTGTCAGACCCATTTCCACTGAGTTATACATTTGGACTGAACCAATGTTTCAAATGAGCTCTCCCACCTATGACACTGTAGGTATTGGGTTATAATCATTACAATAATGTTCAAAAGGGTATATTAGATTCCCTGCAGCATGGAAACAGGTCATTTGGCCCAACAAGACCACTACGACCGTCCGAAGAGTAACCCACCCAGACCCATTTCCCTCTGACTAATGCACCTAACACTATGGGCAATTTAGCATGGCCAACTCACCTAACTTACACATCTTTTGGATTGTGGGAGAAGACCAGAGTACCCAGAGGAAACCCACGTAGACATGGGGAGAATGTGCAAACTCCACACAGAGAGGGTGAAATCGAACCCAGGTTCCTGATGCTGTGAGGCAGCACTGCTAACCATGGAGCCACCGTGCGCCCAAGTAAATCCAACAAGGCCAAGTTGTGGTCAGGTGTTAAGTAAATCTGGTCATTTTTTTTGGGTTGGTTTGTTTGCTCTAAAATCCTGATTGGTTTGTTAATATCCTTCAGGGGAGGGAATGTGCCAGGACCATTTGACGGAGCCTGCAGAATTGTCTTAGAAATGCAACATTCATCTCCATTTTCATTTCTTAGCTGTAGAGACATTAGAAACGAAGCAACACAGATTGGCTGACAGTCAAGATCAATCCAAAAGGTCTGTTCCCCTCTCAGTTGGCTCTGGCAAGGCAGGGCAGATGGAGGACAGGTGCATCATGGGATGTGGCGGGAACAGCACTGTGAGCTTTTACAACATCATGAATACACAATACACTGAGAAGTAAGTATGTAGGTTAGCTCGCTACATAGTAAGTATGTAGGTTTTGTTTTCCTTCAAGCTCAGCGAGTTAACTTACATACTTATCATCAGCTTGAGCAAATTTTCTCAAAAAAAAAATCGCTAACCTTCAGAAGTCTTAGAAAGGCACCAAATGTTGAAAGTTAGGCTGCAATCAATGAGTGAGAAGAGGCCTTGTCATGATGGCTGAACTGCCTCAGGTGCAGAAACCAGATGAGCTAACCTTTGCCTTGCCAAAAACAAGCAAACTCTGACTCCTTTCTTGGGCCAAGCCACACTCCTGATACAGCATTCGCTTAGCAGGTAATACGCTATCCTGAACACGTGATACAAATGTTCAAAATCACCATTCAGGGCTTTAGCCCAAAATTCCAGTGCTGTGCGATTGTAAACGCTGTGTTTTGGATGAGATGTTAAATTGAGGATCGGTCTGACCTCTCAAGTAGATGTGGTTGCATATTTTGAAGAGGAGCTGCATTGGTTTTTTTAAACCAAGCAAACCATCCCAAAAACAGTGGCACAGTGGTTAGCAGTGCTGCCTCATAGCGCCAGAGACCCGGGTTCAATTCCCACCTCAGGTGACTAACTATGTGGAGTTTGCACACTCTCCCTGTGTCTGCACGGGTTTGCTCCGGTTTCCTCCCACACTCCAAATATGTGCAAGTCAGGTGAATTGACCATGCTAAATTGCCCCTAGTGTTAGGGGCAGGGGTAAATGTAGGGGAACGGGTGTGGGTCGGTGTGGACTTGTTGGGCCGAAGGGCCTGTTTCCACACTGTAAGGAATCTAATCTATGATCTAATCTATGATGAAAAACAATCAGATTCTTTCATGTCTCAGCCAAGATGCAGGAGTGGTCAGTCAATGAACAAAGAACAGATTTTACAATCATTATCGCATTGATGTTTTCATGGGAGCTTGCTGTGTGTAAATTAGCTGCAGCACTTCCTACCTTACAGCAGCGGCAACACTTCAAAAACTACTCATTGACTGTAATACTCTTTGATGCGGTCCCAAATGGTGCTAGATAAATACAAGTCTTTCTTTTGTAGATCGAATCAATATCTTGAAAATTTATGAAAATGCTCAAATTCATGAAAAGAAAGAAATGGGAGGGAGAAAATTTAAACAGTAGAGACCCACGCTCAAAGATGTTTGTTGCTGTTATTGCTTAAACTCTAATGGGAACACACTGAGCACCAGTGGCAGCTGGCTCTATTTTAGCTAAGAGATGGAAGTGTGATTCGACACAATCTCAGCTTGCTGCTCCGCTACTCTGAATTGCTTTTCTCCTGACATTTCACCTCACAGCTGCTATGAAGTGCTATCAGGAAATATTTTCACAGCAATTTCCATCCCTTTAAAGTAAAGGTGACAGCAGTTTATAAATTAAAAAGTGGCTTATCGCATACATTGCATCCCGCGTTTAAAATATCACCTGCTCTGCCTGTGATAACAAGCTGTTCCACACAGCTGGCTGTTTATTTGTACAACAAGTCCTAAAGGGTGTCCAGCAGTCTGGACCTCCTTCTGTGTTCTGCTGGTTACCCATTTCTGTTCTTTTGTGATAGACTTCAGCGTGCATAGCATTCCCAATGGGGCAGAGTGGGATGTAGTCAGTAATCCAGGACCCCCAGGCTGTGATGTAATGGAGTGGAGGGGGGTTTGTTCAAATCCCACCATGGTCACGAGTGAAATGTGAATTCAATTAAAAGCTCTCTTAAGAAGGGCCTCTTGTGCCCGGTGGTAGTGTCCTTAGCCCTACAGCAGGACACCTGGGTTCTAGAGCAGGACACCTGGGTTAAAAAAAAGCTATATTAAAATGGGCCCTCATGTTGCCCAGTGGTAGTGTCCCCACCCTGGGTTCAAAATGAAAGCAGACTTGGGTTAGCCTACTTGCGGCACAGTGGTAGTTTCCCTACCCTGAGACTGGGAGAACAGGTGCTAAAAAAAAAAGCTACCTTAAATGGGCCCTCATGTAGCACAATGGTGGTGTCCCTACCCCGGGCCGGGAGGCTGAGTTTCAAGTCCCACCTTCTCCAGAGTTGTGTACAAAAATCTCTGAACAGGCTCACGTTTTTAAAATTTAATCTATTTTTCAACCGTGGATCCTTGTACCCAGGAGTCTTGGTTCAGGGATTGGTCCACTGCATTTGTATCACAAGAGGGACCCCTGAACCGGTTGATTAGAAGAATTGTTTAATTAAAAATACAGCTATCTTAATTGTGACCATTGATCTTGGTTGCTGAAAGGGGGAAGATCCCATATGGTTCACTAATGCAGGAAGTCTGCTGTTCTTATCCAGTCTGATCTATGTGTGACCCCAGACCCACAGCAATATGGCTGACTCTAAACTGGTCCCTGAAAAGGCTGACCAAGTTCCTATGTGGAATAGGCAATAAATGCTTGCCAGTGACACCCATATCCCATGAATCAATAAGAAACATGAGCAAGCTGTCCTCTACATCTCCCCACATTCTTCTTCGGATCATGTGGGTGATAGGGCTAAGTGCAGCAAGGTATGAAGGTAACTGATTGGCCATTAGAACAGGATGGGCCGAACTGACTCCTTCTTTGTTGTAAATTTTCTATGATTCCAATGAAGAAGCAGGAGGCAGCTGAAATCAGGGATCAAGGCCATGAGTAGAGGTCACATGAGGCGAGGTAATGGCCTACTTGTATTATCACTCGCTTATTAACCCAGAGAGCATCTGAGGAGTAGGAGAATTAACATTTTGAGCATGATCCCTTCATCAGGAATGTGGAAGGGGAAGGGGGAATGAGAGATAAATAGGAGGATGGGGGTAAGGCAATAGGTGGATGCAGGTGGGAGGTGATTGTGATAGGTCAGTGGGGAGGGTGGAATGCAGAGATGGGAAAGAAGATGGACAAGTAAGAGAGGTCAAGAGGGCGGTGCCGAGCTGGAGGGTTGGATCTGGGATGAGGTGGGAGGAGAGGAGACTTGGAAACTAGTGAAGTCGATGTTGATGCCGTGTGGTTTAAGGATCCTGAGGTGGAAGATGAGATGTGTTTCCTCCAGTCAATGAGGGACTTGGAAAATCTCCCTTCCCACCTATCCACTACCTACTAGAGAAGGTGCAAAACTTGACCTACTCTTGGGAAATAAGGCAGGGCAGGTTACTGAGGTGTCAGTGGAGGAGCACTTTGGGGCCAGCGACCATAATTCCATTAGAGTTTAAATAGTGATGGAAAAGGATAGACCAGGTCTAAAAGTTGAAATCCTAAATTGGAGAAAGGCTAATTTTGATGGTATGAGGGAAGAATTTTCGAAAGCTGACTGGGGGCAGATGTTCACGGGTAAAGGGATGGCTGGAAAATAGGAAGCCTTCAGGAATGAGATAACAAGAATCCAGAGAATGTATATTCCTGTCAGGGTGAAAGGAAAAGCTGGTAGGTATAGGGAATGCTGGATGACTAAAGAAGAAAAAGAAGGAAGCATATGTCAGGTACAGACAGGATAGATCGAGTGAATCCTTAGAAGAGTATAAAGGAAATAGGAGTATACTTAAGAGGGAAATCAGGAGGGCAGAAAGGAGACATGAGATAGCTTTGGCAAACAGAATTAAGGAGAATCCAAAGGGATTTTACAATTACATTAAGGACAAAAGGGTAACTGGGGAGAGAATAGGGCCCCTCAAAGATCAGCAAGGCGGTCTTTGTGTGGAGCCGCAGAAAATGGGGGAGATACTAAATGAGTATCTTGCATCAGGATTTACTGTGGAAAAGGAGATGAAAGATATAGAATATAGGGAAATAGATGGTGACACCTTGCAAAATGTTCATTTTACAGAGGAGAAAGTGCTGGATGTCCTGAAACGCATAAAGGTGGTTAAATCCCCAGGTCCTGATCAGGTGTACCCTAGAACTCTGTGGGAAGCTAGAGAAATGATTGCTGGGCCTCTTGCTGAGATATTTGTATCATCAATACTCACAAGTGGAAGACTGGAGGTTGGCTAACGTGGTGCCACTGTTTAAGAAGGGTGGTAAGGACAAGTGAGGGAACTATAGACCAGTGAGCCTGACGTTGGTGGTGGGCAAGGTGTTGGAGGGAATCCTGAGGGACAGGATGTACATGTATTTGGAAAGGCAAGGACTGATTAGGGATAGTCAACATGGCTATGTGCGTTGGAAGTCATGTCTCACAAAATTGTTTGAGCTTTTTGAAGAAGTAACAAAGAATATTGATGAGGGCAGAGCGGTAATGTGATCTATATGGACTTCAGTAAGGCATTCGACAAGGTTCCCCATGGGAGACTAGTTAGCAAGGTTAGATCTCACAGAATACAAGGAGAACTAGCCAGTTGGATACAGAACTGGCTCAAAGGTAGAAGACAGAGGGTGGTGGTGGAGGGTCGTTTTTCAGACTGGAGGCCTGTGACAAGTGGAGTGCCACAAGGATCGGCGCTGGGTCCACTACTTTTTGTCATTTACATAAATGATTTGGATGCGAACATAAGAGGTACTGTTAGTAAGTTTGCAGATGACACGAAAATTGGAGTTGTAGTGGACAGCGAAGTGGATTACCTCAGATTAGAAAAGGATTTAGACCAGATGGGCCAATGGGCTGAGAAGTGGCAGATGGAGTTTAATTCAGATAAATGCGAGGTGCTGCATTTTGGGAAAGCAAATCTTAGCAGGACGTATACACTTAATGGTAAGGTCCTAGGAAGTGTTGCTGAACAAAGAGACCTTGGAGTACAGGTTCATAGCTTCCTGAAAGTGGAGTCGCAGATAGATAGGATAGTGAAGAAGGTGTTTGGTATGCTTTCTTTTATTGGTCAGAGTATTGAGTACAGGCGTTGGGAGGTCATGTTGCGGCTGTACAAGACATTGGTTAGGCCACTGTTGGAATATTATGTGCAATTCTGGTCTCCTTCCTATCAGAAAGATGTTGTGAAACTTGAAAGGGTTCAGAAAAGATTTACAAGGATGTTGCCAGGGTTGGAGGATTTGAGCTTTAGGAAGGGGCTGAACAGGCTGGGGCTGTTTTCCCTAGAGCGTTGGAGGTTGAGGGGTGACCTTATGGAAGTTTACAAAATTATGGGGGTCATGGATAGGATAGTTCGGGGAGTCCAGAACTAGAGGGCATAGGTTTAGGGTGAGAGGGAAAAGATATAAAAGAGACCTACCGGGCAACTTTTTCACAGACAGTGGTACGTGTATGGAATGAGCTGCCAGAAGCAGTGATGGAGGCTGGTACAATTGCAACATTTACGAGGCATTTGGATGGGTATATGAATAGGAAGGGTTTGGAGGGATATGGGCCAGGTGCTGGCAGGTGGGACTAGATTAGGTTGGGATATCTGGTCGGCATGGACGGGTTGGACTGAAGGGTCCGTTTCCATGTTGTACATCTCTATGACACTCCACCCTCTCCACTGATCTATTACAATCAGCCCCCCACCTGCATCCACCTGTCATCTTCCCAGCTACCTTCACCTCCCCGACCCACTTCTCTCATCCCACTTCCTCCTCCACAGTCCTGAAGAAGGGCTTTTGTCCCAAACATTGACTCTCCTGCTCCTTTGATGCTGACTGCTGTGTTTTTCCAAGGACACCCTCTTTGACTCTGACTCTCCAATATTTGCAGTCCTCACTTTCTCCTACTAACTCAAAGGCCCAGGTAGTGTTCTGGGGACCGGGTTCAAATCCTGATGAAGGAGTGGCGCTCCGAAAGCTAGTGTGCTTCCAATTAAAACCTGTTGGACTATAACCTGGTGTTGTGTGATTTTTAACTTTGTACACCCCAGTCCAACACCGGCATTTCCAAATCATTCCTTAAACAAGGTGCCCAAAACTGAACACGAAACACCAACCATGCTTTGAGCAATGATTTGTAGAGGTATAGCATCACTTCCTTACTTTTAATCTCGATGCCTCTATTTATAAATCCAAGTATCCTATAAGCATTCTTAACAACTGTTTCAACTTGCCTGGCCACCTTCACAGAATCATATAGGTGAACCTGTATCGTCCTGGAGTTGTACCACTGAGCCTGTATTGTCTGTCCATGTTTCTTCTACGAAAATGCATTATCCCACATTTCTCTGCATTGAAATTCACCTGCCAAGTGCTGTACACATAAAATAACCCAAAAACATTAATTCAAGGTTAAATCAAGAGAATAAATGGAATAAATGCCAGTTTGTCCAATTTTTCAATGCCCCTGCCAAGTCACTCAGCATTATCCTTACAATTCACTATTCCCCAGGCTTAGCATCATCTGCAAATGTAAAGATCTTGCCCTCAACATCCATCTGGAAATTGTTTACATAATCAGAAAAAGCAAGGTCCCAACATTGAGGAATGTCACCTTCAACCTGTCTCCAATGTGAGAAATGCCCATCTATACCTACCCTCTGTTTCCTATCTCTTAGCCAATTTCTATCCATGGTGTCAAGGATCCATCAATCCCAAATATTTGTAATTTGCTAACCAACCTGCCATGTGGCACCGTATCAAATGCTTTCTGAAAGTCCAAACATACAACATCTATGACTCGATACAGTTATAATATTTAAAAATATTTGGACATGTACATGTATATCTAGAGGGTTATGGGCCAAAAGCAGGCAAGAGGGACTCGTTTAATTTTAGGAAACTCAGTCGGCATGTGCAAAGGATTGTTTCCATGTTGGATGACACTATGGCTACCCTCATCCACTTTCTGTGTCACCTTGTCAAAGAACTCAACTAACTTTGTCAAACATGGCTTCTCCTTGACAAAGCCATGTTGGCTGTCAACCATTAACTTATTTTTTTACTAACCGTATATTTACCTTATCCCATATTACGGCCTCCATTAATATTCCCATTATTGGTGACAAGCTTGTAGGGTGGAAATTTCCTGGTTTATTCTCTGTCCCTGTCTTAAAATAACTTTGTACAAGCATGACAAATATTTGGAATAATCTGACAAAGGTAATATCAAGAAAAGCAAATCTTCATCTTTGGTGTTCCTGGCAAGCAGTTTTCTAGCACTGGGAATTCAATTCTGCACCTGCAGGCCAGTCAGTCCAATGACTCAGTGTTGCCTCTTTAAAAGACATCTGATTACTTTCTCCTTGTTAAAAAAAAATTAGTAGTGAATCACCAGCCTTTCAGGTAGTACATTTCATAATTATCGTAACTTGTTACATTAAAAAACGTTCTCATCTTCCCACTATTTTTTTTTCAATTATCTATGTCCTCTGGTAACTGACCCTCCTGCCAGTAGAAAATTTGTGTCTCATTGTCAACTCCATCAAAACCCCTCATTATTTTCAGTATCTCTACTTGAAGACTTCTCTGTTAAATATCTTTCATCTGAGGAGAAAAGATCCAGTTTATCTAATCTCCCCACATAAGAATTTAATTATGTACCCTCTCCAAGGCATTTACTGTTTAAAATTGAAATGAAGAATTGTGGTGGTAGTTGATAACAGGTCGGGTGAATTACAGCCATGAGTGAAAGTGAGATGAATGGCTCTTTCTTGTCTTTCATGCTTTTTATTGTTTTTTTTTTGGTAAATATATTACACAGCCTTGTTCAATGAGCTACACTAAGTTGGCTCATCTCAAATCAATATACCAACAGGGAAATGTTAAAATGTTGCTGGACTTTTCACTTCCAGTGCCTTTCCGAGAAAGAATATTCCTGCGGGTGTCGGGTAAAGACATCTTTCATCTCACCCAGGATATATTCCATTGTGAATACTGTAAGTTACTGGTGCAGAAATCCAACTGATTCACTCATGTAAAACCTCATATTCGCATCAACACCAACTCTACTTTGAATGCCATTAGAGACATGACTTTACCCAGTTCCTGAGCATAGCTGACTGAGATATTGAAAACAGAGGCTATGGAGCCTGACCAACAACCCTCGCAGTCATCCATTGAGAAACTGAAAGCAATAGAATGTCTGGGAATCTGTCTACTGTCAGGAGAAAGTGATCACAAAGGCAATCTGAAGATCACAAATCATAAAATTGTTAATGAGTAAAGGAGTATCAGGAAATAGAAGGAAGAGGTAATGAGGACTGAGTGAAATACAAACATCAGCAATGAATTGGTTAGAATCCTGACTCTTGATTCTGTCTAAGTGATGATCTTTGGGGATTGCAATTTGCCACTGCTACCTAGCCTAGCCAATGCATGATATTAATCTACATTACAACGTTGCCTCTCAATGTTCCTCCAGTAAGCCTTCAACTTCAACACATGCTCAATGGGCATGTCAATCTTTCAGACAACTAGAGATGGGAAATAAATACAGACTTATCAGCATCATTCACACCATGAGAATAACATGAACAAAACAATTCTATAAGATCTCTGATAGAAGGAGGTAGCACCCAAGTATAACGAAATACATTGGGAAGTATTGACACAGATAACCTTCACTTGACGTTCTCGATCATTTAAACACACCTTTAGAGAGAGAAGGATGTGATTTGCAGAGGAATGTTGGGCACAATCCGTTTATCTTTGCAGAACAGTCCGAGGAACCACTGTTGTGTAATTCATTTTTCTCTGATCTGATCTGATCCAGTGTAAGATAATCTGATTGGGTTGTAATCTAATTAAGCTGCTCAGATGAGTTACAAATGGATTGTGCACAGTCTGTGCAAAGACTAGGATTTATGTGTTGAATGGACTTTTCTTGCTCAGGGAGTTTGTTGGCTGTTGTGTAAAGTTAATTTCACAAAGTGCGCACATCCCTTACTTTTGCATAATAAAGGCTTTGTTGGATATGGGAGAGGCAAGTGGTGAAATCAGAGTAATATCACAGCTAGGATTGAGTCCTGCTCTTAGATGACAAGAGTTGAACTTGTATAGCACCTTTCACATTCTTAAGATGCCTTGGAATACTACGCAGTGAATTTTTGAAGTGTAGTCATTGTTGTAGGAAATACGGCAGCCGATTTGGAGATAGCAAGCTCCCAAAAACAGAAATGTCAGAAAAACTAAATTACCTTCGTGGCAGAAGGATAATTATTTGCAAGGACTGCCAGTAAAACTCCACTTCTGTTTCTCAGAATCGTGGCATTTAGCTGGCAGCCAAACAAGGGCATTGGTTTAACGTTCTAGCTGATAGACGATGTCTCACAGAATTGGTGAGGAGGTCATTTAGTCACTTGGTCTACTGTGTCTACAAAAACTCTTGAAACGAGCATGATGACTTTGTCCCGTTCTCCTGCCTTCACCCTCTAATCCTGCACACTCTTTCTTTTCAGATTTCACTAATTCCCTTCGGAATGCTTTGATTGTAGCATTGAGGTAGTGCACTCCAGACCCCAAACACTTGCCACTGACAAAAATCTTCGATAAAACGTTTGTTCGATTCTGCAGATGCCATATGGTAGAGAATTTCATGCAATTGGTCAACATTATCCCTAAGCACTAAAATAAAACAAAGAACTATAGATGCTGGAAACCTGAAAGAAAAAAATAAACTTCTTGGAGAAACTCAGCGGGTCTGGCTGCATCTGTGGAGATGCAGTAGAGTCATTGTTTCAGATACCGGGATCCTTCATCAGAACTAGGAACGGAACTTATTTCTTCCAACCTTGATCTGATTACTTTCTACCCTTACTGAGTACCTTCCCAATTATTCTGATGTTTCATCAGTTTCAGAATTTCCAGTTCACAGGTGCCAGCTGTCTCCTCTTTACAATGGACTTGCAACCCCTTTACATGTTCATCCCCCACCAAAATGGTGTCAGGGCTCTCTGCATCATTCTGGAAAAAAGGCCTGAACTGTTCCCTTCCGTCACCACCCTCCACCACTTGACTGAACTCGTCTAGTTCTGAAGAAGGGTCACTGGACCCGAAATGTTGACTCTGTTTTCTGTCTCCACAGCTGCTGCCAGATCTGCTGAGTTTCTCCAGCAATTTCGGATTCTGTTTCAGATTAACCACAATCACATTTGCCAAAATGAATTAATTTGTGACCATCTTATTGCTGATCAGGAGACTTTGCTGAGAACGAAATGGACCTCACTACAACAATAATCACACTTAAAAATACTTCACTGACTCTGAAGCAAGTTGAGTTGTTTGTGACAGCAAAGACGGTATAGCAACACTAGTTGTTCCTTCCTTACATCCTACGATAGATCGCAGATATTTAGGTTGGAAAGAAAAACTTTCTCTGTGCTGGAAAGCAGAAATACGAACAGTAAATGCTGGAAATATGCAGCAGGTCATCTGTGACGAGAGACTGTCAGAGCTACCTTCTGATTCCCATTCCAGATTTCCAAATGCAAGTTGCAGGACACACAATCTAATATTGAGCTTCAAATAAAGAAGGATTTTGTATTTTTAATCACACGTTTCATAACCTCAGGACATCCCAGAGGCTTCACAGCTAATGAAGCACTTTGAAATGCAGTGTGAAATCTGTATGTACCATAGAATGAATTATGGCCTGAAGTCTAATTACGAAGCTGAGATGGGTCCTGTCTGAGCCTGCAGGCAGCTGAAGCTGAAAGTGAAGGTTTTCAGGCACTTGCTACACAGGGCATTAAATACCCAGGAGTGACTTACAAACTGGAAGCTAATTGTTTGGTTCAGGGAACAACTTAAATCACAAAACCTGGTATTTGGTATGTCTTCCACCCTGGTCCCCCCAACACCTCTGTCTTCCCACCACCTTCCACCTCCAGTTGTTGCAGGAATTCATTTTTCCAGTGGCTTCTAATTCAGGCCCTGACCAGCAGTGCATTGCAGTGTCAACTTCAATTCTGGTCTCCCTGCTTTAGGAAGGATGTTGCGAAACTTGAAAGGGTTCAGAAAAGATTTACAAGGATGTTGCCAGGGTTGGAGGGTTTCAGCTATAGGCAGAGGCTGAGGCTATTTTCCTTGGAGTATGGAAGGCTGAGGTTTATAAAACCTGCTAGAGGTTTATAAAGTCATGAGGGGCATGGATATGGTAAATAGCCATCACCTTTTCCCCAAAGTAGTGGAATCCAAAACTGGGAACATAGTTTTAAGGTGAGAGGGGAAAGATTTAAAAGGGACCTAAAGGGGCAACCTTATGCAATGAGCTGCCAGAGGAATGGTGGACGCTGATACATTTACAACATTTTAAAAGGCATCAGCATGGGTATGTGAATAAGAAAGGTTAATAGAGATATGGGCCAAATGCTGGCAAATGGGCCTATTTCAGGTTAGGATATCAAGTCAGCATGGATGAGTTGGAGCGAAGGATCTGTTTCCGTGTTGTATGACCCTACGACTCTAACTGAAGGCTACTGGTGATTATGACGGTTGTTGTTAAATTTCACAATTCATAAGATGATAAGAAATAGAAACAGGAGTAGACCATTCAGCCCCTCGAGCCTGCTCTGCCATCCAATAGGATCATGGCTGATCTGGCACTGCTCACGTCCACTTTCCTGCCTTTTCCCCATAACCTTGACTCCCTGACTGATCAAAAACCTATCTCAGCCTTAAATACACAGAAGGACTCTGCCCCCACAGCTCTCTGTGGCAAAGAGTTCCAAAGACTCTCAAACCTCAGAAAAGAAATTCCTCCTCATCTTAGTCTTAAACTGGCACCCCTTTATTCTGAGACTGTACCCTCTGGTCCTGGACTCTCCCATGAGGGGAAACATCCTCTCAGCATTGACCCTGTCAAGCCCCGAAAGAGGGAGAAAGTGAGGACTGCAGATACTGGAGATCAGAGTCGAGAGTGTGGCACTGGAAAAGCACAGCAGGTCAGGCAGCACCTGAGAAGCAGGAGAATCGACGTTTCGACCATAAAGCCTTCATCAAGAAGCCCCTTAAGAATCCAAGAATGAGATCACCTCTCATTCTTCTAAACTCCAGTGAGTAGTGTCCCAACCTGGTTACCGTTTCCTCATAAGACAGACCCTCCATACTAGGGACTATTCGAGTGAACTGTCTCCAATGAACAATATTGTTAATACATAAATAGCAGATGATGGTTTCACTCCATTATGGATTATGGGCCCAGCACATTCCTGGTGCACCACAATAATATTCCCTCAGCCCAAAGTAGGATTTGAACCCCTGAAACCCAGAGCATTTGCATAGGGCCTGTTTGAATTATTAGAATAAGTGGCATTACCATTACACCACACCATCATCCCGTGCTCCCCTATTTTAAAAGCCTTGTCCATGTCAGAGATTGTTCAATCCAGTGACATGGACAGAATGGATTGAGTCACAGGGTTGCGGCATAGATAGACTTCGGATACCTTTGATTTCTTTCACTCCATCTTTATTGTTAGATGAGGACCTGAACACTCCTAACAACATTGTTCCTTCTGCACTCTGCAGTGTCAAAAGCCATCACTTCATGCTTCAAGCTTCAGTGCCAGGTGGAGTTCATAGCTTTCTTCCGAGGGCTCTCCCTAGCGGTACCATATTTTTCCACTGACACAATCCCACCTAATGCCACAGACACGGGGAGAATGTGCAAACTCCACACAGACAGTCGCCCAAAGCAGGAATTGACCCTGGGTCCCTGGTGCTGTGAGGCTGCAGTGCTGACCTCTGTGCCACCATGCTGCCCCACCATACTATTTTTGCAATTCCTGTCTACAAGGAAATAACATATTATTAATACATGTCAATATTTATTATGAGCTCTGAAGAAAATATGTCCAGAATAAGAACAGGGCTCGGCCATTTAGCCCCTTGAGCCTGCTCCAGTATTGAATACGATCATGGTTGATCTCATCTTGGCCTCAACTCCACTTTCCCTGCCTGCTCTCCTCAACCCTTCAACCTGTTGCTAGTTAAAAATCTGCCCATCTCCACCTCACATTTGCTGGATTTGAGATGTTAACTCTGTTTCACTGTTCACAGATGCTGCCAGACCTGCTGCAGCAATTTGCTTTCATTTCAGATTTCCAGCAACTGCAGTATTTTAAGAGTTCATGGCCTGTTTTCGTATGATATTCAAACTCAGAGTGTTGAACCGAGAGCAAACTCCGCTGTCAGGTAAGACAATAAAACATGAATGTTTCTCGGCTCTATTATCATTCCTTCCCTTTATTTCATTGTTCCTCCCCTGTTTCCTCAATCTGGAACCAGGTCGGAGATACACTGTGGAGAACACCACACTCACGTTCAGCAACACGACAAGTCAAAATGTCATGGAAAAATTAAACAGGCCATGTGGCTCATTGACCAGTTAGAGGAAATTCTGGCTGCAGAGACAGGTCTGGCTCTGATTCTCTGTTTGTATGTTAAAAATCCACATGTTAACAGTCCGCCAAAGCATCAACCTCTGTACCATATTGTCTTTATTACTTTGTCATCTGCATCACACTGTCTCTTTCATGCTCAGCATGCCTGCTGTGTGACAGTAAAACAAATCTAATCCATCCAACACTCTTTATAAATGAAGAGACAATGCTTTGCATGTTTTCAAGAATTACATGTCAATAGCACTGAGCTCAACATAGTCTAATATTCCCATGATTTGAGACCATTCAACTGATTTAAAAAGACAGTAATTCACTTTATATCAGACATTGGTGATCCTTTAAAGAATGTACTGTGCATCTCTATTTTAGAATTATTCTGTGAGCTTTATTTCTTGACACATCACAGAACATATGCAAACACCCTCTCAGGGGTTGTTATTTCAAGACATGACTGTCCCATTCGATAATTGGCCAGTTTCCTGCATATTCATCTATCAACTCTGTGCTCAATGCCCCAATCTGAAAATTCTCATCCACATTTACAAATCCCTTACACATCTCTGTGGGCGGCGCGATGGCTCAGTGGTTAGCACTGCTGCCTCACAGCACCAAGGACGTGTGTTCAATTCCCACCTCGGGCAACTGTCTCTGTGGAGTTTGCACATTCTCCCTGTATCTGCGTGGGTTTCCTCCCACAGTCCAAAGATGTGCAGGTTAGGTGAAGTGGCCATGCTAAATTGCCTGTAGTGTTAGATGGATTAGTCAGGGTGAATAAAGGGGGTGGGTTTCTCTTCAGAGGGTCGGTGTGGACTTGTTGGGCCAAAGGGCCTGTTTCCATACTGTAGGTATCTAATCTAATCTTCCAGCAGCCCAGCCACTGTCCACATTCTTTGCTGTCTGTCCCACTGTTCTCTCAATTTTAATTGCTACTTTGTTGGCCACCTTGCCATGAGTTGCCTGAGGAATGGAGTTTTGGATCCTCCCGAAACACCTCTCTCACTCTCTGATTCAGGTTAGGGTCTGGTTAGGGTTAGATTCTAGCTACTCTAGTATCTCATTTTGATGTCCAATTTTGTGCTACAACAGTTTAAATTATAACAAAGTCCAATTTGATGTTAGTGTGAAGTGTCTTAAGGAACTTTATAATGTTTAAAAGATGCAATGAATGCATATTCTTGTTGGAAGCTGGTAAGCCTAGGGGACCCGACATAATTTCTAGGGTGAGAACATGTTGCCTCATCTGCTATTAGGTCTTTCTGGTGAAATAGTAAGCTCTGTCTCTCCTCTTTGGTGATCATAAAAATGCCATGGTATTCCTCAAAACAAAAGTTCAGACCAACTTCAACTAACAAAGACTATTAGGCGATCAACACAGTAGGAGCATGACACTCCTGTAGTGTAGTGGTGGTGCATAAGACCTGGATTCAAGTCCTAGTTTCTCCAGAGGTGTATAACACTTCTGAACAACCTTGACTAGGAAGTATCTATATTGCTGTGTGAAAATTGGCTGCTCCATTTCCTATGTTACTATGATTGCATTTTTAATGACTGTGAATGAATTTAGGATGTGATGAAGCAGAGAAATGCACCACATACGTGCCACGTTGTTCTTTATATCCCAATGTCGTAGATCTCTTTCAAAATGGGCAACTTCACAAAGATTACACCATCAGACCTGTTCTGAGCTAACAGCAGATAGTTCATGTGGGTGGTGTGAGCACAATTTGTGTTTTATTTTGCAGGGACAGCATCAATTACTCACTGTCTTGTACACATTTCAATTTTTTTTCGCTTCTTAAACCCTCATTTAACGATTCTGTGGTGTGAAACATTTCTCATGTGCTGCTGCGGAATATTAAGCAGTCATTTACAGAAGATCAATCGACAGCCAGATTAACATGACCACCTCTCAATCAAGGCATTAATTCACACCTCTCAGCAACACAATGAGGCATACAGTTTTTAATTACGATTGGTGCTTGGCATTTTGTGTGTTGCCAGCATGGAAGACTCCGTTTTCTCCAGACGTGTAGAGAAGATATTGGCATGTCCTTTGCTTTGGGACGTTTGCCTTATTTTGAACCTTCAGCAAGATTCTTTACCACCTTTTGAGCCTTTTGGAAGAGTATTCCAGGACTCAGTTGTGAGTGCATTTTGCTCCAGCAACAGAACTAAACTAAGTTTCTCTTCAGGATCCCTGTAAATTTGCTTTCACTCGAAGAAAGGGGGCTAGGTGTTGTGTTACTGCAATAGTTGTAGACTCGCCAACTTTAAGGGCATTTAAATGCTCATTGGATAAACATATGGATGAAAATGGAGTAGTGTAGGATAGATGGGCTTCAGATGGGTTCCACAGATTGGTGCAACATCGAGGGCTGGAATGTTCTATGTTCAGTGTATACAGACTGACTTGGTGCAGATGGAACTGTGAGATCTGGGACTCTTCTTTCTAAGTGAGAAATGTACATTCTGAAATGCATAAAGGCAAGAAAAGAAAGAGGGTGGGCATCATTCACCACATTTATGAGCTTATTCTAGTCATACAGCATGGAAACAGACCCTTCAGTCCAAGTCGTCCATTCCCACCAGGTGTCCTAAATTAATCTGGTCCCATTTGCCAGCACTAGGTCCATATCCCTCTAAACCTTCCTATTCAAATACCCACCCAGATGCCTTTTAAATGCTGTAATTGTACCAGCCTCCACCACTTCCTCTGGCAGCTCATTCCATACACTTACCACCCTCTGTGTGAAAATGTTGCTCCTTAGGTCCCTTTTAAATCTTTCCCCTCTCACCTTAAACCTATTCCCTCTCGATTTAGACTCCCCAATCCTGGGGAAAAGACCTTGACTATTCATCCTATCCATAGTTAGAAAATCACACAACCCCTGGTTATAGTTCAACAGGTTTAGTTAGAAGCACTAGCTTTCGGAGCACTGCTCCTTCATCAGGGGGTTGTGGAGTATAAGGTTGTAAGACATCCTATCTATGCCCCTCATGATTTTATAAATCTCTGTAAGGTCACCCCTCAGCCTCCGAAGCTCCAGGACAAATACTCTCAATTATTCAGTTGGACTCATTACTGTTGGTCATGTTTAGAACAGTGAAACAACATCCCGGGCAGTACCACAGACATAAAGCTAAACTGGATCACTCGCATAAATACTGAAGTTCCAAGATTATGCCAAGACGTGAGGAATTCTGCGGCAAGAAACACACTTCCCGTATGCCCAGATTCTGTCCACCATCCACAAGGCACAAGTCAGGAGTGTAATGAAATACTCTCCATTTGCCTGGATGAATGCAGCTTCAAAAAGCTTATCATCATTGGGGTCAAAGGAGCCCAATGGTTCAGTACTATATCTGCAACCTCCAACTTCCATTCCTTCACCACCTATATCCATGACAGCAAGATTTACTGCCATAAGTGGCCATTACTCCCTTGACAACACCTGTCAAACTCCATAATCTAACACCTAGATGCGGTGTTGGTGGTGTAAAGGCAAACTGCTTAGGCTGGTAATGCAGAAGCAAAAAAAAAACCGAAAGAACTGAGGATGCTGGAAATCAGAAACAAAAACAGAAAAACTCAGCAGCTCTAGCAGCATCTGGGAAAAGAACACAGAGTTGCCATTTCAGGTCCATTTCTGAGGAAGGGTCATTCGGAAACATTAACTCTGCTAGCTTTCCATATAAACGAAAGCGAGGACTGCAGATACTGGAGATTAGAGTCAAGAGTGTGGCGCTGGAAAAGCACGCAGGTCAGGCAGCATAGGAAGATGGACAGGTAGGCCAGTTCATGAGGGCAGTGCCGAGTTGGAAGGTTGGAACTAGGATAAGATGGGGGTGGGGAGGTAAGGAAACTGGTGAACTCCACATTGATACCATGGGGTTGCAGGGTCCCAAGGCGGAAGATGAGGCGTTCTTCGTCCAGGTGTTGGGTGGTTAGGGCGTGGTGGTGGAGGAGCCCCAGCACCTGCATATCCTCGGCAGAGTGGGAGGGGGAGTTGAACGTCGATTTTCCTGCCCCTTGGATGCTGCCTGAACTGCTGTGCTTTTCCAGCACCATTCTAATCTAGAATCTGGTTTCCAGCAGTTGCGTTCCTTGTTTTTACCCAGTTGAAGTGCTGGGCCACAGGGCGGTGAGGTTGGTTGGTTTCTCTCCACAGATGCTGCTGGATCTATTGAGCTTTTCCGACCAATTCTGCTGGTTGTAATCGAGACGCCTTAGTTTGCATGTTCAAATGTCACTGTGGCAGGTGATGGAATTTTAAATGCAATTGATTAATGAAAGCAGAATGAAAATATTATCTCAGTCACAGTGACCACAAACCTACAATTGATTACCTTCTGATTTTGTTAAAACCCACCTGTTTCACTGATCTGCTTTCGGGAGAAAAAAAAGTTTGTCCTTATCTTAAATGGCCTAATGTGATTGCTAACTACTCACAATGGAAACTGGAATGAGCAACTAATGGCTAGTCTTGCCAGTAAAATGCTCATCCTATTAAGGAATGGTTTAAAAATGCAAGGAGAGCAGACACTTAGAATTCCCACCACCTGCAAATCACACCACACATCATCCTGACCTGAAAACTAGATTGCCATTTGTTTACTGTCACTGTGTGAGAAAAAAAGACTTAAAAGCTCCCTCTCTAAACGATGTCTACACCCAGATGGTTCACCACTGCCTTCTCAAGGTTGATTAGGGATGGGCAACAAATATTGACCATGCCATTAGTGTCTATGTCCCTTGAAAGGGTAAGAATAATCATCAGCACTGAAGCTGGATTAGAAATAGCATTCTGTCCCCTACCTGCCAATTTTCTCCCTTTCTTAAAGAGCATCATCTCCTTCAGGCTGTGGCTGCACATGTGACTTCTTAATGTCAGAACATAGACAGTAAACTTCACTGTTTGTATGTGAGTGTGAGAGTGTTATAGCGTGTGAGAGTGTTATAGTGTATGTGAGCATGAGGGTATATGTGGATGTGGGAGTGAGTGAGCATGTGTGTGTGAGTGTGACAAGAGTGAGTGCGTGTGAGTTTATGTGAGAATGTGTGTGCGTGCATGAGACTGTGTGTGTGTTGTCTGTGTCTGTCTTGTATTTGTGCGACTGTATTTGTGTGTGTCTGTGCATTTGTGTGTATATGCATTTGTGTGTGTCTCTGTGTTCTTGTCTGTATATTTGAAAATATGCCTGTGTATTTGTCTGTATGTGTATTTTGTGTCTGTATCTGTGTTCTGGTCTATATATTTGAATATGTGCCTGTATATTTGTGCGTGTTGGTGTATTTGTGTGTGTCTGTGTGTGTGTGTGTGTGGTGGGGGGGCGGGGGGGTAAGATGGAAAAGCGTGGGGAAGCATGGCTCATTCATTAGCAGGTGCAGTGTCAGTACTGGAGGGGAGGCACTGACCCTCAATCTTAACCAACTGCGCTTCGGCTGTCACATGCTTTCCCGGCAGAAGACCAGCTAAATAGCAGGAGGATTCCAATTTGCAGTTCGCGTCTCAGAATCACTTAGGCAGAAGAGGAACTCGCTTTAGACGGCTTGCAGTGAAATCTGGGCGCAAAAAACCAAGACATATCAGTTTTGAAGAGCCCAGGCATGAAGGGAATACAGTAACGCCACTTAACTTCAAACACGCCTTGGGTTGGGTTTACAAAATTAATTTTTTTATTTGCGATTACAGTAATGAAATGAACGCCCGGGATGGTTAGTCTCTGTCGCTGCCTGAGGCATCACTGACACCCTCTGCAGTTTGCAAAAAAACATCAGGTTTGCCCGCGAGCTTGATTACAATCATAATTACTGGAACACAGTCAAGCACATTACAACAGCAATTGGCACCAAACGCTTTTCCAGAAAAGGAAAACAACCCCTAATTCAGATGTTAAAAGAACCTCCAACACAGAGTTACGTGGATTGCAAACATATCAGGCAGCGCAGCACAATAGCATCGGGTGTCACCAACACAGAAACTACTCTCAGAACGGCTGGGCGCAGTGACAGGTTTCCTCAGTTGGGAAGGGGGTAGGAGCTGAGGGGCAGAGGGTGAACACAATCAGCATCACTGCAGTACCAAGAGTATTAGTGTTCTTAGGGGGCAGTGGTCCTGTTCTTACCCCCGGACCAGCAGGCCAGGTTCAAGTCTCATCTGCTCCAGAGTTGTGGGACTATTGAGTTCAACAGTTTCAAATTGTGAACCATTTCTTTCCTTTCTGTTAGCTTGTTATCATGTCCATCCCCACTTACTGTCTTTTCAAGTCTGGCAGGAGACACACTATTGTTCTGCCATTCTCACATTCCCATTGCTTAACGTAAACTACTGACATCTCTTCACCACCAGCTCTCTACACCCACAACTCCCACCACCCTCCCAAACTACAGCATAAAGACTGCCTCCATCCACACTTCTCCAGCTCTGAACAAGAGTCATCTACACTAGTAATGTTAGCTGGCTCTCTCCGTGGATGCTGCCTGACCCACTGTGATCTCCAGCATTTGTCGTTTTCAATACAGCTCTGGACAGCCTGATTAAAAAATATCTACCAAGAATGCATGAAGGGGAGGTGGTGGCATAGTCCAGTCACCCGGAACCTCAGACTCTGATGAGTATGGGGACATGAGTTCAAATCCCAGCATGGTCACCAGTGAAATGAAGAACAAAGAAAACTTACAGTCCAGGAATAGACCCTTCAGCTCTTCAAGCCTGAACCGATCCAAATGTACTGTCTAAACCTGTCGGTCAATTCCTAAGCATTTGTATCCCTCTGCTCCCCATCCATTCATGCATTAGTCCAGACGAATCTACTGTGCCTGCCTCTACCACCTCTGCTAGCAACGTGTTCCAAACACTCACCACCCTCTGTGTGAAATCAATAAAAATCTGAAACGGATGTGGTGATACAGTGGCCATGTCTTCGATTCAGTGATATTGAACACAATGAAATGGGGTTGCAGGTTTGAATCCCACTGTCGGGCAACTGATAGGGGTGGCATGGTGGCTCAGTGGTTAGCACTGCTGCCTCACAGTACCAGGGACATGGGTTCAGTCCCACCCTGTCTGTGAAGAATTTGCACATTCTTCCTATGTCTGGGTGGGTTTCCTCCCACAGTTCAAAGATGTGCAGCTTACGTGGATTCTCCATAACAAAATTGTTTGCAGTATTCAGGGATTTGCAGGCTAGAGAGATAGGGTAGGGTGCTGTTTGGAGATTTGGTGCAGACTTGGTGGGGATGAATACCTGCTTTCTGCACTGTAGGGATTCTATGAAAGTTATCTTCAATGAAAACCTGGAAGGAAAAATGTGGCAGTGTTCTTATCTCTGGAGACCTGAATTCAAATCCCACATGCTCCAGAGGCACGTGTCATAATGTATCTGAACAGGTCAATTAAAAATATCTGGTAGTGCAGTGATAGTGCCCCAATCTCTGAGTCAGGAGGCCTGGGTTCAACTCTTAGCCTCTCCAGAGGTGTGCAATAACATATAAGAAAAAGAAATTGCTGGAGAATCTCAGAAGGTCTGGCAGCAACTTTGTTTTCTCGTCACAGATGCTGCCTGACCCGCTGAGTTTCTGAAGCAATTGCTGTTTTTGTTTGTTTCCGATATCCAGCATCCACAGTTTGGTATTTTAATCTGCAATAACATCTGCGGCAGGTTGGTTTCAAAATATGTACCGAGCACATGGAAAGTGGAATTGCTTTGGCAGCAATTGCTTTGAATTGACGGAGATAATCTGCTTGACCTGGGACTGGGGCAATATAAACCATCAAAGGAGTAGCTGAGCAGAATGAGATAGTGAAGCATGTTGAAGAATGTGAGGCGGACCTTCGAGGAATGGAGCATTTTGCCACTTTTATTTTGTATCCAGTATCAGTGTCAGACACAGCCCGAACAATCAAAAGTAGAAGGTTTCCTGCACCTACTGTATTGCCTAAGCCTGGAAAACTACTCTGTGCTAGGCCAGAAGCACTTTCCATTTTGCACACTTTCTGTTCTTAACCATTCACTTCCACCACTCTGATTTGCTGTGTGTTCTCTGTACACTACCCTGGAAAAGCCACTGAGGATTCTGCAACAGCACCTCTCAAACCCACCACCTCAGACAAAGGCAGCAAGTATATAGAATACTACATCAGATGCTATCCTAACTGGGCAAAGTACCAAACGTATCCTTCAGCTCTGAGTCAATATTCCTGGTGTTCCCTTCTGAACAGACCAGTCCCCCAAGGAGGTGTTAGCCTAATGGTATTATCACTATTAGTAATCCAGGGGACAAGGGTTCCAATCCTGCTGTAGCAGATGCTAGAATATGAACTCAAGGGGAAAGTTAAAGAAAAACTGAAATAACGAGTCTAAGGGTGACCATGAAACTATTGTTGGGGGGAAATCCCATGTCCAGAGTGTGGTGCTGGAAAAGCACAGCAGGTCAGGCAGCATCCAAGGAGCAAAAGAATTGATGTATCGGGTATAAGCCCTTTATTAGGAATGTTGGGGAGGCCAAGAGGGCTGAGAGATAAATGGCAGGATGCTGGGGATGGGAGGAAGGTAGCTGGGAATGCGAAAGGTAGATGACGGAGGGGGTGATGGTGGTAGGTTGGAGTGGAGGGTGGAGAAGATAGGTGGGAAGGAAGATGGACAGGTAGGACAGGTCAAGAGGGTGGTTGGATCTGGGATAAGGTGGGGTGAGGGGAAATCAGGAAACTGGTGAAATCCACATTGATGCCATGTGGTTGGAGGGTCCCAATGCGGAAGATGAGGCTTGAAGGTAGAAGACAGAGGGTGGTGGTGGAGGGTTGTTTAACAGCGTGGAGTGGAGTGCCACAAGGATTGGTGTTGGGTCCACTACTTTTCTTCATTTATACAAATTATTTGGATGTGAGCATAAGAGGTGTAGTTAGTAAGTTTGCAGATGACACCAAAGTTGAAGATATAGTTGACAGCGAAGAAGGTTACCTCAGATCACAATGGGATCTTGATCAAATGGGCCAATGGGCTAACAAGTGGCAGATGGAGTTTAATTGAGATAAATGCAAGGTGCTGCATTTTGGGAAAGCAAATCTTAGCAGGACTTATACACTTAATGGTAAGTTCCTATGGTGTGTTGCTAAACAAAGAGACCTTGGAGTGCAGGTTCATTGCTCCTTGAAAGTAGAGTTGAAGGTAGATAGGATAGTGAAGGTGGTGTTTAGTATGCTTTCCTTTATTGGTCAGAGTACTGAGTACAGGGGTTGGGAGGTCATGTTGCAACTGTCCAGGACATTGGTTAGGCCAGTTTTGGAATATTGTGTGCAATTCTGGTCTCCTTTTTATGGGAAGGATGTTGTGAAACTTGCAAGGGTTCAGAAAAGATTTATGAAGATGTTGCCAGGGTTGGAGGATTTGAGTTATAGGAAGAGGCTGAATAGGCCGGGCTGTTTTCCCTGGAGCGTCGAATGCTGAGGGGTGACATCATAGAGGTTTACAAAATTATGAGCATGGATAGAATAAGTAGACAAAGTCTTTTCCCTGGGGTCGGGGAGTCCAGAACTGGAGGGCATCGGTTTAGGGTGAGAGAGGAAAGATATAAAAGAGACCCAAGGGGCAACTTTTTCACAAAGAGGGTGGTACGTATATGGAATGAGCTGCCAGAGGAAGTGGTGGAGGCTGGTACAATTGCAACATTTAATAGGCATTTGGATGGGTATGTGAATAGGAAGGTTTTGGAAGGATATGGGCCGGGTGCTGGCAGATGGGACTAGATTGGGTTGGGATATCTGGTCAGCGTGGACATGTTGGACCGAAGGGTCTGTTTCCGTGCCATACATCGTTATGACTCCATGACTCTATGTGAAAATATCCTTTGGGACATTGGATGAAGGTGAGGGGGATGTTGTGGGCGCAGGTTTTACACCTCTTGCCATGGCAGGGGAAGGTGCCAGGATTGGAGGGTGGGTTAATGGGGGCTTGAACCCAAAAGGGAGTTTCGGAGGGAATGGTCTTTGCTGAATGCAGATAGGGATGGGGAGGGAAATATATCTCTGATGGTGGGGACAGTTTGTAGGTGGCAGAAGTGGCAGAGGATGATGCGTTGTATGGTGGGGGCCGGGGCACCGAAAATCATGGAGGTGGTGTAGGGGGTGGGTGGTGTCTCGAATGTATGTGGGGGGGATGCTGGACCAAGGGGGACAGGATGGTGTCAAGGTATATAGAGAGAAGTTTGGTTTTTGTTGAGTTTTGTTGACAGATTTGGACCCACAATGCTCTGACTCATGAGTAGATGTTTACTGAGCTATATCAGTTCCATGTACTGAGTACAAGGCAAGATTCAGAGGACAATAGACAATAGGTGCAGGAAGAGGCCATCCTGCCCTTCAAGTCTGCACCGCCATTCAATATGATCATGGCTGATCATCCTTAATCAGTATCCTGTTCCTGCCTTATCTCCATAACCCTTGATTCCACAATCCTTAAGAGCTCTATCCAACTCATTTGTTAAATGAATCCAGAGACTGGGCCTCCACTGCCCTCTGGGGCAGAGCATTCCACATAGCCACCACTCTCTGGGTGAAGGAGTTTCTCCTCATCTCTGTCCTAAATGGTCTACCCCGTATTTTTAAGCTGAGTCCTCTGGTTCGGCATTCACCCATCAGCGGAAACATGTTTCCTGCCTCCAGAGTGTCCAATCCTTTAATAATCTTATGTCTCAATCATATCCCCTCTCAGTCTTCTAAACTCAAGGACACAGTCCTTGAAGGGTCTTTGAACCAAGATGACACTGCAATATAAGAATGGCTACTTGAGGGAGCAAATTGCCCCTGTGTAATCCCTCACTATCTTCACCCAAATGCTCAAGAGCACTGGAGGAAAACAAATTCTTTTTTTAGTGACATGGTGACTATGACTCAAAGAGTTTTCTGATAAATACTTCCCAAAGACATTAGGGACTTATATATAGTTTTGAGAAACTAATTTTATCTTTGTACAGCTAATAAAATGTCACCGTCATGCAGCAGCCCGTATGAGATAAAGACATAACTTGAAGGCTTTTTACGATATCAATTGTCAAAAGCAAAACAAGCCTATTAAGAACAAGCAGCCACACAGTTACTGTCACAAGCGCAGTGCAACAATCCATCAAGTGGGATACTGGGAGGGGAGGAGGCTGAGATTAACCTATCGCAGTTTGTTAAGCAAGTGTGCAAACACACCCTCCCACACATCACCATGTGGAGATAAACATCTGCACTCCCTTCAGTACACAGACATAATGACTCAAACATACAGGATCAATACAACATTATATTTCCCTTCCCACTGCTGCACACATCATGATCCAGGCTCCTGAAACCAGAAGAGCATACTGGTGAGCACTATCACTCACAGTGCTTTCTTGTCCCTCCTTTACTCATTGTACAAATTCTGAAGATGAGTCATTTCAGAATTGGAACGTTAACTCTGTTTCTCTCTCCACAGATACTGTCTGACCTGCTGAGTTTCTTTCGCACTTACTGTTTCTATTTATTTATATAGCCACTTCCACAAGGCATCCCAAAGTGCTTCACAGCTCATTAAATACTTTCCAAAGTGTAGTCACTGCTGTAATTAAGATAAACTCAAATTACTTTATACACAGCACGCTCCCACAAACAAATGTAATACTGACAAGCGAACCTGCTCATTGAGGGATAAATATTGGCCTAGATATTACGGATAATTTCTCTGCTCACCATGTGATCTTTAACTTCCATCTATGAGGGTGGGCTGAATCCTAGTTGACCATCTAAAAAAAAAAGTGGCACCTTTAACAGTGCAGCACTCCTTCAGGACTGCAGCATTTATGCAGCTAATAAATATTCTACAAAAGTAAAAGAAAAGTTCAAAAATTGTTAAACAACTATTCTGAAGAACAGTCTTATCAGACCCGCAATGTTAACTCTGTTTCCCTCTGCACAGATGCCGCCAGGCCAGCTGGGTTTCTACAACATTCTCTGTATTTGTTTGGTATAACAATACGCTTTGGGGGAATTTTAAAAAAATAACCTGGGCATCGTTGCCCATCCCTTGCTGCCCTTGAGAAGGTGGTGACCTGCCTTCTTGTCCATTTTGTTATTGGCTGCCAAGCATCACACCAGTAGCCACACTTGAAAACAAAGCACTCAATTGCTTGTGAAACATTGTGGGACACTTGGACTATGAAGATTGTCACATACCAAACCTCTCCTATTTTCCCTGTCGTTACGACCTTAGCTCACCATATTTCAGCACCAGTATAATTCCCATTCAACTTCACTTTTGATACAAAATCCCAATATTGACATTGTTTGCTGGAGAGACTTCACTAAGTTCAGATTGGAGAGGACTAATCCTCCCTGTAACACTTTAACACATCTTAACACAAGTTAGTAAGCAAACACAAATGCACAAACAGCCACATACTTACAGACGTACATGCAGGCAACATGTACACAGACATCTGTACATTAACATACAGGAATGCACCCATACACACAAGAACCTATATGCATGTTAACCTATATACCCACACATTTAGCATGTAAATATTTACAATAACAAGCATACATATTTGTGTGTGTGTGTGTGAAGTGTACCAATGTACACATGGATACCATACAGTTGCCAATCATCTATGTGGGTCCCTCTGTTAATATAAACCCTGCACATTTGCACACACACATGAAAAATGTACAGACAAATGTACTCACAGCACTGGCTAACATGCATGTAGAATGATATAGAACAAAAGGAGGCCAATCGACCTGTCAAACCAATGGACAGCTGTTTGCCAAACTAGCCCCATCTCTCTCACTCCTTCACCACCTAGCCCTACTGTTTTTCCAGAACGAACATTATTCCTTTTGAAAGTTACTTCTGAATCTGTTTCCTTCACCCTTTCAGATGGGGGTTCCAGAGCTTAGGAATTGGGGACTATATATATGTACTCAGCCTCCCAACGTTAAGCACCCACCCACCCACACAGACAGACACACCCAGGCACTGACACACCATGTGCATGTGCTGCCCACACGCTCCAACACCATATTGGTCAGAATCAGCCTGACACACTGACTGAGCAGTGGGATAGTCCTACATAGACAGTGGGGAAGCACAATCATCCTCTCTCTCTTTCTCTCTCTCACACACACACAGACAAGAATACACACCCGCACACCAGTTTGCGCAAACAGCCACCTACACACAGACACACACAATGCAAGTGCCCACATCTATCCACACACCAATTTATCAGTGAATGCACACTTTCCTAGAGACACACACACACACACACACACCATGAACCCAGCCTCACACAGCACAAACTCACGAATATCTTATCCACACGCTACGCGGATAGTAAAACGCGACAGTTAAAACAAAAAAGCGCCGGCTCCATAGCTCAGGGGTTAGACCAGAGGTCGCGAGTTCAAATCTCGCTGGGGCCTATTCACGAAATCCTTGTGTTGTATATTGTCGAAATGACAAATATAAGCGACTCTACTCTAAAAACAACTTAATTAAGACTAACGATGCATTAGAAAAAAGCTACAATTTGCACATCACTCCCTCCCACTTCCCTTGTCTTATCTAAAAGCCCCCTGAGACCACCCCTCCTTGTAGCACCTTGCAAAGATTTGAATTTCCTTTGGATAGATCCACAGGGCACTGGACTGTCCTACAAGACCCCCAGATTGTTACAAGTCACGGGTTCTTGTTCAGAGAGTTGCTCTCTCTCTTTCCCTTCCCTGTGATGCATGATATATTATCTTTGCATCTTATTCAGGGAGCCCCCTCGCGTAGTTATCCCGTAAGAGATGGAGGAGGAGGGGAGAGAGAGAGAGAGAGAGACGTTCTTTTGACCCTCACCAATCCTGCAGTGTTATTCAGTGACAGCCCGGGCTGACACAGTTAAATAGTACACTGGGGGGCTGGAGAAAGCTGCTGAAGGATGGCACTGAACCTGGGGTTTCTCAGCTGGACATTTAGACCTTCCTACCCTGCGATTAAAAAAAAGACTCCAGCAGATGTGAGTGGACGCCTCCCCAGTAGAGTGAAAGTAGCTCCACAAACCCACTCCTGTTAAAACGTTTCGATTAGCCCCCTTTTCCCCTTTCACATCCCTCCATTCACAAAACATTGGGCATCCGTGCACCTGTTCCAATCCGATGCAAGAAAATATACTTATTCCTTGCCTAGATTATTCCAATCCAGGCTCCCCACTATGAACACCCCCGACACAAGCATGAGATGTTTTCCGGGCCACTCACCGCGAGGATTTCTTTGCTCAGAGATGGAGCATCGCTCTAAGTCATTGCTCACGCTGGATCGCAGTCTAGAGCCGGCACATTCACAGCACTCTGCTGTTTTCTCCCACACACTGACGAATTATTCTGACCATCCTTCAGAGGGAGCCTGACTGGTTCCAGGATTCACTTGTCCTTCCTTTCCGCTCTGTCTCTCCTCCCTCCCTCCCCCTGACTGAGCAGTGAGCTGTGAGCATCTGCAATGTTCCCCCCCCCCAGCCCCTTGCCCACTCAGTCTCCCCCCTCAGTGTGTCTGAGGCAGGCAGGGAGCCGCAGCTCTCTCACCCCCTCACTGCCCACAGCCCATAGGCTGCTCCAGGCAAAGGGGCTGTCACTACTCGCCAACACCGATTGGCTGTGTCTGTGGGTCCTCCGCAGAGTGCGACGGGGAGGGAGGGGGATGGAGGAGGGAGAGGAGGAGGGAGAGGGGAAGGGATGGTGGAGGAGGGGGGGGGGGGAAGGGATGGTGGTG
>NC_057735.1:9883379-9889282 GCF_004010195.1 Chiloscyllium plagiosum
AAGGTGCAGGGAGGGGGATGGGGGAAGAAAGTGGGAAAAGGAGACAGTAGGAGAAGGGACTATTGGTGCAAGAAGGATGGACAATAGTGGAAGTGAGAGCTAGCATGAAGGTGGAGAAGATGAGTGAGAATAAATGATGGGTGATCTAGGAGTGGGAGGGATGGAAGAAGAGAGAGGCAGGGAGGATACAGAAGGAGAGGGGAGAGAGTGAGTGATTGGGAGACTGGTGAACAAAGATGATCACACGCTCCTCCCCGAGCATTATTAATTAAACAGAAAACCTTCAAGCAGTTAATAATTGATGTGGATTCTAATATTATTTTGTTCTCACCACCAAGACCAACCTAACTTGCATCTTTCCCACAACATATTCTGGTGGCGTCGTCTGGGGAGCTATGGTGGCATGGACAATGCCACTGGATTAGCAAGAGTGACTGAGGCCAACATTCTGGGGACATGAGTTCATGACAGGTGGTGAAATCCGAATTCAGAAAAATCTGAAGTGAAAGAAAACCATTTTAATTGTTGTTGGCTCACAGATACCCTTTAGGGATCTTTGCCCAGACTATATGTGACTCCTTGCCGACGGCATTATGGTTCACTCTTAACAGCTATTTGGGTAATTAGGGTTTGTCAATGAAACCTGGCCCTAGCCAGCAACACCTGTATACCATCAACATAAGGAAATTCCAATTCCAATTCAATTCCCCATGAAGGCACATCTATCAATGCTGGAACGTCTGAACTTGGGGATGTGTAAGATGCTCGAATTGGATGATAGCAGTGATAACTCAGGACTGTAACACAGATGGAGGTAGGGACTGCAGAGTCAACTGAGGGCTTCTTTTAGAATTAGAATCCCTACTGTGTGGAAGCAGGCCTTTTGGCCCAACAAGTGGACACGGACCCTCCGAAGAGTATCCCACGCAAACTCATGACATTTACCCCGACTCATGCACCTAACCTACACATCCCTGAACACTATGGGCAATTTAACATGGCCAATTCACCTAATCTGCAAGACTTTGGACTGTGGGAGGAACTGGAGCACCTGGAGGAAACCCACACAGACACGGGGAGAGTGTGCAAACTCCATGCACAATCATGCGAGGCTGGAATCAAATCTGGGTCCCTGGAGCTGTGAGGCAGCAGTGCTAAACACTGAGCTGCCATGCAAAGATGATCATTTTAAAATTTCAGTGGAGCCAGAGTGGGAATCAGTGCAGGTTCGTGAGGTCATGGGTAAATCGGACTTGCTGCGAGATGAAATGCAGGCTGGATTTTGAATGTTGTCAAGTTTATGCAGAGTGGAAAAGGGGGAGGCTGGTCAGCAGGGTGTTGGAATAATTGCGTTTCGTGGTGAAAAAAGAAAGTTTTGCAATTACACTGACGAGCACAACCTGGCCAGGAAGAAGGCCATTTTCTTTTTGCTGTAGACCTTTTATGATTCCATGCTGTAGCACTTCCCTGACCGGGAATTGGTTTCGCTCAGTTGGCTGGATTGTCCGTTTATAGAGCAGTGTGACACCAACAGTGTGGATTCAGTTCCCATCTACTGGTTTGAGGTTACCACGAAGGACTCTCTTTCTCAATCTCTTCCCTCACCTGAGGTCTGGTGGCCCTCCGGTTAAATCACCACCAGTTGTTTCTTTCTAATTAGAGAGCAGACCCTATGGTCTGGTAAAACTACAGTGACATGCCAACAACTTTCCTGACCCTTCAACATCTCAAAGTGTTCCACAGCACTCAAAATCCTTTGAAGTATTGTAACCTAGGAGACACAGCAGCCAATTTGGCCACAACAAGGTCCCTCAATCAGCAATGTGATGATGACCAGGTAATCTATGTTACTGATGTTGATTGAGGGATGTATGTAAGCCAGAACATTGGGGATTACTCTCATTATGTTTTCTGAAGTAGTGATCCTTCGTGTTCAGTGGGAAGGACAAATAGGGAGCTCAATTCAACTCTCGCACATTTGATACAATTTCCAGCAGTGATTGACTATTGGCGAAAGAAAGACACCCTCCCTAAATTGTATTTTAACAAATTTTCCTGTTAGTACAAAATGAAAAGCTTCAACAAAATGCGTCTTTTCCAGAAACACTCATGCTCTGTAAAATTATTTCCTGAGATGTGCATGTACCTGGCTATCAGTTATTGTCCACCCTAAGTGCCAAAGGGACAGTTAAGAGTTAATCAAGTTGCTGGAGGTCTGGAGTCATGCATAGGTCAGGCTGCATAAGAATTACCTTCACACAAGGATGTTAGTGCACCAGATGGTCTTTTCTCATAAACAATCTTGGCAGCACATTGACTAAAATTGCAATGATATAGAGAAGATTGGGAATGGCCCCTGCACAAGGATGACTCACACTATTGTGAAGTGATCCATATTAGGACAAGTGAGGGTCTAGTGGTATTATCAATTAACTATTAATCTAGAGAGTGTGGAAGTGGGTACTGCTGATGCTGGCGATTAGAGTCAAGATTAGAGTGGTGCTGGAAAAGCACAGCAGGCCAGGCAGCATTCGAGGAGCAGGACAATCGACATTTTGTGCAAAAGCCCTTCAGCAGGTGAGGTGAATTCATGTGTCGATTTTCCTGCCCCTCGGATGCTGTCTGACCTGCTGTGCATTTCCAGCACCACTCCAATCTAGACTATTAACCTCAAGATCCAGGTAATGTTCCTGGGAACCTGTTTTCAAACCCTGCCACGGCAGATGGTGGAATTTAAATTCAGCAGAAGGCTGGAATTAAGAGTCTAATCAAAACTATGAATTCATTGTTGGGGGAAATATGAGGGCCCTCTTGTGTCATAGTGCCCCTACTTCTGGAGTAGAAAGCCTGGGTTCAAGTCCCATCTGCTCCCAAGGTGTGTATTAATATTTCTAAACAGGTTGATTAGCAAAATAGGTTAAGTTTAAGAAAAACAATTGCAGTCAGTTATATGGAAGACACGAGGCTAGTCTTTTTTTTTAATTCTAGAATTTTATTTTTGATCAAATTCAAATTTCATCACCTGCCATGTTAGGATTTGAACTCATGTCCCCAGAGTAATGCATTGAACTTCAAGATTACTAGCACAGTGACATGATCAGTAAACCACTGCCTCCCCACAGCCTAGGCTGCCACATGACTATTTCCAACAGTCCTGGCTAGCATCTCTTGACATTTGTGTTTTAATAAGATTTATTTTATCAGTGTTTCCACCTCCTTAATCTTACAGTTATGTAAGCAGGTTCTGCCAAAGTATCTTACCTGAAAGTCGGTACTTCTGACAGGGCAGAATTGCCATCCATCTGCACGAGAGACTTTGGTTTTGTGCTCAACTTCTGGAATGGGCTGTGAACCCAAACATGAGAGGGTTACCAGGTAGATCAAGGCTGGTGTTCAAACAGAGACACTGATGACAATTCAAGCAGAAGATGAACTGAAGCAGCGCTGGGTTACAAAATCCACAGAATTAAGCAATAAAAGTAGAAGGCAGTGGGGTTGAAATGTAGGTCAGTCTTTAATCATTTGAAAGAGAAATGAGTGAGCTCATTCTTCAGACATGCTACATGTTTCCAACACTTTTATCCCAGGTACAGCAGCAGTGATGGTTTTTGTCTTTATCTCCAAAGGTCTCAGGAAGCTCTCTAAATGGAAGAAAAGTCTCGTTGTTTTTGCTGCCGTTTTACTCACATTTATTCATAGAGACATAGAGCTGTACAGCACGGAAACAGACCCTTTGGTCCAACCCGTCCATGCCGACCAGATATCCCAACCTAATCTAGTCCCACCTGCCAGCACCCGGCCCATATCCCTCCAAACCGTTCCTATTCATATACCCATCCACTTGTTTTTTAAATGCTGCCATTGTACCAGCCTCCACCACTTCCTCTGGCAGCTCATTCCATACACACACCACCCTCTGCAAGAAAAAGTTGCCCCTTAGGTCTCTTTTATATCTTTCCCCTCTCACCCTAAACCTATGCCCTCTAGTTCTGGACTCTCTGACCCCAGGGAAAAGACTTTGTCTCTTTGTTCTACCCATACCCCACATGATTTTATAAACCTCTATAAGGTCACCCCTCAGCCTCCGACGCTCCAGGGAAAAACAGCCCCAGCCTATTCAACCTCTCCTTATAGCTCAAACCCTCCAACCCTGACAACATCCTTGTAAATCTTTGCTGCACACTTTCACATTTCACAACGTCTTTCCGATAGGAAGGAGACCAGAATTACACACAATATTCCAAAAGTGGCCTAACCAATGTCCTGTACAACCGCAACATGACCTCCCAACTCCTGCACTCAATACTCTGACCAATAAAGGAAAGCATACCAAATGCCTTCTTCACTATCCTATCTACCTGCAACTCCACTTTCAAGGAGCGATGAACCTGCAATCCAAGGTCTCTTTGTTCAGCAACACTCCCTAGGACCTTACCATTAAGTGTATAAGTCCTGCTAAGATTTGCTTTCCCAAAATGCAGCACCTCGCATTTATCTGAATGAAACTCCATCTGCCACTTCTCAACCCATTGGCCCATCTGGTCCGGATCATGTTGTGAGCTGAGGTAACCTTCTTCGCTGTCCACTACACCTCCAATTTTGGTGTCATCTACAAACTTATTAAATATACCTCTTGTGCTCACATCCATATCATTTATATCATTTATATAAATGACAAAAAGCAGTGGACCCAGCACCGATCCTTATGGCACTCCACTAGTCACAGGCCTCCAATCTGAAAAACAACCCTCCACCACCACCCGGTGCCAGTGTCGGACTGGGGTGTATCGAGTCAGAAGTCACATGACACCAGGTTACCATATCATTTATATCATTTATATAAATGACAAAAAGCAGTGGACCCAGCACCGATCCTTATGGCACTCCACTAGCACTGTAATCTAATCTAATCTAAAAACCCTCCACCACCACCCGGTGCCAGTGTCGGACTGGGGTGTATAGAGTCAGAAGTCACATGACACCAGGTTATAGTCCAACAAGTTTAATTGAAATCACAAGCTTTCGGAACACTGCTCCAAAAGTTTGTGATTTCAAATAAACATTCTGAATTGTAACCTGAAGTTGTGTGACTTCTGTTGATAATCAAACAGGAATTTCTTAAGTGGATGGATTGAGTAAGTTGGCCTGTACCCATTGCAATTTAGAATAACGAGAGACAACCTTATTGAAATATTTATGATTGTTCGTGGACTTGACAGGATAGACGCAGAAATGTTTTTACCACCCCACCCCCACTGCCCTGCCACCACCTGCGGCAGACCCATCTTGTTGCCACTGGGCCTATCTCATCAACACCACCGTTGCTGCCAATGCTGGATCCCATGCTGATCCCACACTTACCATGCAACCAAGAGTCTCCACTCTACTGCCAGAAGTCCCTGCTGTGGGCCTACTGCAACCTGGAGTCTCCGCTCTGGGCCTACTCCAACCAGGAGTCTCTGCTCTGGGCCTACAGCAATCACGAGTCTCTGCTCTGGTCCTACTGCAACCAGGAGGCCCCACTCTGGGTCAACAGCAACCATAGAACATAGGACATAGAACAATACAGCACAGAACAGGCCCTTCGGCCCACGATGTTACGCCGAACATTTGTCCTAGCTTAAGCACCCATCCATGTACCTATCCAATTGCCGCTTAAAGGTCACCAAAGATTCTGACTCTACCACTCCCACAGGCAGCGCATTCCATGCCCACACCACTCTCTGGGTAAAGAACCCACCCCTGACATCTCCCCTATACCTTCCACCCTTCACCATAATGTTATGTCCCCTTGTAACACTCTGTTGTACCAGGGGAAAAAGTCTCTGACTGTCTACTCTATCTATTCCTCTGATAATCTTATAAACCTCTATCAAGTCACCCATCATCCTTCGCCGTTCCAA
>NC_057735.1:9890427-9915185 GCF_004010195.1 Chiloscyllium plagiosum
GAGGATTATTCTTTGCATGTGAAGGCTGGTGGGGTGAAAGGTGAGAACAAGAGAGACCCTATCCTTGTTCTGGGAGGGGAGGGAGGGGGTGAGGGTCATGGCGTGGGAGATGGACCACATGCTGTCAAGAGTCCTGCCAACAACTGGAGGTGGGAAACCATGGTTGGAGAAGAGGGAGCAGATATTAAGAGCACCACTTTGGAAAGTGGCCTCATTGGAATAAATGTGGCGGAGGCGAAGGAGCTGAGAGAAAAGGATAGAGTCCCCCATCCCCCTCATATTTTGTCACACAGCACTGGCTTCAGCCTTGGTCATTCACAGCTCCTAATCTCCCTATAATCTCTCTATGCACTGTCATTATTATCTCTTTATTGCTACTTTTGCTTTTGGAGCCATCTCAGAAGCTTCTGGAAACCTTCTCTCAGCCTCTTATAAATACCTCCCTATTTCTCCCCTTTTTTTAGCTTTGACAAAGGGTCAGTTAGACTCGAAACATCAGCTCTTTTCTCTCTTTACAGGTGCTGCCAGACCTGCTGAGATTTTGCAGAATTTTCTCTTTTGGTTTCAGGCCACCACCACTGTCTTACCAAAAGTCCCACTCTGGTTGCCCTCCTCAGAGATGTCATCTTGATGCCATCTTGAAAAGCCTGTCGCCGCTGCCTCTGATCACTGGAGGGGTTTTGCCACCATTGCTGTCACCAGCCCCAAAAGCCCTGTAGCCACTGCGTCTGGACACCTTTCAACTCCCCAGAGATTCTGGTATTTCCAATCCAATGTTAGTTGATTAGATTAGGCTCCCTACAGTTTGGAAACAGGCCCTTCGGCCCAACAAGTCCACACCAACCCTCCGAAGAGTAATCCACCCAGACCAATTTCCCTCTGGCTAATGCACCTAACACTATGGGCAATTTAGCACAGCCAATTCACCTGACCTGCACATCTTTGGTTTGTGGGAGGAAACAGAGCACCTGGAGGAAACCCATGCACACACAGGGAGAATGTGCAAACTCCACACAGACAGTCACCCAAGGCCGGAATTGAACCCAGGTCCCTGGCACTGCAAGGCAGCAGTGCTAGCCATTGAGCCACCATGCTGCACCACAGTTCCACCACATTCCTGCACAGTGAACCATTGAATTATTCTCTCGGTTGATCCTGTCACACCCCCTGTTTCTCTCTGAGTTATCAAAGATATCCTTAGAAATTCTTTCCCTTGCAAAATTCATTTCCAAGGCAATTAGAATCACAACGGGCTTGTATCCAGGTAGCAATACGGGGGGGCGAAACTCTCTTTCATCTTGGAACTAAATAGACAATTTAAACATTAGCTTTGCAACCTGACATTCTCAGCTCTTTTCTAAGACATTAGAAATTCACAAGCTACCCATTAGCGCATAGGCTGCTTCAATTGTTTCCAACACCTTGCATTTTCTTCCAATAAAACAAACTCAGTCTTCCTCTGATCTCTAACAATCAAACCCATCAGAATTGAAAGCAGGTGACATCACCCCTTTTATTTTACTTCAAATTGAAGACCCAGTCTCAAAACATAACAAGAAATCTAGAGATGTTACAAGTGGCAATTTAGCCAAGATGCTGGGAGTACTTGGTGCTTCAAGCTGTGTCAAGTGAGAAAACAGGAGAAAACATCACCTCTTAATGAGTTGGACTGAAGGGCCTGTTTCCGTGCTGTTTGTGCTCTATGTGCAGGTTAGGTGGATTGGCCATGCTAAATTGCCCATAGTGTCCTGGGATGTGTACGTTGAGTGGATTAGCCACGGGAAATGCAAGATTATAGTAATTAGGTAGTGGGGTGAGTCTGGCTGGGATGCTTTTCAGAGGGGCAGTTGATGGGCTGAATGGCCTGCTTCCACACTGTAGGGATTCTATGATGATTCCATAAACTTCATAATTGTAAGAACAGGTGAGCAATAGCTTGGTCAGAGAGATAGGTTTTAATAAGGTTCTTAAAAGAGGGAAGGAGAGAAGTAGAGAGGGTTATCGGTCTAAGGACGGATTTCCAAAGCCTAAATTTTAAGTGACAAAGATATAGATGTCATGGGTGGTGCAATAAAAATCCAGTTATAGGCAAGGGTAGACAATCCACACAGTAAGTGATGACTACAGGGAGCATTGGAATCTGGTCGGTCAGCATCTGAAAGATGAAAGTTAACATCTCTGGTGTTACCATTCGGCGAAAGACTTTGGTTGACCTAGTTAGCTCTTTAGGTTACTGATCGGCTTATCACACCAGACTGTTTGCTTAACCAAACCTGATGCCTCAAATTGACGATGTAGGCTTATATAACTCATTTATGGCAATGTCATTCATAAGATATGAGACCAGTATTAATAATGCAATAAATCATGTATAACACTCACTTATTTTAAACTCTCTCTTTCTCTATAAGCGCTTCTGCATTTGGTAGCCTTCCCAGTAAGAAATACGTGGGTGGGAATCTTTCCAGGGGCAGTTTTTTAAAAATTATTTATTCACAGGATGTGAGTGTTGCTGGCAAGGCCTACATTTATTGTCAATTCCTGTTTGTCCTTGAGAAGGCAGTGATGAGCCACCTTCTTAAATACAACTGAGGTTCTGCTTGACCATTCTTAGACAGCAATTAATAACCAGCCACATTGCCTTCGGTCTGAAATCACAGATATGCTAGTGTGGGTAAGTGCACATCTCCTCTCCTAATTCACATATAGTGAACTAAATGGGTTTTAAACAATAACTTGGCAATTTTATGGCCACCATTACTTTTACTTATTTTCCACTCATGATGTTATTTTACAAAACATTGATTATAATTTCCCTAGTTACTAGGATTTACATTTTTGGGAGTCACAGTCTAAGGATATGGGGTAGAGAACTCAGGACTGAGATGAGGAGAAATTTCTTCACCCAATGAGGCTGTGGAATTTTCTGTCACAGGAAGTGGTTAAGGCCAAACGTTGAATGTTTTCAAGGAGTTTGATACTGTTCTTAGGGTTAAAGGGATCAGAGAGTATGGGGAGGAAGCGGAAACAGGGTACTGAATTGGATAATCAGCTATGATCAGCAGAGAAGGCTCAAAAGGCTGAATAGCCTACAGCTCTTATTTTCTATGTTTCTATTTCATAACTGATTTGAACAATATGTGGGATAAGCATTAAGTAACCATCTCTCTCCCTCTTTCTCAAAAAGCTCTTGCCCTGTGAACTGGGAGGAATTCATGAATGGAAACACTGACTATTGTCTTTTCAATCTTTTCTTACTCTTTCTGTCTCTCTCTCTCTGTTTGTCTCAGCTATTATCATTGAGGCTAGAATGGAATAGTGTAGGTTAGCTTGGGTTCAGATTGGTTTCACAGGGCAGCGCAACATCAAGGGCTGAAGGGCCTGTACTGCGCTGTAATGTTCTATGTTCTGTGTTGGTTGATTCTGGGTATGTTATAGTTTGAAAGGTTTAGCACCACAAAATCTATTCTATTTACCTTTCCAAAGAGCTATCGGGGGATAGAACTTCACATTTGGGCGGCATGGTGGCTCAGTGGTTAGCACTGCAGCCTCACAGCACCAGGATCCCAAGTTTGATTCCAGCCTCAGGTAACTGTCTGTGTGGAGTTTGCACATTCTTCCTGTGTCTGTATGGGTTTACTCCGGGTGCTCCAGTTTCCTCCCACCGTCCAAAGATGTGCAGGTCAGGTGAATTGGCCATGCTAAATTGTCCATAGTGTTAGGTGCGTTAGTCAGAGGGAAATGGGTTTGGGTGTGTTACTCTTCGGAGGGTCGGTGTGGACGGGTTCGGCCGAAGGGCCTGTTTCCACGCTGTAGGGAGTCTAATCCAATCATTGTCCCATTTGTACTGACCCATGTTGGCGTTGTGGGGCTAAGGGTTGAAAACTTTCAGTTTTCTGGAAAATTGGGAATTAAAAAAAAGATGATGAAACAGAGCCTTTCAAAGATGTTCCAAAATTACGGGCAGTCAATGGTTGGAATTTGCACACAGCAAGGTCCCAGACACAGCAGTTTGGCAATTACCTGCTTTAAATTTGTTTTGGGTGAGGAATAACTACTAGAAGGGACATTGGGAAGAAATCCCGGCTCCTTTTCCATGGAACCTTCTACCTCAGGCGGCCAATAGGTCTACTCTTTCACACTGCATCTGAAAGATGACATATACAGCAGCGCAGCACTCTCCCAGTACTACCCTGGAACTGTCAGACTGAATTTTGCATTTAAGTCTTTTGGAGGGATCTCTACCTATATCATCCTGATTCAGGGGTGAGACTGTTTCCTGACCAGTTCTGATTTATGTTGGGTATTTCAACTCATTTAGCACTCACCGATAAATTGTCATTCTGCTAAGAGGATCAGTCTTGCCAGTATAATCCCTGAGTGACACGGTGCACTGAAATTAATCACAGGTGTGATGCATTAGGGTATAAATAGTAAATCACCATTCAAATGAATTATTAAGGGATAGGCATTATTAAAAGTAGGGTCAATAACTCCCTCTGTAAGAGAAAAGCATTATTGCAAATCAACCACAGGTATTCAAATGACAGTGTTGTAAATTATGAAACTATTGAAATTCATTGGTATTCTCCCCAATGTTCTTGTGTTTTAGAATTTGCTAGTAATGTATGGTTTTAATAAAGTAGCTACAATAATTGAATTGCATGCTATAGTTAAAAGCAAACAATTGGCATTAATGGAAAGTGTGCTTTATTCAGCGGTTGAGATGTAATTTCTAATACAGGATGACTCAAACACGTGAATGCACCGTTCTGAAGTGAACATGCAGTCCTTGGGATCACATCACAGCCCTGCCTCTACTATGTTTCTTTTTAAGCTGCAAATAGTGACGCAGAAACCAAGCTGCTGCAAACATCTGGGATTATTTGTAACATGCACTGTGCAACTCTCTTCCACCTGTTGCCCTTTGCTGTTGAAATAATCCTGCTTCTTTTACGAGACTTTTGTCGATTTGGAATGTGAATTCTGTTTGCTGTAGTTGCTGGAGCATCCAAGTAGATAGATTCTATTTGCCCTTTACTGTAAAATAAACTCTAAGAGCTGATTGCCGTTTAAATACTCTTGTTTATTGTTCACTGTAAAATTGACTTTATTTGCTGCAAAATAGACATTGTTTGCTGATCGCTGACTTAATAGTCTCTACTTGCTGTTTTGATTGTTCACTCATGGGATGTGGGCCAGTATTTACTGTCCATCCTCAGTTGCCCATTGAGAAGGTGGTGGTGAGCTGCCTTCTTGAAGTGCTGCAGCCAATATAGAGCAGACAGACCATAATGCTGTAAAATAGACTCTGTTTTCTGGTTGGGAGAAAGTGAGGACTGCACATGCTGGAGTTCAGAATCAACCGTGTGGTGCTGGAAAACACCCGAAACATCGATTCTGCTCCTCATTTGATGCCTGACCTGCTGTGCTTTTCCAGTACCACATTCTCCACACTGTTTGCTGATTGCTGAGTTAATTTGCTGTTTGCTGTTTGCTGTAAAATATTACCTTTGATAAAAGCAGCTAATTAAGCTCAGTATCGAAGACCCCAAACACACCTTCTCGGTGAAGCAGTACTTGACCTGCATTTCACACAAACTAGTTACTACATTCACTGCTCACAATGTGGGTCCCGGCTACATTGGGGAAATGAAGCATAGACTGACTGACCACTTTGGAGAACACTTGTGTTCTGTCTGCAAAAATGACCCTAAGTTTCCAGTTGTCTGTCACTTCAATACAGCATCCTGTTCCGTGGCCAATATCTCTGTCTCAAGTGCTCCAGCGAAGCTCAGTGTAAGCTGGAAGAACAGCACCTCATTTTCCACTTGGGGACTCTGCAGCCTTCTGGATCAATACTGTATAGAGTTCAATAACTTTAGGGCTCGAGTTTTCCCATGTCCTCACCCCAGGCCCACACACCAGGCCTTGTTATCATAGTCTGCTATTACACACCACTCATTGTTAATCACTAACAGTCCCAGTTAACAAGGTAAAAACAAGGACTGCAGATGCTGGAAACCAGAGTCTAGATTAGAGTGGTGCTGGAAAAGCACAGCAGGTCAGGCAGTATCCGAGGAGCAGAAAAATCGACGTTTCAGGCAAAAGCCCTTCATAGGCCTCTATTCCTGATGAAGGGTTTTTGCCCAAAACGTCGATTTTCCTGCTCCACTCTAATCCAGTCCCAGTTCACAGCTATTCATTCTCCTGGATAGGTCATTATCCACTCCTTCGATCTGGCTAACTGCTGTTCTCTCTCTTTGGGCTCTATCCCACCTATTGTTTACTCCTTACCTCTCCCCCCACCCTAACGTCTGCATGTAAACCAATATTTTCCTTGCCGCCATCAGTTCTGAGCAAGGGTGACTTGACCTGAAATGATAACTCCGATTTCTCACCACAGATGCCGCCAGACCTGCTGAGTTTTTCCAACAATTTCTATTTTTGTCTCAGCTCATAAGCAATTTGAATATTTTTACATAATAGGTTGATGGCAAATTCTGAAGGATAATTAAATACTAAATACAGATCATTAGCAGAGAGATGGACTGTCAATGACTTTGGACCTGGTGGCTGCCTAAACAGTCACAGATTAATTACAGCAAGGCACAGAAATAGAATCTCGACTGTTGAGATATTTTTCATCAAAGGTGATATTTGATTGTGTGTCTCCTGGCTCAGAAGTAGGGACATTACCACTGCACTGCAAGATCCCTAATAACCATGTTATTACCAAATGTTGTGCACTTCAGGAGTTAAATGATATATTGTGAAGAAGGATACATTCAGAAACTAATAGCATACTGTTAACTTTCACATTATCTTCTTTTACAAAGTTCTTCTCTCTCAAATGGGCTGTGCCAAGGTAGAAATGGGCAACATTTAGGGTTAACCAAAAGACATTTTAAAATTCTCATCTGCCCATGATCTCTATCTCACCAACCTCCTCCAGTCCTACAATCTTCCAACAACATTCTGTTGCTCCAACATTAGCATTTCAAGCATCCTCGATATTTATTGCTCTGATCCCAGGATGTAATCTCTGAAATTGCCTTTCTACAGCTCTCTTCTCGAGTAAAACGTAACATGTAGGTGCTGCAAGTAATTGCAAAGTCTAATGGAATGCTTTCCTTTAGTACAGGATGAATTGAACATAAAAGTAAGGACATTATGTTTCAGTTATACATTGGTGAGACTATTTGAAGAATGGGTGTGGTTTTGGTCTCCTTATTTGCAGAAGATTGTAAATATGTTGGAGGTAGTACAGAGGAAATTTACTGGATTGATATCTGAATGAATAGGTTTTCGTATGAGGAAAGGTTGCACAGACTGGCCTTGTTTCCAGTAGGTGACATGATTTGAGAGTTTAAGATCCTGAAAGGTTTAGACAAATTGGACATACCATGGATGTTTTAATCTGTGAGCGAGTCCAGAACCAGTGGATACTGTTAAAAACTAAGGGCTGGTGTTTTAGGACGGAGTTTAGTATATCTGTATTTCTTTCAGACGATAGTGTATCTTTGAAAATCTGCTTCGGAAGATGGTATAGGTGGAGTCATTGAATATTTTTAAGGTGGAGGGAGTTAAATTCTTGTTAGGTAGTGGAATCAAAGGTTATCAGATCCGGTGGAGATGTGGAAACATATATAGCTCAGTAATGAACGAATTGAATGATGCAACAGCCTCAAAAGGCCAACTTCTACTCCACGTCCATACGTCCACTTTCTAACTCTCTCCTCCCCTAATACACTCACCAAACCATCCATGCTACCCTTTGGCACACACCTTTTGTGTTACTGACTCTTCTACTTGATGATGTTATTAGTCACCTGTCCTACTACCTTCTTGGATGGTTTGGAGTCAGGGTTGAAACTCTCCTGTGAAATGTACAATCTTACACACGAAAAAGAGGTACCAGACTGCAGACGTTTCTATACTGCAGGGCAGGGGTGGAGAACTAGGGTGGACTGGTGGCTCAATGGTTAGCAGTACTGCCACACAGCACCAGAGACCCAGGTTCAATTCTGGCCTTGGGTGACTGTCTGTGTGGAGTTCGCACTTCTCCCTGTGTTCGCCAGGTGCTCCAGTTTCCTCCGACAGTCTGAAGATGTGCAGGTTAGGTGGATCGCCAAGCTAAATTACCCCATAGTGTCCAGGGATGATTAGACTAGGTGGATTACCCCTGGTAAATGTGGGTTTATTGGAGAGGGGGTGGCACTCTTCACAGTGCTGGTGATGGGTCGAATAGCCTCTTTCTGTGCTGTAGGGAGTCTGTGAAAAATAGTTTTGGTCATGGGGAGGAGCAATTATTGAATATAACTAAAAGTATACAAACGAAGGATTAAAATTGGCAATGCACACACTGGTGGGAATGTTTTTTCATCCTCTGTGATGCAGTGCAGGCATTGAGTTTTCCAACATCAATAATTTTCTTCAACTCATCATTAAAATTAGATTCTGCTTCATTTGCCTCACAAAAACTGAGAGTTGGGCGTAACATAGATTAATAAGCTATGGGGAACTGTGTCCACATTCCATGATGCTCAGTGAACAAACACATAGTTCAATGTCAGGCAGTGGGTTTTTAAACAAATCTGCCAGGGAAGTGCAAAATCTTGAGGTAAATGTTCATTAATCAATCTTTCCTAATTACGCAGAGCGCCATGGTCATGAGTACAGAGTGAGTGAATGTGTCAAATCCTGTTCGATGACTCGGCGTTTTGATACTGTTATTGTTTTAGGTCAGAGGAGGCACATCCTGATTCTATTTGTTTTGTAATTAAGCCCAATGGATTTTAGAAAAGCCACAAATCAAATTTGATTTTCATCACACACGGCAACAGGATTTCCCAGGGATTTTACCGGTGAAAGTGCACAAGAAGTGGGAGTATAACAAGCCACTTAGTCCCTTGAGCCTGCTCCATCATTCACTAAGATCAGTTCTGATCTGATTTCGGCTTTAACTGCACTTTTCCATCTGCCCAGTGCCACCCGCCATCTTTAACTCCCTCCCTTTAGTCAATCGATCATGGGTATATGAATAGCAAGGGTTTGGAGGGATATGGGCCGGGTGCTGGCAGGTGGGACTAGATTGGGTTGGGATATCTGGTCGGCATGGACGGGTTGGACCGAAGGGTCTGTTTCTGTGCTGTACATCTCTATGAATCTCCAGTTCTAACCTGGATATACTGGCCCAGGTTTTCCAGTCCTGTGATAGTTGTAGAGCAGACATACCCTGAAAGAACGTTGTTCATACCCCTCTCACTCCCAATGCACTGACCACAAGGTAAATGCCAGGGGAGTGTAAACTTGTCCCAATCCAGTACTCCATCCCTGGACTGACCAGACCTCCAGCACCCCAGCCCCTTGGAATAGATCAATTAACACCTTCACTCTCCGGACATAAACCCCGTATCCCCCACCAACCCTTCCAGATACAAACTCAATAATACCACCGCCTCCCCCCCTCCCATGACCTAATACATCCCCAAGCTGAACTGACTTATCAACTCATTCACCTTGTCACTGTGTCTATGATGACTCTTGCCACTCTACACCTTTTCCACCTTTCCCACTTTGATCCAACCCCCACCACCCCCCAGCACTCTGTCCCCTTACCACTTACCTCACCATTACTCATTTAGCTGACTCACACTCAGTCACTAACACTGCAAAGCTCCTTAATTGTCCCACAACTGTTCAGCACGTGAGTAAATGAATGAATTTACACGGATACCGCAGTTACTGCTGTAAAAGACAAAGGTGTGTGATTTGGCTTTATCCTGACCATCTGACGCTACAACGATTGAGTCAAGAGTGTGGTGTTGGAAAAATGCAGCAGGTCAGGCAGCCTCTGAGGAGCAGGAGAATCGACGTTTTGGGCGTATTCTCCGGCTCCTTGGCTGCTGCCTGACCTGCTGTGCTTTTCCAGCACCACACTCTCAACTCTGATCTCCAGCACCTGCAGTCCTCAGTTTGTCCTAGCTGCAAGGATTGAACTGGATTAATGTCTTTTTTTTGTAAAGAGAAAAAAGATTTTAAATTTTTTACAAAATTACAAAATCACTACAAGATAGTGTAACAATTTTATAATATAATGACAATAACAAAAAACAAACTACTACTCTACTCCACCAACCACTGAGGAGAGAGAGACAAAAAAACCTACAAAAACTACAATTCAATAAATAAGAAAAAAAAAACAAAATTAAACCAAGTTATACCAAGGTACATTGTTATATTCAGTTAAATTACTACACTCAGCACAATCCCACCAAAGCTGCTCACCAACGGGACCATTAGTAAGCAAACCCGTATTTGTTCAGGATTCTTCCCCCCAGGGGCCCCCAGACCGCTATACATAGCCCTCATGACTACACAAAGGTCCTAACCAATATAGCCGACAAGTCTACATCTATATAATTCAGAAAGGGCCGCCATGTTCTATAAAACAGCTCTGTTTTCTGGTGGACCATACTCGTAAGTAAGTCCAGGGGGATGTGCTCCATAACTAACCTACGCCAGCCTGAAAGTTCCGGAGGATTCTCCGATACCCAGCTCATTAGAATGTTCTTCCTCGCACAGAATGAAAGAATATTAAACAATTTCTTCCCGTGCATGTCTAAAGAGGGACGATTTGGAAGACCCAAGAGGAGGGACACTGAATCCAACAAAACCTCAGTTCCCAAAACACTCGCTATGGCACCCCAATACCTACGAAGTTTGTTGGCATGACCACAAGCAATGAGTAAGAGTGCCAACATCTGTTTACATTTGGGGCACGCTGGAGATGCTCCTGTCTTAAATTTCGTAAGCTGCTCCGGTGCCAGATGAGCCCTGTTACAGATCGAAATCTTCCTTATGTTCTCCCAAATATCCTCCCAAGCTTCTGACGAGATTTCCACCCCTAATTCCCGAGTCCAGGTTCTGCATAGCCTCTCAATGTCCTTCGAAACATTACTTCTTAAAAGGTACTGACCGAGAGAGCACCTGTAGACTGGAGTACTCTCCTCCCCATATCCGCCTTATAGGGACTAACCATTAATGCAGTCTTTTTTTGTATGAAGTCCCTAACCTGAGGTAATGAAATAGGTCCTTCCGAGATAGCTCATATTTCTGACTCAGCTGCTCGAAAGACATCATGACCTCCCCGTCAAATAAATCTCCCAGACAGGAGACTCCTCTAAATTCTCAGAACTTAAAGCTTGAGTCCATTGACCCCAACCGGAATCCTAACCATGGGAGTGAAAGGGGAAGTTTTTTGTAAGTTGCCCTCACCGTGCATCATTCTCCATGCTTTAACTGTGTTAAGGACAATCGGGTTTCTGCAATGGTCCACAACATTCCCCATCAGGATCAATACCTCTGAGTACGTTTTTGAGGGAGCCGCTGCCAAATCAAGGGCAAATAGCGATGAGCAATCAATTTTGGCACACCCAGTGATGCCCACATTTCATGAATTTTTAAAAAATCGTCAAACTGCTTCAAAATAGTGTCACTAGATACCATTCAGCTACATTGGAGGGCTGACCTCCTATCTGTTCAACACCTCACCAAACAGTACAGCTCCTCTGGCAGTGCAACATACCTTCAGCACTACACAGGAGAATCACCCAGATTTTCTACCTAAGACTCTGCACTTCCATGACTCAGACACAAGTGTGTCACTGATTGAGTCACCACTGATAGTTGTCTATCTGGCACCCGTATGAAGTGTTTTAACAGATGAACTCATCACCAGGGAAGCATGCCCTCAGTATGTCGATAGAGTGTCATGTTATGCTCAAACATCTGCACAGTCTTCTGACTCAGAGATAAGTGTTGAACCACAGCGGATCTGTGTGTGACAATGGTGTGGAGGTGCCGGTGTTGGACTGGGGTGGACAAAGTCAGAAGTCACACGACACCGGGTTATAGTCCAAAAGGTTTGTTTGAAATCACAAACGTTTGGAGTGCTGCTCCTTCGTCAGGTGATATGCAGTGTTCCGACTTTAAATAAACCTGTTGGACTATAACCTGCTGTCATTCGACTTCTGACTGTGTCTGACAAGCCACACAATGGAATCGGGATGCTGTAATGATATTATTTAAATGCTTCCACCTATATCACTGAAAATTGCAGCCTGAAAAATACAATGAATTAGCAGCAATGGACAAATTGCTCACTCTGCAAGGAAAGAAGAACACATTCCCCTTTGAAAACTGGAGCAGAGTTGCTCTTCTGTACATGATAGTCTGTAGCATCTTTCCACACCTACAGCACTCTCCACTATGAGTCATTAGATTATGCTGAGATTCCTGACTCATTCTGTAAACTGCATTGGAAAGCAACAATCAGCACAACATCTGCACTTCCCACCACTTCTGAGCCAGATTTTAACTCTCTGTGCAGAACCTAATTCAGCACAGTCAGTTCAAATGACACATTCAAAAATGAGTGATTGCTGTTTAAAAAAACAGCACAAATTGATCACTTATTACAGCAATCTGCATGATTAGATTAGATCCCCTACAGTGTGGAAACAGGCCCTTCGGCCCAACAAGTCCACACCAATCCTCTGAAGATTACCCACCCAGACCCATTTCCCTCTAACTAATGCACCTAACATTATGGGCAATTTAGCATGGCCAATTCACCTGACCAGCACATCTTTGAACTGTGGGAGAAAACCAGAGCACCCGGAGGAAACCCATACAGACACAGGGAGAACGTGCAAATATCACACAGACAGTCGCCCAAGGCTGGAATTGAACCTAGGTCCCTGGTGTTATGAGGCAGCAGTGCTAACCACTGAGCCACAGTGATGATTAGGAGCAGAAATTGTCAAATTAACCCTTTAAGTCTGTTCTACCATTCAATGAGATCTTATTCTTTTGTGGGTGTCACTGGCTGAGCCAGCACTTATTGCCTGTCCCTAGTTGCCCTTGAGAAGATCTTGAACCTTACACAATACCAGGTTATAGTCCAACATGTTTATTTGGAAACGCTAGCTTTTGGAGCTTTGCTCCTTCATTAGGTGGTTGTGAAGGAGCAGCGCTCTGAAAGCTATAGCTTCCAAATAAACCTGTTGGATTATAACCAGGTGTTGTGTGACTTTTTAACTTTGTCCACCCCAGTCTAACACCGGTTCCTCTATATCTTGAACCTCTGCATTCCAGGTGCTGTAGGTAGAGCAACGATACCATTAGGGAGGGATTTCCAGGATTTTGACTCAGTGACAGTGAAGTAACTATGATATGTTTCCAGGTGAGGATGGGGAGTGATTTGGTGGTGGTGTTCCCCTTTATCTGCTGCTCTTGTCCTTCCAGATGGGAGTGGTCATGGGTTTGGAAGGTGCTGTCTAAGGATCTTTAGCCAGCAATCTAGCAGTGCAGCATTTCTCCACACCACCCAGCCCATATCCCTTCAGGTTTTCAATATTTAGAGATCTACCAATCTCCATTGAAGTCAAGGGAGGAGATTCAATTGCAACTGTTCAGATAAATTGGATAAATTAATATTGGATCAATACCTGAAGAGAGAGCATACACAGGATTATTGGGATGTAGCCATAGAATGGGATTAATGGGATAGTGTAACCAAGGAGCTATCGTGGATACAATGGAATAAATTACTCAAAGGGTAACAGTCATAGAGTCACACAACACAGAAACAGACCCTTTGGTCCATCCAGTCTATATTGAACATAATCGCAAACTAAACTAGTTCCACCTACCAGATCCTGGTCCATATTCTCCAAACCTTTCCAGCAGAGTCAGTTCAAATGTGTATTTTATTAAGTGTATATCTAAGTGTATTTTAAATATTGTAACTGTCCCCACGTCCACCACTTCCACATGTGAACCACCTTCTGTGTAAAAATAAATTGCCCCCATGTCTTTTTTTAAATTTCTCTCATCTCATCTTAAAAATATGTGCCCTAGTCTTGAAATCCCCCACTGCAGGGAAAAGACACCTCCCATTAACTACATCCATACCTGTCATCATTTCATAGACCTCTCTCAGGTCACCTCTCAACCTCCTATGCTCCAGTGTAAGAAGTTCCAACCTATCCAGCTTTTCTTTTTAACTCAAATCTTCCATTACTGGCAATATCCTGGTAAGTCTCTTCTGAGCTCTCTCCAGCTTGATAATATCCTTCCTGTAACTGGGCGACCAGAACTGGACTCCAGAAGAGGCCTCACCAACATCCTGTACAACCTCAATATGACCTTCCCAACTCCTATAATCAAAGGACTGAGCAATGAATGTAAACGTGCCAAGTGCCTTTTCAACCACCCCACCTATATGTGATGCAAACTTCAAAGAAGTATGTATTTGAACCCTCAGATCCCTCTATTCTACAACACTACTCAAGGCCCTACTATTAACTATATAAGTCCCGCACATGTTTGTTGTACCAAATTGCAATACCTCACATTTATTCCAATTGAACTCAATCTGACATTTTCAGCCCATTGACCCATTTGATCAAGATTTTATTTTGTAATCTTCTTCACAATCTTCTTCACACTCTTCTATGCCACAAACTTTGGTGTCGTCTGCAAACGTACTAATCATGCCTCAGTCTCATATCATTTAAACTGAATTACATTGGTTAAACTCTTTATTAAACATAACTTCACTGTTCCCAACATTCTACTGTTTAGATTAGATTAGATCCCCTATAGTGTGGAAACAGGCCCTTTGTCCCAATCAGTCCACACCGACCCTCTGAAGATTAACCCACCCAGACCCATTTCCCTCTGACAAATGCACCTAACACTATGGGCGATTTAGCATGGCCAATTCACCTGACCTGCACACCTTTGGACTGTGGGAAAAAACCAGAGCACCGAGAGGAAATCCATAGAGACATGGAGAGAACGTGCAAATTCCACACAGACAGTCATCTGAGGCTGGAATTAAACCTGGGACCCTGGTGCTGTGAGGCAGCATGCTAACCACTGAGCCACTGTAACACCCCATTTAAAGCCCTGATTTATATTAAATTATATGTGCAAACTGTTACACCACGGTCTCAAATTATAGTTTTGGAGTATCAAGACTCCCAGTGCGGAATTCATCTGTCATGTGTTTACACAAAGAAGTCAGGTGATGCAGTTAGAGACTCATTGCTTTCCACAAATTAAGTAAAAGCAATTTGTGGAAAATCAGACTGATCGTCATTGTCAAAGCACTCATTAAATATTCCCAGGATAAGACTGCCTGCCAGAGCTGAAAATTCATAAAAGCTACCTCCCAGAGTTGAGATTTTCTGAATGAGGTTTGTAAAACCCCATATTCATGCTAGCGGAAAAAATAACTCAGATTAACTCAAGAATTAGGTTTATCAATCTAGGGCACCCAGGGAGTGCAGGTACATAATTCTTTGAAGTTTGCGTCACACATAGACAGGGTGGTTAAAAAGAGACGTTTGGCACACTTGCCTTTATTGCTCAGTCCTTTGAGTCTCGGAGTTGAGATGCCATGTTGATGTTGTACAGGACATTGGTGAGGCTTCTTCTGGAATACTGTGTCCAGTTCTGGTCGCCCATTTACAGGAAAGATATTATTAAGCTCGAGAAAGTTCAAAAGAGATTTACCAGGATGTTGCTGGATATGGAGAATGGAGTTATATAGAAAGGCTGGATAGGCTGGGACCTTTACATTGGAGCAGAGGAGGTGAGAGGTGACTTTATAGAGGTTTATAAAATGATGAGGAGTATAGATAGGGTTAATGGTGGGAGTCTTTTCTCTAGAGTGGGGGATTTCAAGACCGGGGGCACATTATTAAGGTGAGAAGAGGGAGTTTTAAAAAGGCAATGAAAGGTACATGAAAGGCAATTTTTTTACACAGAAGATGGTTTGTGTGTGGAATAAACCTTTTGAGGAAGTGAGGGATATGGGCACAGTTAAACCTTTTGGAGGAATAAAGGCCAGGAGCAGGCAGGTGGGACAAGTTTAGTTTGAGATTATGTTTGGCCTGGACTGGTTAGATCAAAGGATTGGCTTCCTGCTGTATGACTCTACAACTCAATGACTGACAGTAAGTGAGGATTGAGGCAAGAGAGTGACTGTGAATGAGAATCAAAGCAACAACAATGAAAGTGAATGAGGGTGAAGGCAATGGGAGTGACTGTGAATAAAGTTTAGGATTTGAACAGTGGGAGAGAGAGAGTGAATGAAGATTAGAACTAGGGTTGTGGGAATGAATGAGGATTAGGATTAAGAGAGTTGGAGTGAATGAGGATTAGGATTAGGGAAATGGGAGTGAGTGTGAATGAGGATTGACTATTTGGGAGTGGCTAAAATTGAGGTAAGGATATGCATTAGCACCACAATTGACATTCCCTTTCTCCTGCAGTAAATTACTCTGTCTCTCCTTAATATCATTTTAGAAAGTTTCCTTCCCACTGTGCGGAGCTCATCCGTAGCAAGCCTACATATGTAATAAAAACAAAGTGGTTGCAAAGTACGCTATTTCCTCACAGCAGTTTCTGATCTCCAATACAGTTTCCTCCTGTTGCTATTCAAACACTTCATCCACATCGTGCACAAAACTCCCTAAGTCCACCAGCTCCAGAACTAATCCCTACTCGACACACACAGTGTGCCCATTCCCTGATTGACTCAACACAAGCCACATCAAATAGAACAGAAAGAAAATGAGTTTCTATTAAGTGTCTTTTGGAAATATTTGTAAAATATATTTTCTTACTGTGATTTGAGCATTTCTTTATTCATTCATGAGATGTGGGTGTTACTGGCTAGGTCAGCATTTATTGCCCATCCCTAGTTGCCCAGGATTGGGAGTGTGGTGCTGGAAAAGCACAGCAGATCAGGCAGCATCCTAGAGCAGGATGATTGGCATTTCAGGCATAAGCCATTCATCAGGAATGCTGATGAAGAGCTTATGCCTGAAATGTCGATTTTCCTGCTCCTCGGATGCTGCTTGACCTGCTGTGCTTTTCCAGCAACACACTCTTGACTCTGGTCTCCAGCATCTGCAGACCTCACTTTCTCTTAAATGTCCAGTGGGCAGTTAAGAGTCAATCACATTGTTGTGACTCCGGAGTCACATGGAGGCCAGATCAGGTAAGGATGGCAGCTTCTTTCCCTCAAGGACATTAGTGGGATTTTCCTAACAATTGATTCATGGTCATCACTAAACTCTTTTGTAGGGTTTATGAAGAATGACTTCAATGAATCCGTCACCGGCAAACTAAATGGAAATCTGGGATGTCTGTCTCTCTAACGCTACAGTGTACATTTGCATTCAAGGAGCAGGAGAATCGACATTGCGGGCATAAGCCCTACATCATCCCTGAAACATTGATTCTCGTGCTCCTCGGATGTTGCCTGACCTGATGTACTTTCCCAGCATTTCACTCTAGCCTCTGATCTCCAGCAGACCTCACTTTCTCCTACAGTCTACATTTGGTTTGTCATTGAAAAGTGTAGTGCTGGAAAAGCACAGCAGCTCAGGCAGCAACCGAGGAGCAGGAGAATCAGGAATGAAGAGCTTATGCCTGAAACATCAATTCTCATGCTTCTCGGATGCTGCCTGACTGGCTGTGCTTTTTCAGCGCCACACCTTTTGACTCTGATCTCCAGTGTCTGTAATCCTCACTTTCTCTTTGTCATTGAATGTACAAGATCTGTGCTTTAGCCCCTAATGGGGGCAGAGGGGGAGCACAGCGGGGAAGAATTTTATAGAAGTCTGAGCAATGCAGGCTGTGATGAGATTTGTGGCAGAATTGGGCAAGATCCTCTCTCAACTTTGATTTAATATCACTTGTACCGAAGGACAGTGAAAAGCTTTGTTCATTACCAATAAGGGCAGATCATAGGAGGCAAGGATATACACATCAAATGATTTAGACAGAGGCACATGAGTAACATTGCACAGAGCGAACAAGAGAAATCAACATTAGCAAGATTGGCATTATTTGAGACTTGAGAGTCCATTCTTCAATCTAGTAATGGCCAGGATAAAGCTGTTCCTGAACCTGTTGGTGCATGTGTTCAAGTTTCTGTATCTTCTGCCTGATGGAAGAGGTTGGAAAAAATCAATACCGGGGTGTGGGGGGTCTTTGATGATGTTGGCAGCTTTTCTGTGGCAGCGAGCTATGTAAATAGAGTTTGTGAATGCAAGGTTGACTCCTGTGATGGGTTGTGCACATTACTTTCTGTAGTTTCTTATGGTCCTGGGCAGAGCAGTTATGCACCCAGACAGTATGCTCTCAATGGTGCACCTGTAGAAGTTGGCAAGAGTTCTTATGGACATGCCAAACTTCCTCAGCTGCCTGAGGAAGAAGAGGCATTGATGTGCCTTCTTGACCATTATATTTACATGGGATTTCAGGACAAGTTGACGGTGATCATCAGTCTGAGGAATCTGACGCTCTCCACCCTCTCAACATCCGCTCTGTTGATGTAGGTAGGGCTGTGTTCTCCTCCTTTCTTGTAAGGAAGACATTGGGGATCAACTTGCGGCATCCAGATGTCCAGCGCGTGGGAGGCAAGCTTTGTTCCCAGTGGCGGCGGAGGGAGTCGGTGGGAGTTGGTGGGAGTTGGATCCGGAGAGCAATACAGGACCCATCAGCTTCAGCGATGGCAGAATTGCCGAGATTGGCCCAGTGCAGTCTCATGGCAGCGAACGGCATTGGCGGAGGCAAGATGCTGGTTCTGTGGTGGTGATGGGACTTGAGGCAGTTTGAGTGCGTTGTGCTGGTGTTGGTCTCAGTGTCAGGGTGGATGAGCCCAGATCCATTCCCATGAAGAGGCACTTGAGAAAGACAGCAAATTTGAGTTTTCAACTTTATTTTTCTAACTTTATTTTTCTAACTTTATGTTTGGTTTATTTCTGTGTTTTAAGACACCACTGGAGACATTGTACAACACTTTTCACTGTATTTCTAACAAGGACACGTGACAATCAATTAATCTTTTATGCATTTGTCAGGCATTGAGGTGAGTTCCTCGCTGGTCAATGGCGAGTTGCTAATTAAGGAGGATTAGAGCTTGGTAAAGATCTCATTAGCAACCCAGCTTGACTCATTCATATTCAGCTTGAAATCTTATGACATGTGTTGAACAAGCTCTACGTCGACATGGACATCAGAGTGGGTACCTGGAGACTGCAGCTTACTGCTGCCTGCCAGAATCCTCCATGCTGCTCCACACCCACCAGCCTCTCAGGGCACGATCGGTGGGCATTCACTCCTGGTCCACAGACATTGGCACCTGACATTTGCCAGCCCCCTCGTGATCACCATGGCATCCCTCTCTCTGTGTTTGCAGGTGACTCAGGAAGCACAGAGCTACATTGCTGGCATTGAAAGGCTGCAACAGGTGGAGGAATAGGTTGGTTAGCATGCAGGGGCAGGCACCCAGTGCATGGATTAGATCAGACTGCGTCGCAGGGCTGCCCGCCTTCTCGCTTGCCATTCGCTCACAAAGGCCCCACTCTTTCAGCATCCATGTCCTGCCATGCCCTGCTGTGTCATGCCTGTTAGTGTGTTGATGTTTCAGCTGGAGAGGTCACTACCAACCTGAGAAGAGCTGACTGACACCAATCCCCCGCCATCCCCCCACCAAGCCCAAGGTGCAGCAAACATAATGGGCTCTCTAATAGTCATTGGTCATCGTGCAGCATTTAGTTTGCATGTGAGAATGAACTGCCACCTCTATTGGTTTAGTTTGTGTTCATGTTTGTTTGTTGTCAGTTAATAAAAGCACACTTTCAGAATTGTCTGCTTCGTGCCTCTCTGTGATGTTCCCCTACTGCACAGAGTAACAGTGACTCAGAGGAGGAGTTTAGACAGGATGTAAGAAAAGACAGGTGACCTGTGAAGCCTGTTGGTTTAATAGTGTCTGCAGGAGTGAGAATGGGGTTGTTTCTGTGAGGGATTGCCAGCCATGTGTCGTGGGCAACTTGGCTTTTTGCTGCTATGCTGTTCTGTTGCCAGTGATGGGCAATGTCAGACTGACAATGCTTACCAGGGTGCACAGCCATCTTTCAAAGGTTGTGGGTGTCTGTGGGATGCAGATGTTTCAGCAGATATCCAGTAAGTGGTAGGTTGTTTTGGGAATGGTGTATGGTAAGATAGGGCTGGAATTGAATGTGAGAGACACCATATGCGTAGGGTAGATAGTTAATGAGGCATATTTGGGAACATACAGCAGGAAGTTATGCTAGACCTTGTGGGAAAAGTCACTCCCAAAACCTGTTGCAATTTGTATTTATCTAAAAGAATATTAAGATTCGGTCTTACATTGCCTACTCCTGGTTTTTAATATAACAACTATTTGTATGTGTGAACAGTTAGAAGGAAGGAAAGGCTATGAAGCAAGTAATTAGCATTTCTTTCATAACACTAAGGAACATTAGTGAGTTTTGAGAAGATTTGTAGCTCAGGTTGACTGCTATCTCAGAAATGACTGTCAGACTACTTAGACCCCTTGGCATCATGGTAACCCACAAACTGACCAACACACTAAAACAGCAGCTAATGAACTTATAAGACCCTATACAGACAACAAGAAAAACTAATGTCAGTTACAGAATACCTTGCAAGAACTGTAACAAACACTACATTGGACAAACAGGCAGAAAACTAACCACCAGGATACAGGAACATCAATTAGCCACAAAAAGACAATAGCCACTCTTACTAGTATCCTTACATATGGATGAGGAAGGACACTGCTTTGACTGGGATAATACATCCATTCTAGGACAAACCAAACAGAGACATGCACCAGAATTCCTAGAAGCATGGCATTTCAACTGGAACTCTATCAACAAATGCATTAACTTGGATCCCATTTACCATCCCTTGAGAAAAAGAACAGGAAATGACATCACCAAAGGAAATGACATCGCCAACCCAAGGAAACCCAAACATATAAAGAGAAAGTGGGCTACACCACCAGTGCTTCATCTGTAGCTCACTAAAGATGCTACCGAGTATGGTGATGGAATGTCTGAAAAAGAACCTTCCAGCTCAGCGAGCAAACCTACATTCAGATCTAAGGAATACTTGGAATAGAATTGGACCAAGCTTTAGAACTAACTTTGATTGTCTGGACTGAGTGAAGATATGTCCATTTACAAAGAAGATCAAGACAAGGGTTCGCATGTGGAATGAACCACCTGAAGAAGTGGTGGATGTGGGTACAATTACAGAGTTTAAAAGATTTGGATAAGTACATGAAAAGGAAAGGTTTGGAGGGATGTGGGCCAAGAAAGGCCAGCTGGGATGAATTTAGTTTGGGATGATGATCAGCATGGACTGGTTGGACCGAAGGGTCTGTTGCTGTTCTGTATGACTGTGTGACTCTAAATCAAGGGTCCATCAATCAAAGATTGAATCCAAAAGAGATGCAGATGAAACTTCTTGATATCGAGGATGGTTCGGATGTGAAACTTGCTAGCCAAGGAGTAGCTGGGTGACCAAAATAAAGAGAGAGAGAGAGATAGGAATGGAAAGATATGTGAAAGGATTAGAGGGACGGGTGTTAGGAAGCTTGAGTAGATAAAGAATAGATTGATCAACTGGTCAACTTCATTACAGAAAGGATGTAATTGTACGCAAGAGATTTACAAAGATGTTTACAAGAATGTTGCCAGGACTAAAGAAATTACAGCTATGGGGAAAGATTGAAGAGGCTGGAGTTGTTCTCATGGAAACAAAGGAGGCAAAGGGGAGATTTGACTGTGATGTACAAAATTGTGAGGAACCTGTATTGACTGGATGGAAAGGACCTATTTCCCAGAGCAGAAAGAACAGTGACTAGGAAGGATAAATTTAATGTGATTGGTAGAAAGATCAGAGAGGTGATGGGGACAGACATTTTCACCCAGAGGGTGGTAGGAGTCTGAAATTCTCTGCTTGAGAGGGTAGGAGGGGCAGAAATCCTCAAGTCTGGTGTCTGGACATGGGGTTGTATGAGCTTGACCAACTCACTGTAACATGAGTTGCTGCTTATGGTGAAAGTTAATTGCCATCTTTCTCCTTTAGTGTAGAATGTTATACTTCCCTGTTTCGTCCAGTGTGAGAGAGCTCATGGTGGAACAGCTCATGGTCTAACTAGAAGAATCTCTTTTAGTTAATCAAGTTTATTACATGTTGGCAACAGGTTGCATTGATAAGAGAGACATTGTTACAGAGAGAGAACCTGGCTGTTAGGACTCTGCCCACAAATCTGGGTGACATTATCGAAATGAGCGGAGATCCTGGCATTCCTCAGCATTAAACCAATCAGACCTCAGTATGCAACTCTTGTTCTGTAACCTGCAGGACTGGAAAGTAGGATTAGGCTGGATGGGTCATTGCTCAGTTCGAGAGTGAGGCTGAACAGGCTGGGATAGTTTTCACTGGAGTGTAGCAGGTTGAGGGCTGACCTTAGAGAGTTTTATAAAATCATGAGGGGCATTGATAAGGTGAAAAACCAAAAGTCTTTCCGCTAGAGTAAGGGAGTTCAAAATTAGGGGGCGATATGTTTAAGGTGAGAGGAGAAAGGTTTAAAAGGGACCTGAGGTGCAACCTTTTCTCACAGAGGGTGGTTCATGAGGAATGATCTGTGACAGGAGGTGGTAGATGCAGGTACAGTTATAACATTTAAAAGATATTTAGATAGATACAGGAATAGGAAAGGTTTAGAGGGATATGGGCCGAAAGCAGGCAAGTGAGATTTGTTTAGTTTGGGAAACTTGCTCAGCTTGGACGAGTTGGACCAAAAGGTTTGTTTCCATGCTGTAAGACTCTATGATTCTCGTATGGCCAAATAGCCTCTTTCTGTGCACTGACCAGTAACTGTTCTAGCCCCTCAAGCTTGCTCTGCTGTTGAGTGACCAACAACTAAATTCCATTTCTCTTGGCTCCAGATTTGTTGATTCCTTGATCCAACATGAATCTATCTCTATTTTGATAGCTTCAATTGCCCTCCTTTTGTTTTGGGCATGGGGAGAGAAGTAAGACTATGTAACAACTCAAGCAAACGTCTTTTCCCTTTAGAAGTACTCCTTGAGAGACAGATATTGCAAAACCTTCATCGGTAATTGATGCTTGTCATTCTGTCTTGTGTCATTAGGAATGTTATCAATCCTTATCAATGGGTTTTTGTAGAACACATCAATCTGGAATTGCTTGAAGTGCATCAACAAATGTCTACACCAGCAACATCTGCCAATTAGATTTCACAAGGTAGTTTTTGTGATTTGTTACACTGTGTAAATCTAAGCAGCCATTACTGGTTCACAAGTAATGTTTTAGCAAATAGTTTATCGACTAGGTTTCTAATTGTGCTGGCAAATTCTGCTGATCTTATCAATGAAACAAACAGTAGACTTTTAAACTTTTCTGAATAGATAATCTGTTTTTTTTAGTGATGTTGATTGTCGGATAATATTCCCGCAGGCCACTGGAGAGGACAGCAGTGTTCTTTCTCGGAATAGTGCAGTGGGATATTTTACAGGCACCGGAGATGGGAGGGGCTAGCACTCAGGGCTTGGTTTTAACATTCCTGAAGAAGGGCTTATGCCCGAAACGTCGATTCTTCTGTTCCCTGGATGCTGCCTGACCTGCTGCGCTTTTCCAGCAACACATTTTCAGCTTGGTTTTAACATCTCAACTGAAAGGCAGTGCATCTAACAATACAGCAATGAGAATAAGAACCTGATAGAGATGTTTAAAAAAAGATTGACATGAACATATCCAGGGAGGTTTTGCCAAGTTAATGTCCAGGAATGTTGAACCTCGACGCCAAGGATCTTTTTGCAGCAGAGAGCGGCGAGAGCTGGGCGGAAGTGAAGGCAGAGCGCAGAGCCGGTTGGGAAGGTAAGTGATTGTTATTTGAGTGGGTGTGTTCTAGACCACAGGTCCTACAAATTAGGGCCTCCTCTAACCTAACGTGCCCCACTATTGCCCCACAGACTTGCCCCATAAAGAGAGTCCAGGGAAGTTCCTGTTGAGAGAAGAGAGAGTCTTTAGCTCAGGAGTCTTCGACAAGGAGGTTGAGTGAAGTGATTACGCCACAGTTGAAGAGGGTGAAGACATGACTGCCCAGCTGGTTCAGTGTGCAACGTGCTTGATGTGGGAGGTCAACGACTCTGGTGTGTCTGGCTTGTATATCTGTGGAAAGTGTGTGCACATTCAGCTACTGACAGAGCATATTGCAGCACTGATGAAAGATCTCGAGGACCTTAGGCTCATCTGAGAGAACAAGATCTTTCTGGACAGGACCTTCAGCGAGGTTATTACACTGACCATACCAGAGGAGAGAAGATGATGAGGAAGGCAGAGAGGAGACAGGTGCAAGAGACTGCCGGGGAAGTACCTGTCAGGAACAAGTTGAATCTTTTGGAAACAGTAGAGACAGATGACACTGCCAGTCCACGAGGTGGCCAGGACTGTCAATCAAAAGTTGGCGTGGAGACAGAGCCGAGGAGTCAGACATCGCACAGAGCCGTGGTAATAGGGGACTCCATAGTGAGAGGAACTGAACGGGGTTTCTGTGACAACAGGCGGGATTTAAGGATGGTGTGTTGCCTTCCTGGTGCCAGGGTTAAAGACATCGCAGACAGAGTGCAGGAAATCCTCAAGGGCGAAGGTGAAGAGCCAGAGATGGTGGTACATGTCAGCACAAATGATGTCGGGAAGAAGAGGAGGAACATACTACAGCGGGACTTCGGAGAACTAGGAAGAAGGCTGAAAAGCAGGATGTCCAGGGTGGTTATCTCCGGTTTGCTTCCAGTTCCTCGGGCTGG
>NC_057735.1:9917588-9951642 GCF_004010195.1 Chiloscyllium plagiosum
GAATGGCAGGCGGTGACCAGTGGGGTACCGCAGGGATTAGTGCTGGGACCGCAGCTTTTTACAATATGTATTAATGATATAGAAGATGGTATTAATAGTAACATTAGCAAATTTGCTGATGATACTAAGCTGGGTGGCAGGGTGAAATGTGAGGAGGATGTTAGGAGATTACAGGGTGACCTGGACAGGTTAGGTGAGTGGACAGATGCATGGCAGATGCAGTTTAATGTGGATAAATGTATGGTTATCCACTTTGGTGGCAAGGATAGGAAGGCAGATTACTACCTAAATGGAGTCAAGTTAGGTAAAGGGGCAGTACGAAGAGATCTGGGTGTTCTTGTACACCAGTCAATGAAGGCAAGCATGCAGGTACAGCAGGCAGTGAAGAAAGCTAATAGCATGCTGGCCTTCATAACAAGAGGGATTGAGTATAGAAGCAAAGAGGTTCTTCTGCAGCTGTACCGGATCCTGGTGAGACCGCGCCTGGAATATTGTGTGCAGTTCTGGTCTCCAAATTTGAGGAAAGACATTCTGGCTATTGAGGGAGTGCAACGTAGGTTCAAGAGGCCAATTTCTGGAATGGCGGGACTATCTTTTGTTGAAAGATTGGAGCGACTGGGCTTGTATACCCTTGAGTTTAGAAGACTGAGAGGGGATCTGATTGAGACATATAAGATTATTAAAGGATTGGACACTCTGGAGGCAGGAAACATGTTTCCGCTGATGGGTGAGTCCTAAACCAGAGGACACAGCTTAAAAATAAGGGGTAGGCCATTTAGGACAGAGATGAGGAGAAACTTCTTCACCCAGAGAGTGGTGGCTGTGTGGAATGCTCTGCCCCAGAAGGCAGTGGAGACCCAGTCTCTGGATTAGTTTAAAAAAGAGTTGGATAGAGCTCTCAAGGACGTGGAATCAAGGGTTATGGAGATAAGGCAGGAACAGGATACTGATTGAGGATGATCAGCCATGATCATAATGAATGGTGGTGCTGGCTCGAAGGGCAGAATGGCCTACTCCTGCACCTATTTTCTATTGTCTATTATCTATTGAACTGCTGGACCCTGTGGATGAAGGAAAACTAGTTTGATTTTGATTAGTCTATTGTGCCTGGAACGAGAAGATGTTTCCATTAGTAAGAAAGGCTAGGACCAGAGGGCACAGCCTTAGAGTAAAGCCTTAGAGCCTATTAGAACGGAGTGAAGGACAAACATCTTCAGCTAGAGAGTAGTGAATCTGTGGAATTCACTGCCACAGAAGGATGTGGTAATTGAGTGTATTTAAGACTGAGATTATAGGGGGTCCTTGATTGTCAAGGGGATCAAGGATTATGGGGAAAAGGCAGGAGAATGGGGACGAGAAACGTATCAGCCATGATTGAATGGCAGAGCAGATTCGATGGGCTGAATGGCCTATCTTCAGCTCATATGTCTTATGGTCTTGTGGACTCTATGACTCTAGTAGAAAGTGAGGACAGCAGATGCTGGAGGTCAGAGCTGAAAAATGTGTTGCCGGAAAAGCGCAGCAGGTCAGGCAGCATCCAAGGAGCAGGAGAGTCGACGTTTCGGGCATAAGCTTTACTATGACTCTAGTCACATGTACCCAACCTTTGCTTTGTAAGCAGTACAGGCAGACCATAGCAAATAAGGACGTACAGATCATAGCGTGTTTAGACAAAGCGAGGCTTCCAAGGTTATGGCTGCACAGGGGATGCACAAAGCAAGATCAACCTTATTTGACATTAAAGAGATCCATTCGGCAGTCCATTAACGGAAGGGAAGAAGCTGTTCTTGAACCTGTTGGTGTGTGAGTTCAAGCTTCTGTATCTTCTGCCTGACAGGAAGAGGGCATTACCAGGGTGGGAGGCAGCTTTGGTGATGTTGGCAGCCTTTCCAGGGCACTGACAAGTGTAAACGGAGTCCATGGATGGGATAAAAACAGAAGTTGCTGGAAAAACTCAGCAGGTCTGGCAGCATCTGTGAAGAAACATTTGAGTTAGCCTTTCTGGTCCGGTGACCCTTCCTTAAAAGTGTCCATGGATGGGAGGGTGGCTTTCATGATAGTCTGGGCTGTGCACGCAATTTTCTGCAATAAAGGTCAGCTTCTGTATAATTCTCATTGCTGCTGTTCAATGCAGTCAGAATATTAATGTGTAAAAGAAGCAGACAATTATTAAGTTTTCTAGCATTAACGCTGTGCAGCTATTGTCAATGAGCATGAAGACCTTACATGTGGAATTATTTTCCTTTGAGTTCTAGTTTTATTGAAATTGAGTCAACATTGTCACAGCGTGAAAGAATGTTGGGGAAGTATTCTCTTTATGCACAGAAATTTAATGAGATTAAGTTTCTCCAGCTTTTTCCACTGTGCAAGTTGATTAAGTGACATTGAGTTAGATGTAACAATGTACAATATCACTGATGGAAGTCTTTACATTTTCACAAAATTCTCCTATATACTATTTTACGAAAGGCATTAATTTTTGTTTTAACAAATCAGATACTGTCACTAAAGGAAAAGAATGTGGTTTCATGACTTCAGACCACCCCAAAATATTTTACAACCAAATGTAGTCACTGTTGTAATAGAATCATAGACACGTACAGCACGGAAAAAGAGCCTTCGGTCCAACTCATTCATGCTGACCAGATATCCTAAGTTAATCTAATTCCATTTGCCAGTACTTGGCCCATATCCCTTCCTATTCTTTCATCCATCTATATGCCTTTTAAATGGTGTAATTGTACCAGCCTCCACCACTTCCTCTGGCAGCTCATTCCATACAAGCACCACCCTCTGCGTTAAAAAGTTGCCGCTTGTGTCCTTTTTAAATATTTCCCCGCTCCCCTTAAACCTATACCTTCTGGCTTTGGACTCTCCTACCCGGGGAAAAAAAAGAGCTTGGCTGTTCACCCTATCCATGTCCCTCATGATTTTATCAACCTCTGTAAGGTCACCCCTATTCAACCTCTCCTTATAGCTCACACTGTCCAAACCCAGCAATATCCTTGTAAATCTTTTCTGAACCCTTTCAAGCTTAACAACATCTTTTCCTATAGCAGGGAGACCAAAAGTGGCTGAACCAATGTCCTGTACAGCCGCAACAAGACCTCTCAACTCCTGTACTCAATGCATTGACTAATGAAGGCAAGCATACCAAATACTCTCTGCACTATCCTGTCTAACTGCGTCTCCACTTTCAAGGAACTATGTACCTGCAATCCTATGGCAGAATTGTGACAGCCCACTTGCACAAGACTGAGACAGTGGGCCATAAATACTGGCCTTAGCCTGCGATGTCCATGCCTCTGAATGAAGAAAAAGAACGCACAAGCTATATTATCTGGTTGTCTGCTTTAGGTGCTACTTGAAGGAATAGTATTGACCAAGGATGGAGGAAACTTTCCTGCTCTTCAAAGTCAGCCATGGAATCGCTCATTGGAAGGACAGGCAAGAACTTGACTGAACACCTCCTCTAACGGGCAGGACTTGCAATCGTCCCTCAGGAGTGCCCAATGAGGCCCCAGCCTGTCCCATGTACTCAAGCCTCTGGAGGATACAATAAACCCATGAACCTCTGACTCAGGGGCAGATAGTGACCACCGAGACCAGGCTGATTCTTTGAATTATTCAAGATTCCTGCACGTTCCAGTTGAATATCCCCAACAGCAATTTCTAGCTGTCAATGGAAACAAAGTGGCACCCTTAATTTACTGCCTTCAAACACACCATGTCACAAAGTAATCTTGATTGGCATTTTACAGGGTTCAATATCGCAAACCGGAGTAAGAGAGAGCACAAGTAACCAATAGGTTTGTGAATGATGTTTGGAAATAGTCAGTAGAATTTCGAAAGCAAACACTTCAAGCATTGCGTCCATAGCTCTGTGTTACCTGACCATACTACAGGGTACGTATTGACTGCTGAAGACTGAATTGAAACCCAAACCAATCAATACATAGAATCCTCCCTTCTTTATCATGGAATGCTGCTGGTTTCTTCTCTGTGGAGAATCTTTGGTGACAGTTTAATGAAGAACAGTTGGCGTGTGGGCAGTACAAAGTGTTGCTATGATACAACAGAGTAAAAAAAAATCATTGCACTTTGCAAATCACGGGGATAATGCAGTCCTGACTTCTAGAGACTTTTTCAGATACAGCAATGGGGAATTCATTGCCTTAATTGATTGTTCTTGTGAGAGATCAAGCAATAAAGAAACCCAGTTTTCCTCGCAGGAAGTCACACTCACAAGCATTCCTATTTACATGGAAGATTGTTTGCCAGGAATCATCTTTTATCTAATCGCAGGAAATCTGGCAAATATGAAGCACGTCAGGCTTGAGTACGACCATATGACAACTAGAGCTGAGGAAGTGGGCGGCATGGTGGCACAGTGGTTAGCACTGCTGCCTCACAGCGCCAGAGACCTGGGTTCAATTCCCGCCTCAGGCGACTGACTGTGTGGAGTTTGCACATTCTCCCCGTGTCTGCGTGGGTTTCCTCCGGGTGCTCCGGTTTCCTCCCACAGTCCAAAGATGTGCAGGTCAGGTGAATTGGCCATACTAAATTGCCCGTAGTGTTGGGTAAGGGGTAAATGTAGGGGTATGGGTGGATTGCGCTTCGGCGGAGCGGTGTGGACATGTTGGGCCGAAGGGCCTGTTTCCACACTGTAAGTAATCTAATCTAATCTAATCTAATAAATCCATTCAGCCCATCATAAGTCATCTATTCAGAGAGGTCCTCAAATCCTCAGAATCCTCAGTTACACCACATATGAACAGAGTACTCAGAATGGATGGCATATCTTAGAGAAGGTGGTGGTGATCCACTTCCTTGAATTACTGCAGTCCATTTGGTGAAGGTAGATCTGCGATGCTATTAAAGAGGGAATTCCTGGATTTTGTCCTAGAGACGCTGAAGGAATGGTGATATATTTCTCAGTCAACTTGGAAGGAGGGCTTGCATATAGTCGAGTTCTTGCTGTAGCAACTGCCATTGTCCTTCAGGATGGAACTGGTCCTGTGTTTCGAAGGTGCTGTCTAATGACTTTTGAGTATTCGAATATTTTTGACTTTTGCACCAAAGAAGGTGCAAAAATGAATTATTGGAATCATTCCAAAAATCTATTAGCAAATATTAAATAAGCTGATAAAGGGGAAAAATTAAGGAATTATCTCATTGATATCTGTAAGATTAGGAAAGAATTTAAAAAGGTAGACATAGGCAAAAGTGAGGACTGCAGATGCTGGAAACCAGAGTTTAGATCAGAGTGGTGCTGGAAAAGCACAGCAGGTCAGGCAGCATCTGAGGAGCAGGAAAATCGACGTTTCGGACAAAAGCCCTTCATCAGGAATAGAGGCAGGAAGCCTCCAGAGTGGAGAGATAAATGGGCGATTTTTCTGCTATCTGTTCCTGATGAAGGGCTTTTGCCCGAAACGTCGATTTTCCTGCACCTCGGATGCTGCCTGACCTGCTGTGCTTTTCCAGCACCACTCTGATCTAAAGACATGGAGAATATGTCAAGAGTGTGGTGCTGGAAAATCACAACAGGTCAGGCAGCATCTGAGGAGCTGGAGAATCGATGATTCGGGCATAAGTCCTTCATCAGGAAGGGCTTATGCCCGAAATGTCGATTCTCCTGCTCCTCAGATGCTGTCTTACCTGCTGTGATTTTCCAGCACCACTTTCTTGACTCTGATCTCCAGCATCTGCAGTCCTCATTTTCTCCATGGAGAATATATCTCCAACATGTTGGATAGGAATAAATGATAAAAAGGGGGAGATGGAGTGGCACCCTGAGAGTTTCTTCTCCACAAGTAAACAAATCCAGAACTAAGGGCCATTTGTACAAGACAGTCATTGTTAAATCCTTTTTGAAGCGAATCATGAGCAACTTTTTTTTTCCCCAAAAGTGATCAGAATGTGGAATTTACTACCACAAAAATAATTCAGGCAATTAACACAAATGGATTAAAGGAAAACAAGCTAGATGAACATGATGAATAGATTAAATTAGATAGTATGGAACCAGGGCCCTTTGGCCCAAAAAGTTCACACAGACCCTCTGAAAAGTAATCCACCCAGACCCATTTCCCTAACCTATATTTACCCCTGATTAATGCACCTAACACAATGGGCAATTTAGCATGGTCAATTCAGCTAACCAGCACATCTTTGGATTGTGGGAGGAAGCCAGAGCACCTGGAGGAAACCCACAAAGGGAGAATGTGCAAACTCCACACAGACAGTCACCTGAGGCAGGAGTCAAACTGGGGTCCCTGGCACTGTGAGGTAGCAGTGCTAATCACTGAGCCACTGTGCCAACCCAAATAGTAGGTGATGTTGATATGGCAAAATATCCACAGCCAGGAACTGCTGGGCTGGGCTAAACTGTGCTTTTCCAGCACCCCACTCTTGACTCTGGGCTAAACAGCCTACTGTGTGCAATAAATACTATTTGGTAAACCAATGATTCCTAAACTATTCCAGTGTTTAACCCATTAATACATTGGAAGCTCATTCTGCATGTTAACTGGAGCGCTACTTTTGTAGACTGCCTTTTCCCCACTGTGTTGCCCTCTTACCCTGCTAAGGTAAGGTGTACCAACACATGGGATAGCAGTAAAAGATACAAAGGGAGAGATGGAGTGGATCCTGAGATTTTCTTTACAAAATTGATGAAAATTCTCTGCAAACACTAATAACATCAGTAACTCTTGCTTCTGTTCCATAAACCAGAAAACCGATACAGCAAAATAGTCAACTATTCTTTTAAAGCTAGAATTGTGAAGGCTAATTTTGTAAAGCTCAAAACAGGGAAATGTGGAGTTTTAGTTTGAGTCCTGTGCTTTGGCTCAGAGAATGAGCCTATGCTATTGATGAGTGCAGCGCAATGAAATTACTCAAATACTATACAAATGGCCCCTGGGGTGGGGCAGAGGGTGTGCAGTTTTATCTTATGGTCCTGTCTGTGATGCCAACTAAATATAGAAATTCTGGGCACTGCAGAAGTTCGAGAAATAGACATCTTAAAGACCATTAGATTTAAAAACACTTTGGTGGGAATTTATTCTGTACCATCATTCCAATAGCATTAGCAGCAAAAGAACGGGCCATTCAGCCCAACAGGACTATGAAAACATTTATGCTTCTTTCCAATTATCCTACACACTTTATCAACATATCCTTTCTACTCTTCATTTGCTCATCCAGCTTCTGGCCTCTATGCTATTCATCTCAATTGTTATGTGTTGTGAGTTCCGTAATCTTATGATTCTTTGGGAAAAGAATATACACTTTCATGTCTATTGTGTCATGCCTTAATACGTTTCACTAGATAGTTTTCCACTTTCAGAGCATTCCTTTTACCTGTCAGTATTGTATTCATTGATGTTCAGTCACTGCTGGCTTTGATGCAGCACCTCACAATGAGTACAGACTGCATAGTTAACACAACTGCACATTGAATATGAGGAAGAGGAGCTTGTCATGCATCAATGCGTGCAATGATTCTGCGAATCTCTGAGCACACGGAGGTGATGGCCCAGGTAATGCTCTGTATTATCAGTGGACTATTCACCTCGAGACCCAGGTAATGCTCTGCAGACCTGGATTCGAACCCTGCAATGGGAAATGATGGAATTTGAATTCAACAAAAAAATTGAATTAAGAGGCATTTGATAATCGTGAAACTATTGTCCGTAAGACCATAAGAAATAGGAGTGGAATTAAGGCCATTCGGCCCATTGAGTCCACTCTGCCATTTAATCATGGCCGATGGGCATTTCAACGCCACTTACTTGCACTCCTCCCATAGCCCTTAATTCCTTGTGAGATTAAGAATTTATCAATCTCTGCTTTGAAGACATTTAGTACCCCACTGCGCTCCATGGCAATAAATTCCACAGGCCCACCACTCTCTGGCTGAAGAAATGTCTCTGCATTTCCATTCTAAATTGACCCTCTCTAATTCTAAGGCTGTACCCACAAATCCTAGTATCCCCACCAGATGGAAACAATTTCCCAGCGTCCACATTTTCTAAGCCATGCATTATCTTGTAAGTTTCTATTCGATCACCCCTCAACCTTCTAAACTCTAATGAATACAATCCCATTTCAATTGTCAATTGTTGGGGAAAAAACTCATTTGAAAAGAAGGAAATCTGTCTGGCCTACATATGACTGCACATTCACAGCAATATGGTTGACTCTTAATTGCCTTCTGAGCAATGAGGGATGGTCAATAAATGTAGGTGCAGCCAGTAACAGCCCTTTCCTGTGAGTGAATTAAGAAACTTAAATGCTGAGACTAGCACCTGGACAGGGCACCATCAAGTTGTGCCATCTGCTGATTTCCATGCATTATTGGGATTAAGGATTGTTAATCCAATGTAGTGAATTGTATTTTATAACCTATCCTATCTCCTGTTACAGTGTCGATAATCTTGCAGTGGGGCCAATGATAAATTATATTCTGATCTGTCATTGGCATGTGGGTGCCGTCAAGAGGGCACAATGATTTTCGTTCAGCTTGACCATCCCTCGGTTGGTGAGGTGCCAAGATCAGCTCAGTGGGTAATACTCTCATTTGTGAGTGAGAAGGATATAGGATCAAGTTCCAAACCAGTAACATGAGCACAAAATCCAGGATGGTACATTATGTAGTATTGAGACAGGGCTACACTAATATAAGTAATACTTTCAAAGTGAGAAATTAAATTGAGGCTCCTTCTGCCTTCTTGGTGCAGTGAAGTCATCTGGTGGACCTCATAGAGTATGAGTTCCCTGATTGGGACTGTTAACCTGGTCCACTCAGGGAGAAGGGCGAAGAAGGGCTTATGCCCGAAACATCGATTCTCCTGTTCCCTGGATGCTGCCTGACCTGCTGCGCTGTTCCAGCAACACATTTTTAGCTCTGATCTCCAGCATCTGCAGACCTCACTTTCTCCACTCAGGGAGCCCTGGCTGACAGATATAAACAGAGTGGCAGGGGTTCTGCTCAATGTAGGAGTGAGCTCTGAGGAACCTCTATGTCATGTACTATGCATGTGTAAATACCAGCCTTCGTGGAGTGACTTCATTCAGGTAAATGCAAAAGGCCTGATGATGTTATTTTGAAACATTGCAGGATTGTTGTCCTTGTGTCCTCTGTTCAATCAACCTCACTAAAAATCAGATTATTTGATTTTTATCTGATTTATTTGAGTCTCTGCCTAGTGTACATTGCCTGACATCTTTCTACGATAAAAACTGCACCTACCACTTATAGAGTTATTCAATGTTAACCATGCTTAACTTTTGTTTCACTTCTGCTCTTGTTCCAAGCAGCTCAAAAGAATTCTTACTGGAAAACCCAATAGTGTCAGGGGCGATGTCAGGACAGAGAAAAAAACACTATGATTAGAGCATGGAGGTTCACAGGAATATTAATGTTAATAAGAACAGAGATTGCATAAATTGTCAAAGAACAGCTGAATTCTTCAAGCCATTATGAAGTGATGAGCCAGATGTTATATTAAAAAATATTTAAACAAAGGACATAACTTAGGAAAAGGCACTACCTCCAACAGTAACAATATGGCATCTGCAAAGAACAGGGAACTTGGATATAGTTGCTCAGTCTGGATGACCTTCTGAGAGAGGTTGAATCTACTGAGTGGGATGAGACCATTGCATTTTTGAACTCAGTGAGAGAGAATTTGAGAGCTGCATGAGAGATAACAACCCATTGCTCCCTGTCTCTTTGCAACTCCTCTCACCAAAGTGTCTGCAGTGAAAACCCACTGAAAGCTATCTTTACTACTTGAGGAGTATTTGTTAGAATCTACCCCACTCCCTCCAGCAAAGGAGAAACAGCCAGTTGTAACTGTTCCAGAAAGACATCCCAGTGCCAGCCCGTTACATATTCAGAACAACTTCAGGCACAGAGCACCATTTAGGAGAATCATGAGTGTGCATGTACTAGCTTTTTTGGATGGACAGGTGCATGTATTTGCACAGTTTAAACAGTTTGTTAATGATCTTTGCACCTGTGTTTGAGCAATTTTATGTTTTGTATTAAACCAGTTACTAGTTGTTGACTGTAGAAATCTAACTGAATGTCTCAGTGAGGCAAAGGAGATAGAAAGGAATTTAATGTGTGCTAACACTGATAAAATAAAATAAAGAAATGTTGATGCTGGAGATCTGAAACAAAAACAGAAATTGCTGGAGAAGCTCAGCAGGTCTGGGCGCATCTGTAGAGAGAGAAACAGAGTTAGTGTTTCGATCCATAAATCCTTCTTTGGAAGTGATCTAATGAAGGATCACTGGACTCGAAATGTTAACTCTGCTTTCTCTCCACAGATGCTGATCGTCTTGAGCACTTTCTGTCTTGTTTGCTAACACAATAATGATGAACAATCAACATACTCGGAATGTATTGATGCAAGTAAAGGAATGTGTGGAAGATAAAATGTGAGATCCTGGTAAAATGTAGGGAGTCCCTGATGGACAGTGGCACTGAGGAATATCGAAATATGAGATGTGGAGGTGATGAGCCAGTGGTATTACTGCTGGACTGTTAATCCAGAGACCCGGATAATGTCCTGGGGGCCTGAGTTTGAATCCTGACATGGTTGCTGATGAAATTGGAATTCAGTAAAATCTGGAATTAAGAGTCCAATGATGACCATGCAACCATTGTCGATTGTTGGAAAAACCCATTTGGTTTAGGGAAGGAGCTTGCCATCCTTACCCTGTTTGGACTACACGTGACTCCAGACGCACAGCAATGTGGTTGACCCCTAATTGTCCTCTGCGATGGGCAATAAATGCTGGCCAGGCCAGCGATGCCCTCATCCCGTGAATGATTTTTTTTTTTAAATTGGCTACTCAGACCCTCTGCCTGTTCTCTCGTTCAATTAGTTTGGGATTAATTTGTATTTTGGCTCCATTTAACAGATTTGTTGCCTCCTATCACAAGAAAACCCATTTGTCTCAGAGTCGAAACGTTCACATAACTCCCATTCCCAACCCTTGGGGGCTGCAGGGAGTCCCAGATTTCTGCAATCATTTATATGGACAGGTACCTCCTGCAATCAACATTGAAAGTCCCTGTTCTAATTTTAGATTTTTGTGCTCCTGCAGCATCAGAGCTAACGGACCATGGACATATGGGAAAGTGAAGTAACGAGTGTCTTTGTGTTTGTGACTTTGTTAGAAAAATTGGCCACTAGAAGATTTTTATATAGACGCAATTAAAAAAGGAATGATTTCCCAGAACATCTGACGGCACACTGGAGAGCTTGACACAGTGAGCTGTTATGAAATACTAAATGCATGCAATTCCATAGCAATTTAGTTCTCCAACTGCATTTTCTGGACCAGTCACTATTATCAAAATAACAAATAGACAAAAAATGTCCACATTCTCCCATAGAGAAACACATCTTTTAATCATCACAGTAAACTCTGCTGCTCTGCATTTGCATTCCAGTGTCTGACATTTTAGGGAACTCTCCAATTATCTTCACAGCCATATTCTCTACCAAAGCTGCACAATTTCCACCTCCAACCATCCAACCACTGACTTCACGTATCCAGTGCCTTTAAAAATCTCCTACTCAAGCAGATCAGCCATGATACAAGGAAGTTGCTGAGCAGGTTCAATGAGCTGAATCGCCTGCCTCTGCTCATAAAACGTATATTTGTATGAATTGTGTTTCGGCAGCACATGCTGGATCATGGCACGCTGCTTAAAAGATCAAGAAATCTTCAAATCTCTCCTCTATTTACACACTAAACCTGTATTTAGGAAGGTGACAGGACAGGTTAGTGGAGTAGTTAGAATAATTGAAACATTACGGCATGGAACCAGGCCATTCGGCCCATTAAGTCTACAATGACTCTCTGAAGAGCATCCCACCCTATACTTGCATTTCCTGTGGCCAATTCACCTAACCTCCACATCTTTGGACACCGTGGGCAATTTAGCATGGCCAATCCACCTAGCCTACATATCTTTGGACTGTGGCAGGAAAACTAAGTACACACAGGGAGAATATGCAAACTACACACAGACAGTTGCCCAAGGGTGGAATCAAATCCAGGCCCCTGGTGCGGTGAGGCTGCAGTGCTAACCACTGAGTGACGATGCCGCCCACATTCAGGATTTTTTCTGATCAATCAGTTCAGAGATGCTTTTGCATTTCTCTGTGGCAAGTGGGATTCAGGACACTTGCCTTTATCAGATTATAAGAGCAGGGAGGTCATGTTGGAGCTGTATAGGACATTGGTTAGGCCCCAGCTGGAGTACTGTGTGCAGTCTGGTAGCCATACCATAGGAAGGACTTGATTGTACAGGAGGGGGTGAAAGGGAGATTCCTCAGGATATTGTCTGGGATGGAGAATCTTAACTACGAAGAGAGGCTGGATAAGCTCAGGTTGATTTCTTCAGAGCAATTAACCAATTGAGAGCCTCATCCTACTCCTGTCAGTCTGTCACTAATGATAGGCCTTTCAGGAAGCCTGGCATCTTTAGCTGTGGAGGTTGTTGCTGGGCAAAGAGAAGGCATTCCTTTTGTGGCCCCGTGAACCCAGCAGAGGAACTCCATCCTCAAGAATAGTTTGCTCCTTTATGCCCTCTCTAACCCCACCCTATGCCTTTTCAACCCAGCAAGCATTCCCCTCCCAATTCGCCTTGCTGCTCCTCGCTGATGCGACCCGCTCCCCCATCAATATCAGATCTACCCAGGGTCCTCAGCATGACAAAACTGTCTGCACTCCCAGCTACCATCTCTGGTTGACACTATTGGGACTGTGGAGCTGCCATCTATCTGACTGGCCAGCAAACCCCGAGAGCGGTACTTCCTCCCAACATAGGCAGTCCCACCTGAAACCAGTAAAGGTGCAACTGACTTTAAAATGCTATTCATGGCAGGATCCTGGTCAGGCCCAGACACATCCTTCCCCACCCACAACAGTTTTAGCCAGTGTTGGGGTGGGGGAGAGAGGCGACCACAATGCCTTATAAATTCCATAACTCTGATGAGAGGTTAAAGACCCGAAATCTCTGTCTTTTTCTCCAGAGATTTTTCCAGGCTTGCTGAGCATATTTGACATTTAATGAGGTGGCACGGTGGCTCAGTGGTCAACACTCTTGCCTCTCACTGCCAGGGACCCGGGTTGGATTCCAGCCTCGGGTGACTGTACGGAGTTTGCACATTCTGCCCGGTCAATGTGTGTTCCCTCCGGGCACTCCAGTTTCCTCCCACAGTCCAAAGATGTGCAGGTTAGGTGAACTTGCACCTAAATTGTCCATAGTGTTCAGGGATGAGTAGGTTTGGTGCATTAGTCAGGGGTAAATATAGGATAATAGGGTAGGGGAATGGATCTGGGTGGGTCATTGTGGTCTTGTTGGGCCAAAGGGCCTGCTTCCAGACTGTGGATTCTTTGATTCTTTTGCATTTCCGGTGCATTTAAAAGGCACCAGGATGGGTATATAAATAGGTAGGGTTTAGAGGGATATGAGTCAAATATTGGCAAATGGGATTAAATTAGTTTCGGATATCTGAATGATTTGGGCCAAAGGGTCTGTTTCCATGCTGTAAATCTCTATGACTTGATAACTTTATTTGAGATAGTGGAACTAGTACCTTTGGCAATATGCCCTTTGAATGATAGACCTCTTCAGAACAATGGGCCAATTGTCTTAATTCCTATCCTATGTATTTTTTTATTATCTCCTCCTGATGTTGGAATCACAGAACAATTATGGTACCAATCCCCTGCCGTTTGCCATGTCCCTGAACTCCATTTCAATCCAAATAATCATACAATTCCCTCTTAAAATACTCAACTAATGTGCCTCCAATGCATTTCCAGGCAATGCATTCTATACCCTAACTACTCCCTGTGTGAAAACATTGTTTTTCCCACATCACTCTTGCTACGTTTACACATCACTTTAAATCTACACTCTCCCCTTTTTTCCTTTACAAACAGGAACATTTCGTCCCTACCTACTCTTTGCAGCACAGTTCCTACCTATCTACTCTAACCAGAAGAGAATCTTGATAGAGTTTTTCTGTGCCGCTTCAGAAAGGGCAAAATGAAGTTAATGACGGAAAATCTATCCGATCATTATTTATTGACCTGTTGTCTTCCTTGAATGAGAATTTCTTTGTCTACAGGAATCACCATGACCCATGCATTGTCCTTCAATCTACCTTATTCATCTTTAGTTCCATTTCCTGACCAGGCATTTTTCCAACTCTTCTTTGCCAATAAATGTGGTCTTGCTTGAAAGCTCGTTCCTGATTTCTGCAGTTAACTTCTCATTCCTGAAATAACACCAGAGTTTGAAGGGGTAATTTCATGAAAAAATAGCTGGAAACACTTTGTTCCCTGATATTATCTCCCTAGATCTCCTGTGGCACTATCATTTGCTTGTTTTGTAACCATGGTAACTCCTTGAACCTTAGAGATTTTCCTTTTTAGTTTTTTTTTGTGAAAGTTACAAGTGTTTAATTTGTCTTCTCATCTTTTTTTAACAAAGCTCCTTTGCTGCACATGCATTGTATTGGGTTCCCAGAACTTCCAGAGACAAGGTAGTGTTTCTAATAATTCAGTATTCACCTAGGTAACCAGAGTAGTTAAGGAAAGGGCTAAATCTTTTGAGAGCATAATTATTATTTTTGTTAAATGTTGAGTCAGTGAGAAGGTTAGATAGGACACAACGTGCTCAGAGGTTATGGAAACATGTTTCTATTCACTGAAGACAAGCTGTGAGAATTGTGAATGAAGCACTTGCTAGAATAGAACAAATCAACATAAAGATTTCACATAACCAGAAGGGCTGGCACAATCTTTTCCATGACCTATCCTTCCTGAGCTAAAACAAAAATGTCATAGACATTGATTGGAAGTTAGGTAGTCTAATATATTTTTCTCTTCTGGATCTGATTCATAGAATCTGAATTCAAATAGCAGAGGGAGGTTTGAGAAGATTTGTAGCTGAGGTTGAGGTTCTGGATGTAGGTTTGTTCACTGAGCTGGAAGGTTCATGTTCAGACATTTCCTCATCATACTAGGAATGAAAATGTTACCTGGTATGGTGATGAAATGTCTGAACATGAGCCTTCCAGCTCTGTGAGCAAACTTACATTCACACACCTTGAATGGCAAAGTTCAAATAGAGAAGTTCATGGAGACAGCACATTACAGAAGCATAATGACCAGCAGCATTTTGTTCTGAAGACCATAATCTCAAACAAATGTTATGCTTCGGTGAGTGGGAGGAAGGTAACTTATGAGAAAGTAGGAAGAGATAGAAGGTTTTATTTTCTCTTGGGGGGTCATGAGTCTTTCTTTGTAAAAACTCTTCCCCAAAGATGCAGGACCTGGGATTGTTTGATGTATTCAAGGTAGAGGTAGAAAGATTCTTGATTAACAAGGAAGTTGATGGTTATTAAAAGCAGCTGAAAATGTGTTGCTGGAAAAGCGCAGCAGGTCAGGCAGCATCCAGGGAACAGGAGAATCGACGTTTCGGGCATAAGCCCTTCTTCAGGAAAAAAAGGGCTTATGCCCGAAACGTCGATTCTCCTGTTCCTTGGATGCTGCCTGACCTGCTGCTTTTCCAGCAACACATTTTCAGCTCTGATCTCCAGCATCTGCAGACCTCACTTTCTCCTCGGTTATTAAAAGCAGGCAGGTGTGTAGAGCTGAGGCTGCAATCAGAACACTTATGGTCTTATTGAATAGTGAAGCTGGCTAGAAGGGCCAAGTGGTCTCCTCCTGCTCCTAATTTGTATGTTCATGGGGACACCCTCAGAGACACTGCAACCCACCGCACTATGAAATGTTAGTGTGTAGACCAAGTAATGTGGTGTAAAGGGTTAACTATACCAGTAGTCTAATCATAGCTGCTGAGCACATGTATAAAGGCTTATGTTATAATGATATCAGATCACATGGGACAGAGACCTGATAGAAGAAGGCTCAAGTGAATGCTTATGTGTAGGCAGTAAATGGTAACAGTTCGCACTAGCCTCATGTTCAGCTCTTATATGAAAATATAAACATGTGAAATAGAAATAGAAGTGGCCAATTTGGTCCCTCAGGCCTACTCCATCTTTCAGTAAGATCATAACTGATCTGTCTGCATTTCCAATTCCACATTCCCATCTAACTCTAATCTATGTACACTTAAAATATTCAATGACCGCCCCCCCCCCCCCCCCACCCCACCTCCCCACCACCTCCAGCGCCTTCTGGGGCAGAGTTCCAAAGTCACAAAACCTTTGAGGGGGAAAAAACTGTGTGTCTTGAAAGGGTGATGCTTAATTTTAAAACATTGAAGCCTTGTTCTGGACTCCCCCACAACAAGAAACATAATTTCCACATCCACCTTGTCAAGACCATTCAGGATCTTGCACACTTCATCAAGTCACCTCTTACTGTTCTGAACTTCAATGGAACAAAGCTCTGCCTATCCATCCTTTCCTCATACGGTACCATTCCAGGCAAACCTCATAAACCTTCTCTGAACTGCCTCCAGTGCTTTTACATCCTTCTTAAATAAGAAGATGAAAACTACACAAAGTATTCAAGATGGTGTTTCACCAATGCCCTGTACAGCTAGAACATGTCTTCCTTAAGTTTATGTTCAGTTCAACAAATGCCTCAAGCTGTTAGATGATCCTGACAATGCTCCCCCCATGTGGACCTCACTGTGATGACCTACAAGCATCATTACCCCATCTTGATGAGCTCTTGATCTCAATCTTGTCATGATTAACTTCAACAAATGGGGGATAGGGAGCTCCCCTCCCACTACCATCTCCCTCATTCACCACCCCCATGAAATGAAGTCCTTCTAGTCCAGTTCGATCATTCTATTTTAAAATTATCTTGGCACAATGTGGAGCAGAGAGGATTTCTGGCAGGTTGTGAAAACTGGCTGGATATATTCATGACATCACATGACATCTTCTACTACTGGCCACAAAGAATTATCTCCCCCATCTGCCATTCTAACAATTGCCAACTGTCAATGGATTTTGCTGAAGACCACAGTCCATGGCCGATCTCATGCCAATCTGTACCAGGTGCCAGCTGTGTCCACACTGAACACACTGTGTGTCTATTCTCAAAGAGTAAGTGGAGTAGACCTCAATCAGGTTCAGGGAGACGGCATTCCCGCAGGGTGTCCTGACACAGTCCGTCAAGGGCAGCCTCCGATCTCAGTGCAGGGACTTGGATATAGTCAGGTGGCCAATTGAGGTGGCCAGGATAGTACCTCTCAGACCTGGGGAGTAGGCCACACTGGGCATTATGTGTGCATAGCAATCAGTTTAGGAGTTACAGAAAGATTGTCAGAGGGCTGTCTGCCACTTTTGGGGTCAATGTCCACACCGTGCAGGGCAGTTGCAGAGTGTCAGCAGATGACGAGGAGTGCAGTGGCCTTTTAAATGTGGTACCAATACCAGGAATGCCAGCAGTGCTGAGTGATTTACAGCCAGTAAGAGAATAGGCTAGAATCAGATAAGAGGGGCACTACAGGGGCATGGTAGTTAGTTAATGAGGTGTGTTTGGGACAATCTCACAACAAAACTACACAAACCTTGTAATGAGGAACCCTGGGTGAAACTCAGTGAAAATGACACATAACCAAAATATGGGAAGGTTCGGCCCACAGACCTGCTGAGCTTCTCCAGCAATTTTGGGGTTTTATTCAGCATCCATTGTATTTTATTTTAACCTTTCTCCAAAGCTGTGCTTTTACAAATAATTTCAGTCTTCTGGACAAAGCACCACAGTCAATTTGATATGGCCTCTGTGATCCCATATATTAAATCTTAAACATATACCACGAAGACTGAGTTGTACTTGAGACAGATGTCTTAAAGTTTATGAACTACTTACACTGCCAAAGGATCCCTGCTGTAGGAAAGATGTTGTTAAACTTGAAAGGGTGCAGAAAGGATTTACAAGGATGTTGCCAGGTTTGGAGGATTTGAGCCACAGGGAGAGGCTGAACTGGCTGGGGCTGTTTTGCCTGGAGCATCAGAGGCTGAGGGGTGACCTTACAGAGGTTTATAAAATCATGAGGGGTATGGATAGGATAAATAGGCAAAGTCTTTTCCCTGGAGTGGGGAAGATCAAAACTAGAGAGCTAAGGTTTAAGGTGAGAGGGGAAAAATTTAAAAGGGACTGAAGGGGCAACCTTTTCACGCAGAAGGTGGTGCATGTATGGAATAAGCTGCCAGAGGAAGTGGTGAGGCTGGTATAATTGCAACATTTAAAAGGCATCAAATAGTACGTGAATATGAAGGGTTTAGAGGGATATGGGCCAAATGCTGGTAAATGGGACGAGATTAATTTAGGATATCTGTTGGCATTGACGAGTTGGAGCAAAGAGTCTGTTTCCGTGCTGTACATCTCTATGACTTACACATAGTCTGTTTTCTGTGCTTACTGACTACATAGAGCAAAACTACAGGTTATTACTATTGCTTTGTTCCCACAACAACTGCTGTTAAATCTGTGGTGGGTACTTTTAAACAGAATATTTCATGTCATCATGCTATCTAACTGACTTAAAGGTACAATGCTCGTCTGGTCAGAGATCAATGCAATAATACAATTCAGTCTGTGAACCATTCTGCCTATCTTTACCCCTTGACATGGTAAACCTATGTAGTTTCACTTATTGTAAGCACAGTGGCTCAGTCGTTAGCACTGTTGCCTTATATCATTAGGGAACCAGGTTTGATTCAAGCCTTTGCCAACTGTCTATCTGGAGTTTGTATATTCTCCAGGAAGGTTGATGTGGACTTGATGGGCCAAATGGCCTCCTTCCATGCTGTAGGGATTCTATGATTCTAAATCTTCAACTAAGAAATTTCAGATTCTCAAGGAATTTTACCAACTTTACCAGCTTTGATTGTGGTCCCATAATGTAATGTAATGTCCTCCCTCCCAGGAGTTTTCGAATGGTAGAATATATTTACTGGTATATTATAGCAGAAGCAATTTATTTTTTAAGGTTACCAATAGTAAATCATAGAAACCAAATTAAGAATTCTAGGATATTATGGTTACATAGATATTGGCTCTTGAGGACAAATATAATACTACAACTCTTCTATAATTGCTGATGAGCATTTACTACAAGAATCAATTCTAGATTATAATAATGAGGACTGAATCACAGAGTATATCACAATTGAAGTAAATCACCACCTATTGACGACTTTAAGAAAATTAAATGATCAATGTTGTATTCCCTTAATAATGAGTGTCCTCTCTATAGTCAAAAATCATTATAGTAGGTCCATTCTACTTCAAATTTAAATTTATATGCCAATATTTAAATCCACCTCAAAAACCCTTCTAGATATTCAAACATCTAGAAGGGATCGTATGAGGAAAGGCTGAGGCACTTGGGGTTGTTTTCATTGGAGAAAAGAAGGTTTAGGGGTGACTTGATAGAGGTGTATAAGATGATTAGGGGTTTAGATAGGGTCGACAGTGAGAATCTTTTTCCTCGTATGGAGTCAGCTATTACAAGGGGGCATAGCTTTAAATTAAGGGGGGGTAGGTATAGGACAGATGTTAGGGGTAGGTTCTTTACTCAGCGAGTCGTGAGTTCATGGAATGCCCTGCCAGTAGCAATGGTGGACTCTCCCTATTATGGGCATTTAAGCGGGCATTGGATAGGCATATGGAGGATTGTGGGCTAGTGTAGGTTAGGTGGGCTTGGATCGGCGCAACATCGAGGGCCGAAGGGCCTGTACTGCGCTGTATTCTTCTATGTTCTATGTTCTATGTTCAAAGAAATTTTAAAGATAACTAAACTAAACAAATAATCCATTAAATTCCACTCGAGTATTTTTGTATCAACATTCAAGGGGAGTTGGTGGTAAACATGACTCTTGTGTCCTTTGATCGCTGACCTATGTGTGTATGTGTGTGTTGGATTTTTAATTTGTTCCTGTGGCTATTGAGCACATTTTCATTTCTCATTATATATCCACAAAACCTTTTTTTTTAAATAAGTCCTCTCACTTTTGTTTGAGCTATCTTCTTATGAGCGCGTGAAGTTAACTGGTCTTTTTGTCTGGTTTTTGAGACAAGTGTTTGGTTATTTTCCAACAGTGATACTATTTTCAAGATCCTCAACAGCCCACTATCTTTATACAAGATTTTCTCATTAATGTCTTGGTGTTTATTCAAATATTGCACATAGTATTTCATTTTCGTTAATTCCGTTTAATTTAATTAAGAAGTAATTTCTCCTTCACCTTCTTCAAGTGTCTTTTTGTACTGACCAATGATCATCAATAAGTCCGATATCACCTGCAAAGGCCGAACTTACCTGTGGTCAGGACAGTAATATTCATTTTTAATTACCCCAATACAAAGTGCTCAGAGATGCTTTTCTATGTTAAAGGCTGGGGCTCCTTTCTCTTGAGGTGGGTTGGTTAACTCTGTTGGCTTGATAACAGGTTCGCAATGTATTGTAACACCAACAGCATCGGTTCAATTCCCACCTTAGCTGAGGTGACCGTGATCGACTTCCCAACTTCTCCCCTCACCATGAAACATATTAACCCTCAGGTTATGATTTGGTGGAGAAGGTATTAGACTGGGGAGGACAAAGTTAAAAATCACACAACACCAGGTTATAGGCCAACAGGTTTATTTGGAAGCACTAGCTTTTGGACTGTTGAACCTGGTGTTGTGTGATTTATAACTTTGTACACCCTCAGGTTAAACCACTGCCAGTAATATCTCTCTAATAGGAGTACTGTTACAGCTTTACCTTTATCTAGAAAAGAGATAACTGGTCTTCAATGTTATGAAAGTGTTTGATGGGGTAAATGTAGACCACTTATACTTAAGACCAGAACCAATAAACAGCAATCAGAAATAGCCACAAGTAAAATTCAAAAGACAATTCAGGGTAAACATCTTGAAGAGTGGTCAGATTGTGGAACAGAAGACCACAGGGAGTGGTTGAGGTAAATGGAATAGATTTAGGGGAAAGCTAGATGAACACAAAAAGGAGAAAGAATCTAATGATGTGTTGGTGGGGTTAGACAAAGAGGGGTAGGAGTAGACACATATGCAGGTTAACACTGACATGGGCATGATAGAAGAATGAATTTATTGTGTACTGTCAAGATTTTCTGTATGTAAATGCAATGTCATTATAACCCCATCATCTCCAAGTCACACGCTATTGTAATTTGTACATGTATCCTTGTTCCATTATCATTATTGGGTCAATGTCCATCAATTACCCATTTATGTGATCTAGGGATCTCCACCACTTCAACCGCCACCTTGACTTAAGGTGATGGCTCTACCATCACTTTCTCTTGGAGGGCAATAATAAGTTCATGGTGCCCATAGCCTACAGAACAAATGAAAAAGAGGATTTGCAGTGAGAGGAATTGTAGACTGTGCTTACCACATACTGTGGAAGTGCCAGTGTTGGACATGGGTGTACAAAGATCACACAACACCAGGTTATAGTCCAACAGATTTGTTTGGAAATACTAGCTTTCAGAGCACTGTCCTTCATCAGGTGGTGTCATGTGACCTCTGACTTACCATAAGAGGGGATTTCAGAGAGACATACAAGATGATCAGAGGATTAGATAGGGTAGACAGTGAAAGTCTTTTTCCTAGGATAATGACATCAGCTTGTACGAGGGGGCACAGCTACAAATTGAGGAGTGATAGTTTTAAGACAGATGTCAGAGGCAGGTCTTTACTCAGAGAGTGGTATGGGCATGGAATACCCTGCCTGCCAATGTAGTTAACTTACCCACATTAGGGAGATTTAAGCAATTCTTGGATAAGGATTTAAACAATCTTCAGATAAATGATCTGGAAGAGGGCACTGTTGGTATGATCAGCAAGTTTGCAGATAACATGAAGATTGGTGGAGTAGCAGAAAGCATAAGAGGCTGTCTGAGAATACAGGAGGATATAGATAGACTGGAGAGTTGGGCAGAAAAGTGGTAGATGGAGTTCAATGCAGACAAATGTGAGGTGATGCATTTAGGCAAGTCTAATTCTAGAGCGAATTATACTGTAAAAGGAAGAGCCTTGGGAAGTTGATGAGTAGAGAGACCTGGGAGTGCAGGTCCATTGTACCCTGAAGGTTGCTGCACAGTTGGATAGAGTGGTCAAGAAGGCATATGGTATGCCTGCCTTCATCGGACGGGGTATTGAGTATAAGAGCTGGCCCGTTATGTTAAAATTATACAAGACGTTGGTTCGGCCGCATTTAGAATACTGTGTACAGTTCTGGTCACCACATTAACAAAAGGATGTGAACGCTTTGGAGAGGTTGCAGAGAAGCTTTACAAGGATGTTGCCTGGTATGGGAGGTGCTAGCTGTATGGGAGGTGCTAGCTATGAAGAGAGGTTGAGTAGGTTCGGTTTGTTTTCTATAGAAAAAAGGAGATTGAGGGGGGACCTGATTGAGGTTTACAAAATCATGAAGGGTATAGACAGAGTAGATAGAGATAAGCTTTTTCCCAGGGTGAAGGATTCAATAACGAGAGGTCACATTTCGAGGTGAGAGATGAAAAGTTTAAGAGGGATACACGTGGCAAGTACTTTACACAGAGGGTGGTCGGTGTCTGGAATGCGTTGCCAGCAGAGGTAGTAGAGGCAGGCGCGGTAGATTCATTTAAGATGCATCTGGACACATGCATGAGTAGGTGGGGAGCAGAGGGATACAGATGCTTAGGAATTGGGTGACAGGTTTAGACAGTAGATTTTGATCAGCTCAGGCTTGGAGGGCTGAAGGGCCTGTTCCTGGGCTGTAAATTTTCTTTGTTCTTTTTTGTTCTTTAAGCATATGGATGATACGGGGGATAGTATAGGGGGGAGGAGCTTAGAATAGTTCACAGGTCGACACAACATTGAGGACCGAAGGGCCTGTTTTGAGTTGTATTGTTCTATGTTCTATATACACTCACATTTCCCAACAGGCATCACTGTTGGCAATCAAATGAACAAATTGACAGATTATTTTGTCTTCTGTCCAATTTAAGAACATTTAACTTAAATCCAGAGTCTGGTAAGGGGGAATTGTGAATATTTTGAAGCAGTTAACTACAGTCCCTGATAGAGTATTTATCAGGGATTATTCTTCAGCGCTTACTTCAGACATGACTTTGCTGATGTTACAAAGCTTCCATTTCACTTGTGGGACTTTCAATCCAAGCCCCACTATTACAGTTGGAAATGAAACTGTCTTCTTACTAATGACTGTTTGAGGCCCAGTGTTAAATATCTGTGCAATCTTGGCCCACTTTCTAGTAAAGTGAGTCCAGGGTACATCATTACCATAAAATCCAACTTTCATTTATGTCAGTTGTTCGGTGAGTAGGCTCATTCAGAATGGTTAGAAGGAGAGGCAGATCAGCAAATGAAAAACTAATATAAGATCAATGATCTAATGAGACAGCCAATGGTCCAAGTCACATGGGAGATAACTAATACATCCTTCAGACAGCGTATACCTGGCCTGTGTAAACTTAACACATCCTCATACACTTGTGTAAAATGCATTCAGCAGAGCCCACTCAATTTCCCATTTACAGGTGGACTTACACACGTACACTCAAATGCTCTCTCACACTCACACAGACATTTACATACACGTGCACATACACACACACTTTCCATGATCATAGATTTACTGACATACATTTTCACACTCATGAACACACATACACCCACACAGATAATCAGAGACACAGATAAATACTCTCATACACACACACACGTATACATGCTTCACACATGCTTTCACACATGCTCACAACATTTAAAAACTCAATGCATACCCATACACGTTCACACTTACATATATACATACCTCACCCACATGTGTACTTATACACTTACTGTCACACATATGTGCTCAATGCACACTCTGACGTACCTACCACACACTTTCCTACCACACATATTAGCTTGGCTCACACACTTACTGGCAGATATTTAGTACTGAGGTGGGTAACTTCAGTTGGAAAACTTCATGACTTGCAGGCTGCCTGAGTTTAAAGTTTCTTTCAGACTCAATTTCTCCTTCCGGGATGCTGGGGAGGGATGGGGTATGGCCACACCCCTGGAAGCAGATCGGTAAACTGTTTAGAAAGCTTGTTTCTGTCTTGGCTCATCTGGAATGTCAGGTCCCTAGCTCACCAGCCTCAGCTCTCACAAATCCTCACCCCCACATCCACATCCATTAAACCCCCAGACATTGCCATGACATATTCACATCAATCAAAATGTAACTCAGTCCTTCCTAATGAAATAAGTGCATTCTTGGCATTTGAAAAAAAAAGCTGACAATTTCAGCATTTATTTCTGTTTAAAAAGCTTGAGTTAAGAAAATGGAGAGTATGTTCTGAACGCAAACTCAGCACCATAGTCCATCTGTGTATGAACAGTTACATCTCTGACATCACACAGGTGCCTATTTTCCACTAATGTAAGCTTTTAATTCTGAAGCTTTTTATAATGCAAAAATGAATGTTAAGAGATTTGAGTCTTAATGTGATACTTGATACCACATCCTGTTACTTGTTCAGAATGCAATTATTTTAAAAGGGTAACACGGTACCTCTGTAGGTCACATATTTTAATTAACTTCATTTCAGTAAAAGCAAACCATATAACATGCATTATCTGCCAAAAGCATAGAGGAGGCTCAACCAATAAGAAGCTAGTGATTGCTGCCTCTGCACAAACCTTTATACATCATCTTTACCACCAAAAACATCCCAAGGAACTTTACAGAGGTGTAAACAGCACCCTCCAAACCCATAGCCAATGCCATCTAGAATCAGCCACATGGGAACACTTTCATCTGTAAATTCCCCTCCAAGACTTAGAAATATATCGCCACTCCTTCATGTCACTGGATGAAAATCCTGGTACTCTATGTGGATCTACCTACACCACATGGACTGCAGTGGTTTAGGAAGGCAGCTCACCACCTTCTCAAGGGCAACTCGAGATAGGCAATAAATGCTGGCCCAGCCAGTGACACCCACATCCCATGAATGAAAAAAATTGAAAATGAACGAACATTGAATCAAATGAGGAAGATTGGAACTTGTCAGCACAGTTGGCTCCGCCATATCAGTAATGTAGACCACAAATGCAGTTTTATAAAGAAATTCAGATCACAAGAATTGACCAGGCCTTATCCATCCTTCACAAGTACTTACATTAGCTCCGTAAATTCATGACTCGAACACAGTGGGTTAAAGCACTTGAGCAGAGAAAATGCCACCTGTTTGAACTCAGCTTTAACTTCAAATTACCCTGCTGAATTTGGGTGGTGTGATTCATCTTCTGCCTCTTTTCCATGATGGAAAAATTGAGGTGTGTCAGAAATCAGGGCAGGATTCCACATCCAAGTTTCACCTGAATTGTTTAAGGTAAAATCCAAATTTTACACTCATAGGATTAGATAACATTCAGATAAGTGCACACACAAACATCCACACTCCTCCACACACACACACACTCCTCCACATACACACACACACACATACACATACACACACTCACACACACACATACACACACTCACACACATCTAATCGCATTCCTATTTACATATTCACACTCCATTCACACAATACTGGCACATGCGCATGCACAAATGCGCACACACGTGCGCTCACACACACGTGCGCTCACACACATGTGCGCTCACATACACTTGCTCACACACACTTGCTCACACACTTGCATGCTTAATTCAGCCAATGGGATATGTCCTGTTTTGTTGTCTAGTAGAAGGTTGCACATACCTACACACAATGACAGACTCACACATGCTCACATACACAAACTCACACTGAATCACAATCACAGACCTATACAGGAATACCCTCATATTTTCACACCCATTCCTACACTCATGCACTCACTTGAACATACATGGACACCTGTGTACACACAGACAGAATCAAGCCAACATTAACAGTGTTGATTAATAAAAATTGCTGTTGTTCACATCTAATCAAAGCTAAATATGTTCATAGCCAAAGTGAAACATGGCAAAGTTCCAACTCTGTTGTGTGAGTGAGCATGTCTATATACATACCTTTATGTGTGCATGTGTGTTTGGGCATGTGCGTGTGTGGATGTATGTGTGCATGAACACAAGCATGTGAATGTGAGGGTGTGTTTCTGAAAGCGCGTATATATATATATATATATGTGTGTGTGTGTGTTCGAGAGCATGTGCATGCATGGATGTAAACATGATCTTGTGTACGAGAGTGTGTGTGTGTTTGCATTTGTATGTTTGTCTGTGAATAAGCATATATTAGTTAAACTAAGGTGAAGTCCAATACTCCAACCAGACCATGAGCTGCTCAGGTGACTGGTGATGGTTTAACTTTTGGGTCACCATGTCTCAGGTTAGGGGAATTGAGCCGCACTGTTGGCATCACACTACATTGCAGACCAGTCACCCAGCAGACTGAGCTAACCATCTCTAAAAATTTGCATAAGAATGTGTTTGTGCGGTGTGTGTGTGAGTGCATGTGACAGCATATGTGTATGCATGTGCATGAGAAAGCATACTTGCCAGTTTGAAAGAGTATCGGTGTGTGTTGTATTGGCAAGTGTGAGTATGTGAGAGTTTATGAGAGTGTGAGTGCACATGCATGTGACAGAGAATGTGAGTGTGTGTGTATGATAGTGTGAGCGTAGACATATATGCACGTGTGAGAGTGTGTTCATGTTTGAGAGTGAGTGAGTTTCTGAGAGTGTGAGCGCACGTGTATGCCTGTGAATGTCTATGATAGTGTGAGCACAAAACCTATTCTCATCTGTGAAAGCATGTGTTTGTGTGTGTTATGTGTTTGGAATGTTTGAGTGGGTATATGACAGTATGAGTGCGCATGTTTGTGTGTGTGTACGTAAAACATGTGAGTGTATATGTATGTGCGTGTTGCAGTGTATGTGTGTGTTGCAATGTGTGTGTGTGTATATGTGTACATGAGAGAGTGAAAGTATGTGATGGTATGTGTAATTTTCAGAGGTCAAATCAGATTCAGAGTTAGTTGGAAGTAGTGACAATCTCTGTACACTGTGCTATAGCTGCTGATCTCAGCTCAAGCTGCTGATCTCAGCTCAGGCAGCAGCTAAGGTCCTGCATTGGGACTACAAGCTAGGGAAAGGAACAGACTAGCTCCCATTGGCTGGACTAGGACCCAGGAGATGTTTGGAGTGAGCAGGATCATATACAAAGCAAAGGTGCCATCTGATCATTTGTACAACAGCCTATTAAACTATAATTCACAAAACAGAGAGCTCATTGCCCTTCTCAGCCAGTTAAAAAATGTTGCTGAGTATTTTCTCAGCTGGTTGATAGCTCTTTATGATTGTGTGCCAGGTTCCCTTCATTTTTCCCAATCTCACAGGAGCTGGATACAATTTGATTTTGCACACACAGCGTGCAACAATACAGCAATAAAACTTTTACTTCTAAAAGACAGAGAAATGACTTGTAAATAACTATAAGTTTTATAGCAATACTGCATTTAATAATATTTCACTTAAAATGAGAAAGAAGGCAAACCTCCAATATTCTATGGATCGGGACAAGGAATGTTGGGTTATCCTCAAAGCACTAAAATAGATCACATGTGTAGGCGTTTATAATGAGTAATTCTCCTGAACATATTTTAGATCTACCTGGTGGAGGGAACCAGTATTTGCTCTTTATTAAATCCTGACAAATTCCTATTAACTGTTCCACATTCCATTCCTGATGATACTGATCCCAGATTTCCTTGTGGACTTTGTCAAAATCCGACCTGGAACATGGAATGAATACGGTCAAGTGTTTTAGAGTCGGACAGGAATCCATTGAATCCACAATAATTAGATGGGGGTCGGGGTGGTGAGGGGTGCGGGGGTTGGTGGGGGTAGTTCCCACTTGGGGAGGAGGATCTGGGGTGAGGGGGAGCGTGGGGGAGACATGGCCACCCATTTCCCCAATTATGAAGCTGTGATGGACCTGGGGCAAGTGGCTCACTTGTGACTTGATGTAAGACCGTATGTTGGTACAGCCAGAGATTTTAAGGACATTAGGGATATGAGTGGACCATTCGGCCCATCAAGCCTGAATGAATATTTAGTTAGATCATGGGTGATCTTCAGCCTAATTCTTGGTACATGCTCCTAATCGCTCCTCATACTTTTGTACTACAATCCCACTTTTTGGATGTGCTGGAGTTGGACAAAGTTAAAAAAGTCCAACAGGTTTATTTGGAGGCACTAGCTTTGAAAGCGCTGCTCCTTCTTCAGTTTGTTGTGAAGCAGGACCATAAGACACAGAAATTATAGCAAAAAAATTATAGTACATCACTCACTCACAGGCTTATACCCCATCACACACACACATACACTTTACCAAGCTTGCACACATGCAAATACACGCTTTCTCACATGCACACACACCTCACACGCACATACTCATATGCACGCACTCACTCACTCTCTCTCTCCTGCACACACACATGTATATACATTTATAGGATAAATTTATATTTGCAGCATTAGATTTGCAGATACATTTTATTTTGCTCAAAACATGCCAAACCTACAGGCAGTCAATCCATGTAATATTTTGTAAATCCCACTTTAGAAATCGAACCAGTCTGACTCAAGATTGGGATACAGACAGCCTTTAACTTTACACCTTTGATACATTTAGATTAGATTAGATTAGATTAGATTACTTACAGTGTGGAAACAGGCCCTTCGGCCCAACAAGTCCACACCGACCCGCCGAAGCGCAACCCACCCATACCCCTACATTTACCCCTTTAACCTAACACTATGGGCAATTTAGCATGGCCAATTCACCTGACCCGCACATCTTTGGACTGTGGGAGGAAACCGGAGCACCCGGAGGAAACCCACGCAGACACGGGGAGAATGTGCAAACTCCACACAGTCAGTCGCCTGAGTCGGGAATTGAACCCGGGTCTCTGGCGCTGTGAGGCAGCCGTGCTAACCACTGTGCCACCGTGCTGCCCACAAATTTCAATTTATATTGCCTGAACTGAGATGGCACCTTTTGTTATAAACCTTAAGTTATATTGAGAATGTGACTTAAAAGAAGTTCTGAGATTTACATATTCAAGAACCAAAACTAGCAAACCCATTCGAAAAGATGAAAGACTTAATGTAGGTTTGTTCAGAATATCATTTCAGCTGCATGACACTGTAATCTTTTTCTGGATTAGAGATGCTGGAAAAGCACAGCAATTCAGACAGCATCTGAGGAGCAGTAAAATTGACGTTTCGGGCAAAAGCCCTTCATCAGGATTACCTACTGTAATCTTTTGCTAGAATTTCTGTGTTATATGGTCCTGCTGCACAACCACCTGATGAAGGAGCGGTGCTCTGAAAGCTAGTGCCTCCAAATAAATCTGTTGGTCTATAACCTGGTGTTGTGTGATTTTTAACCTAATCCCCCTTTTGTTATTTTCTGACTTCAAAAGCTTTCTGTGGAATAGGATGATGGATTTCCAGTGCCTCCTGGTTCCTGATCTCACTCTTGATTGGCTTGTTCTTATGTTTAGGTTCGGATGCCCCCCTCACATCCCCATTCCTTGCCCCACTCTGGACTCCCTTGCCAGAGACACTGGCCCGATAACTAACCTTGATTCTGGGTTAAGAAGTACCCACTTAATCTTTCAATGATTTCTGCTCTGTGGGAACTTGGACAAGGGCCTCTGTTGTTTCTACGTGTCTGAGTGGAAGGGGGGAATCTTCAAATCCAACAGCAGAGGAAATCATAGTGGAACCAAGTTCTACTTCCCAGTGCTGAGTACCATATTCCGAAATTTAAATGTCCAGCCAGCACTTTGAAAGCGACTGTGAGTTGGTCAGGTAAGGTCACTGAGAGATTGGACTGGGGAGTGTTGGGGTCAAGATCAGAGTGGTGCTGGAAAAGCACAGCAGGTCAGGCAGCATCCGAGGAGCAGGAAAGTGTTGGGGAACAGTTGGGTGAAGGGTGAGGGTGCCAGGCTGCTCAGATGGGGTAAGGTGCCAGGAAATTTGATGAGTGTTTAGGTTCAAGTACAGACAATGCTGGAGAAACCCAGAAGGTCTGAAATGTCGTGAAGACGTATCACATTTGCCTCAAAGAACAAAGGACAATCCAGCACAGGAGCAGACCTTTCGGTCCAAAAAGCATCTGCCAACACATGACACCTTTCCAAACTAAAAGCCTTTTGCCTCTATCCCATCCGTATCTCTTGCACATTCTCCCCATGTCTGCTTGGGTTTCCTCCTACAGTCCAAAGATGTGCAGGTTTGGTGAATTGGCAATGCTAAATTGCCCATAGTGTTCAGGGATGTGTAGGTTAGCTGCATTAGTCAGGGGTAATGCAGAGGAATAGGGTGGGGGAATGGGTCTGGATGGGATACTCTTCAGAGGGTCAGTGTGGCCTTGTTTGGCCGAAGGGCCTGTCTCCACACAATATGGATCCTATGAAATGTTAACTTTATTTCTTTCGCCATAGATCCTGTCAGAACTGCTGAGTTTCTCCAGCATTCTCCATATTTGTCTCTGGTTTCCGTCATCCCAAGCATTTTGCCTTTATCCGTACCGGGATGGATGTCTACACGAACTCTTCAGCCAATGATAGCTGCATCCCTAATGAACAGCAAATGGGTTTATTATGGATCACTTAACAGCCCGCGTCAACAGATGACAGTTGGCTGGGGATTGTTGGGTTTGGATTAAGGGCCATATTGGGTCTTGTCAGGGGTGTGTGTTGGGTCATGCCAGGAGTGTGTGTTGGTTCAGGGATCCTCCATGTGTGGGAATCAGTGGCGTTGGGTGTCAGATCAAGGGCTGTCTGTCTGGTTGGGTAAGTGTTGGTCGGGTCAGGACATATCAAGTTGGGTTGGGGTGCTTCAGCTTAGATCAGGGGGGTTGGTTGTTGGGTAAGAGGGGTGTGAGTGGATGGGTCAGGGAGTGGTGTAGAGTAGTTAGTGGGGGAGGGGGTCAGTGGTGAACTGTAGAGGGGGAAGGGTTGGTTTGACAAACATCCAGGAGTTACAATAGCTTTTTAATCCTCAATTTATTTTCCTGGGTAACATATGAATTAATAACAAAAGTAAGCCATTTGGCCCTTAAATCCTGTTCCACAACTGAACTCTCTGTGTTTTGAATCTTGTGTTCCCAACTACATCTGACAACCTAACAACGCTTGATTCTCCACCTAACAAGAATCAATCATCTTTGTCCTGAAAATGTTGAAGTTAGAAATCACACAACATCAGGTTAGAGTCCAACAGGTTTATTTGGAAATACAAGCTTTTCCCGATGAAGAGCTTATGCCTAAAACATCAATTTTCCTACTCCTTGGAGACTGCCTGACCTGTTGTGCTTTTCTATTGCCACACATTTTGACTCTGAATGTTCAGGATCTGCAGTCCTCACTTTCTTCCAGTGGCTTAGTGGTTAGCACTGCTGCCTCATAGCACCAGGGACCTGGGTTCAATTTCAGCCTCGGGTGACTGTGTGAAGTATGCACACTCTCCCTATGTCTGTGTGGGTTTCCTCTGGGTGCTCTGTTTCCTCCCACAATGCAAAAGGTGCAGGTTAGGTGAATTGGCCATGCTAAATTGCCTATAGTGTTCTGGGGTGTGTAGGTTAAGTGCATTAGTTGGTGGTAAATGTAGAGTAATAGGGTAGGGGAATGGGTCTGGGTGGGATACTCTCTGGAGGGTTGGTGTGGACCTGTTGGGCCAAATAGCTTGTTTCCACACTGTAGGAATTATATGAAAAATAAGCCAAGCAAATTCAATCTTTTCTCATAAGACAGCCCGTCTATATCTGGTAGCAATCTAGTGAGCCATTCCTGAACTGCCTCAAATGCATTTACTTCCCTCCTTAGTTAGGGAGATCAAATCTGTACATGGTACGCAACATGTGGTCTCACCAATGCCCCATAAAACTAAAGAATACCATCCTTACTTTTAAGTTCAGTTCCTCTTGCAATAAAGGATAGCAGCCCATTTGCTTTATTAATCACTTGCTGTACCTGCATACTAACTTTCTGTGACTCATACAGTGAAACACTCAGGTCTCTCTGTACCTCGCAATTCCACAGTCATTCTTCATTTGAATAATTCTCTGCCATTTTATTCTTTCTGCCAAAGTGAATGGAGAAGTGTCACAGGACTTGAAACATTAACTCTGCGTTCTTTCCGCAGATATCTCCAGACCTGCTGAGTTTTTACACCGATTTCTGTTTTTGTTTTGGATTTCCAGTATTGGCAATGCTTTCAGTTTTTTGAATAATGTCACGTCCTCCTGTATTATATTCCATCTGCCAGATTTTGCTCGCTCACTCAACCTATCTACATTCATCCGCATTTTTGTCATGGTCATCTTCACAATGTAGCTTCCAACCTATCTTCATGTCATCTGCAAATTTAGGCAACATGTCCTTGTGCCCCTCATCTAATTCAGTGTTATAAATTGTGAAAAGTTGAGAGACTAGAACAGATTCTTGCTGGATCCCAATTGCCACAGCCTGCCATCTGGAAAAAGCCAACTTGTGTATAGTCTCAGTTTTCCGACAGCCAACCAATCTTCCATCCACGCTAGCATTTTACCCCTTATACCGTGAGCTTCAACTTTGTGTAATAACCTTTGATGAAACATCTTGATCGTACTTCAACAGGCTCCTCTTTATTCACAGTGCATATTATTGCTTCAAAGAATTCAAATAAATTGTTTAAATTGAACTTCCTTTTCATAAAACTCCTTTTAAACTTAACAGTGTGGAACCCTCTGAAATCATTGACTTTAAGAGTCCTGTTTGGAGGATTCTATTTGCAGGGGAATGGCCCATCAGAATTTTCAATTTCCTCGACAATTCACTTGGAGACTATTTGGCTATCAAATCCTCTGGGCCAAACTGAACACCAGGAGGAAGTGGCAGGGAAATTGACTGGCAAAGAATCACAAAGCTAATGAAATACTTATCCCTTAAAATAAAGGAATCGAGAGGCTGATGTGGGGCTTGTGTGAAGTTGCTAAACAAGGAAGCAAAAGATTCCACTTGCTGCACTACCCCCCCACCCTGCTCCCTCCCACCATCACCAAATAAATCCTTCCTCCTGGCCATTCCCTGAGGTGTTCATGTCTTTGTGTTTGATTAACATGGTCTGGTGGATGCCATTGCTGTACAATAGTGGCATGGGCAAATAAAGTATCCCTGACCCTGAAATGTCTGGTGGGATTAGCATTAGTGTGTTTTGAAGATACAATGAGTACGCTTTGCTTTGGGAATAATGGTAAAGTGCCTGGAGCTCTCATTCCTGCACATCAAAGGATGTGATTTCAATTCTTTCACACTCCAGTGACCTGAGTGCAAAATCTTTGAATCTCTGTTTGTACTGCCACGTTTGGGAGAACACCGTTTTACTGAGATAACAGCAAAGCCCTTCATCATTCATCTCCCACCGATTTGAAGATTGGTGCTGGAAAAGCACAGCCGGTCAGGCAGTATCCGAGGAGCAGGAAAATCAACGTTTGGGCATAAGGCCCTCACAAGGATCTCCCACAGATTGTCAAAGATAAAGCTGCTAATTTTCTTGTGGACAAAAGTTGTTTTTTTTAATTTCAAAAATATACTTTATTTATAAAATTATTTGGTTCTCTATACAATTGGTCATGTCATTCTTGTGCACACATTACATTGCTTTACATACAGACATCGAAATTTATTTTTCCTATATACAAGTCTCTACATTTACTATCCAGCTCTTCTGCTGAGGCGTTAGCGGAACCCAAATGACTGGGTGGGCCCCCTGTCCTTCTTAGGCAGGCAGATGTTACACGGTGGTCTTTCCCCACCACACCTTGGCAGCAGCTGCCCCAAGCTTCAGCGCGTCCCTCAACACGTAGTCCTGGACCTTGGAATGTGCCAGTCTGCAACACTCAGTCAGGGTAAACTCCTTCAGCTGGAAGATCAACAGGTTT
>NC_057735.1:9952881-9970830 GCF_004010195.1 Chiloscyllium plagiosum
CCCTCCGCACCAAATACCCAGCACCTTCAGGTGGTCGGTCCTGACGGTGAAGGGGATCGGGGATTGGTCGGCCCAGTTCCCGAAGAGCATGGCCTCGCTCTTGCGTCGGTTTACCTTGGCCCCCGAGGCCCGTTCGAACTGGTCACATATGCACATGAGTCTGTGCACGGACAGCGGATCCGAGCAGAAAACGGCGACGTCATCCATGTACAGGGAGGCTTTAACCTGCAGGCCCCCGCTGCCAGGAATAGTCACCCCTTTCGGGCTCGCATCCTTCCTGATGGACTCGGCAAATGGCTCTATGCAGCACACTAACAAGGCAGGAGAGAGAGGGCAGCCCTGCCTGACTCCAGATCTGACTGGGAAGCTATCTGATTCCCACCCGTTGATTGAGACTGCACTGACAATGTTGGTGTAGTGCAGTCTGATCCAATTGCAGATTCCCTCCCAAAGCCCATTTTGGAGAGAACATCTCTCATATACCTGTGTGATATCCTGTCAAAGGCTTTCTCCTGGTCCAGGCTGATCAGGCAGGTGTCCAACCCTCTGTCCTGCACGTAGGCGATCGTATCCCTGAGGAGCGCGAGCTCTCAGCGATCTTCCTGCCCGGCACAGCACAGGTTTGGTCAGGGTGAATCACCGACCCCAGAGCAGACCTGACCCGGTTGGCGATTACCTTTGACAGAATTTTGTAATCCGCATTCAACAGTGAGATTGGTCTCCAATTTTTGAGTTCCTCCCTCTCCCCCTTCCGCTTGTAGATGAGGGTGATGTTGCCTTTCCTCATGGATTCACTCATGGTACCTGCCCGAAGCATACTGACATACACCTCCAGCAGGTCCTGGCCAATCAAGTCCCACAGAGCGGAATAGAGCTCGACCGGTAAGGCGTCGCCATTGGGAGTTTTATTCTTTTCGAAGGACTCGAGGGCCTTGGTCAGCTTGTCCAGAGATAGCGGCTGGTCCAGCCTCTCCTGTGTTCTGTCGTCTAAGACCTCCGTGATAGAGGACAGGAACGACTGGGAGGCCGCGCCGCTCTTTGCATCATTCAGACTGGCATAGAAGGTTTTGCTGATCCTCATGATGTCAGCCTGAGATGACGTTATTGAGCCATCTTCTTCCTTCAGGCTGCTGAGCAGGGAGCTCTCTTTCTGCACCTTCTGGAAGAAGAAACGTGAGCCCGTCTCGTCCTGCTCCACCGAGCGGACCTTGGACCGGAAGATTATCTTGGAGGCCTCCGAGGCAAAGAGCGAGGCTTGCTGACCCTTCACCTCCTTGAGGTCCTCCGTGACATTGACCCCCATCGTTTGCAGCAGGAGCAGGTTCTGCATACTTTCCTGAAGTTGGGACCGTTTTCCCCGCCTCTCTCTTGCCTCCCTAGCTAAGTAAAGGATACTTAATATTTTGAAACTTTTCAAATGGTCCTGTTGTTACTCTTGCACGCAGAAGTTAGGTTTAATATTGAGAAGGTTTGCAAATGGGTGCTGTTAAGTGGAAATGTGAAATGGTCATTAGTTTTGGCTGGGCATGGCTACTCAATGGGTGGGTTCAGATTCCAGTGCGATACATTTGAAATGAAAGCAAAAGATTGCCAAAACATGTTTCTTTAACGAACAAAATTTACTCTCAATAGTTTGTGCTGCTTCGTTCAATTTCAGACAAGTTATATCAATACAAATGATGCAACTCTGGAGAAACTCTCACTTTAGATGACTTAGTGGTTTCATCTAGGGTATCAATGTTTCCTCTTTATAACTCAATGCAACGCCAGATGGTGCCTCTATTCATGAGTTCAAGATAAAATGGGATTTTCAAGACTCTGATGGAGCATGTTTGCTGTTGCATTCAAATGCTTTCTCAGGCTGTCAGCAGGCAAGGTTAATGTGCAGTCTTTCATGTATCTGTGAGTGCTTTCAGTGAGTCTGAATTGTAAATTAAATTGTTATAATTAACAGCTGCAGGAATCAACTCGGTTGAACAAGGAAGGAAGGAAAAAGTAGAAAGAATAAAACTGATAGAGGCTGCTAGGTAACACCAGATCACGCTGGGAAGAGGAATAAATAGAGACTGCACACAAACTGCTGTTACCTGCTAGATACCCTGTGTTTAGAGGAAATGAGTTTCGCCAAGAGCACACTAACACAAAACAAAAGCAAATGACATCTGGGTCCTGTCCATAGAATTTCTTTCAAATTGCAATTATAAAGCATATCAGACCATTCCAAAGCACTTTACAGTAAATCAATTGCTTTTTGAAGTGTAGTTACTGTGATACAAAAGCAATTTATACGCGGTAAACTCCCATAAGCTGAAATGTGATAATGAGTGGATGGCTTGTTTTAGCAGGGAGGTATTGTCTTGCTGTCATTTCAAGGGGTGCCCTCGAATATTTTGCCTTCACTGGGGAGGCTAGATGGCAATTCAGTGCTAATACCTCAGGAAGGAGTTGGAATTACAGAGTGTACACCATTCACTCAATGCTGCACTGAAAGTGTCACTGCAAGACTCTGAAGTGGGACATTAACCCACAGCCTCCCGACTCTGAGGCATTAGTGTCATGCACTGAGTTTTCCATCGCAGAGTCCCTTCTAAGGATATTATAAAATGGAACCACGAGACCCATAAACCCCACCACTTTGAGGCGGCTACAGTAGCTCTAACAATAGATGGTGCAAAACTATTTTTGAGAAATGTTCGGCTTCATTCAAGTGGAACTAAACAGGACAGCAAAGGATGTGTTAGCTGTTTGAAGATGCTCTCCCTGCTGAACAATAAATATATTATGGCTCCCCAGGCATACTGAAGAAATATGAGAGTGATTTTCCCCATTGTAACTCCGCACATTGTAAGACTTTACATAAAGTGCTCAATTGTGTGTGGATACTGACTAATGGTTTATGTACTGGCTCAACCGCAAATATCTCCCCTTTATCACCATGAAAATTGGACGAATGTTACATAAAAATTGAAATGAAAAGTGGTGCATGACTGGAAATTGGAGTGAACTGTTATATAAATAAACCCAAGGTCTTTTTAAAACATGCATTATCAGAGGGTCTTTGCTAAATTAGAATAATGCAGAGGTTATTCTCAAGTCAAGTTGGGGAGCGGCATGTTGGTTCAATGGTTAGCACTGCTGCCTCATGGCACGAGGGACGCGAGTTTGATTCCACCCTCGAGCGGCTGTGTGGAGTTTGCACATTCTCCCTGTCTCTGTGTGGGTTTCCTCTGGGTGCTCTAGTTTACTCCCACAATCCAAAGATATGTAGGATGGGTGAATTGACCATAGTATTGGGTAAATATAGGGTAGGGGAATGGGTTTGGGTGGGTTACTCTTCAGAGGGTCAGTGTGGACTTGTTTGGCCAAGTGGCCTGTTCCCACACTGTAGGGAATCTAATCTAAAGGCATCATTCTTGCTTTTTCTCATTTGCTTGTTTTATCCCTTAAACTTGGTGACTCAGACATTCAGGTTCCTTTCATACATTGCAATCAGTGATTGTGATTGAGAGAACACCACAGGGCTTGGTTTAAGATCGGCAAAAAAAGCAACAATAGACCTATCCAATTAGCTAGATGGAGCACATTGCACCTCTATAGCTTTTACATAGCTCTATAGTGTTTGCAGAATGGATATTTTCCATGGTCATACAGTTCAAGAGTTTATCAAGAGAAAAGGATACAGAGAAAGAGAGAAAACCACACAAGAGAGAAAGAAAGAGAAAAAAGCAAGAGAAAGAAAAAAAATGGAAAAGATGGAAACAAATATCGACAAAAATAAAGAGAAAGAAGGAAAGGAAGGAATGAAAGAGACAGAGAAAAGAAAGGCAGAAGGAAAAGAAATAAATTGAGAGAGAGAAAAGGACAGGGAAATAAAAGAGAAAGAAAAAAGGGAAAGAATGAAAGAAGAGAGAATAGATGAAAAGGTAAGAGAAAAAGAAGGCTACAGAGAGAAAGAAAGAGAGAAAGTGAGTGGGAGAGAGGAAAGAACAATTTTGTTTTAAGCAGACTTCCCAAAGTATTTAAAGTGAAAGAGCTCCTTTTGACAGTTAGCTCCATTATTCTGATGTAGGAAACAAGATAACAAATTTGCACGCAGAAAGCTCTCGTAACTACCAATGAAGAAATCTCCAGGTCAGTGATGTTAGTCGTTAATAAATGTTTGGCAGGATAGCAAGAGGCTCCTCTCCATGGAATCTTTTACATTCATCTGATGGATAGAGCCTTTTGAAAGTATAATACACAGGGGGAGGCAGGGAGACAAAGGGGTCTTGCAACAGTCTTTAGCATTTCCCACCTTCGGGTACCCTCTCTGTTTACTCACCACCAAATCCCCTCCACCGCCCATCCAGTTTTATACTGATATCATCACCTCCTGAAGTCTGGATAGATCATCAAAGTGAGTCCATCTCCATCATTGTGGCAGGATTATTGAATCTGCGGTGTTTCAAATTTAATGGCTGAAGCTACGTCACAGACTAGCGCAATTACGTATGAGGTCTTCTGGTGGTATAAATGATCATTTAGAGTCATAGAGATGTACAGCACGGAAACAGACCCTTCGGTCCAACTCATCCATGCCGACCAGATATCCCAACCCAAATCTAGTCCCACCTGCCAGCACCCGGCCCATATCCCTTCAAACACTTCCTATTCATATACCCATTCAAATGCCTTTTAAATGTTGCAGTTACACCAGCCTCCACACTTCCTCTGGCAGCTCATTCCATACACATACCACCCACTATATGAAAAAGTTGCCCCTTAGGTCTCTTTTATATCTTTCCTCCCTCACCTATGCCCTCTAGTTCTGGACTTCACCACCCCAGGGAAAAGACTTTTTCTATTTATCCTATCCATGTCCCTCATGATTTTATAAACCTCTATAAGGCCACCCCTCAGTCTCTGATGCCCCAGGGGAAACAGCCCTAGCTTATTCAACCTTTCCCTATAGCTCCGATCCTCCAAACCTGGCAACATCCTTGTAAGTCATTTCTGAACCCTTTCAAATTTCACAACACCCTTCCAATAGGAAGGAGACCAGAATTGCGTGCAATTGGATTATTGCAAATTTTGTCAAAGCTTTTCAGTTTGCATTCATCAGGACAATTCACAAGAATACCATTTCAAGGAAAAAAATGACATTGAACAAGAGGAGAATGCAAATTGACTAGCAATTGGACTTTAATTGGTTGAAGTGTTGCTATGGAGAATTCACCCATTCATGCTGGTTAAGAGTTAACTGGCAGACTATGTTTCACCTATTTTGACAAGTTTAAACAGGTGCAGTGTTTACATGTTGTGTCTGCCTGTAAGGAAGAGGACTCTGTGCATTAATCTATGTAGCTTCCAGTACACGTAAGTGTGCCACGTTGTGAGCCTGACTGACAATCCTACATTGATTGTCAGCATAATCTCTGATGCATTCTGGTTTACTCAGAAAATGCTGTCCAGTTGCAGAATCACATTTACTGTAGTACATTGTTTGACAAGATCTGCAATCTGGGGCATTATGTCATCAAACAAATATGACCCAGAGCAATATAAAAAATTAGAATTGATAGTCAAAAACGTATTAAAGAGGTAGGTTTTGAAGTAACATCTTAAAGGAGGAGTGGGTGGTGAACAGGTGTAGGGATGGAATCCAGAGTTTAGGATTCAGGTGAGAGAACAGTCAATATTTGTGAAGCAAGTAAAACCACAAGGAGGCCAGGATTGGAGGAGTGATTCATAGCACTGGAGGAAATCACAGAGATAACAAAGATAGAAACTACAAAGGGAATCAAACACAAAATCATGAAAATTTCAAAACTGAGTCATGTCTGGACTAAGACCCATAGTAGGTCAGGAATGATAAATAAACTCGACTTGGGCTAAGTTATGAAATGGAGTTTAGGTTACACAGGGGGAGAAGGGGGAGATTGACCAGGAAAACATTGGAATCGACTCAATGTTTTTAAAGGCCATTTGATAAATTTAAATTTGTTGTCTTTGCCTATGTTGAGGATCAATTCTCACCTAAACTCCCAATGGGTAATTGAAGAGATCAAATGTAACACTGGTTATTCTTGGCAATCAATTGATGCTTCTATTGAAAACAGAGCAGAGTGAAGAAGGAAAGGTGTGTAAAAATATCATTCTTCCAAATCCAGTGGTTATCTCCTAGGCAAATCTAGTTCATTCCATTGGAATCTGACTTCTATTGTCAAATAAAATGGCTTCATCAGTATTCACAAAGTGTTGCAATATATTTGGCACAATTCTTCTCCACTGTTACTGAGTAATTTTCAAGGCCAACTGTGCATTTTGTACGCTTTTGAGGAAATACTGTGGTTATTTGTGATTTATTTGCATTATTACCAATGCTACAAAGGCACATTTTTCAGCCTAAGAGTTTACAAAAGCAAAATTCTGCCGGTATTGGAAAACTGAATTAAAAATGGAAGATGCTGCAAATAATCGGCAGGTTTGGCGGCATCTGTGAAGAGAAAAACATAGTCAAAATTCAGGTCGAAAGAACTGGGTATGTTGCATCTCCTGATCATGCTGTGGGTGCCTTTACATTCGGGAGAGGGCAGGGAGGCTGTTTTAACTAACACATCCAGTTAGCCTGCAAGAGTCATATTGAGTTTCTAGTAACCTGTAATTGTAATGTTCAAAATTGTTCTCATTCTGAGCAGTCTGTACTTGGCCTTCCATATTGTTTCAATGAAGCTCAACAAGTGGTATCTTGTCTTTCAGTTGGTACTTGACAGACTTTCAGCAGGGTCAGTTGGCTGGACAGCTTGTCTGCCATAGGAGTGAGGTTACCATGAAGAGCTCTCTTTCTCAACCTCTTCTCCTGGCCCTCAGGTACAATTACCATCAGTTGCCTCTCTCTGATGAAAGAGTAACCCATTGTCTGGTAAAATCATGGCAAGTTGAATACAGAGTGATATCCAGCAGCATAAGTTCAATTCCCACACTGGCTGAGATTACCACAAAGTATTCTCCTTCTGAATCTCTTCCTTTGCCTGAGGCATGGTGAACCTTAGGTTAAACCACCATCAATTGTCACTCTCTAATGAAAGAGTGGAATTATGGTGCCTGTACAGACTTCTGGGCTTAACAATTTAAGATAACCGATTTTAGATACTCCGGTCCAGTATTGTGCCTTTTTTTTGCTTTTCCTTTTTTTTTCTTTGATTTTGTTTTCAGATGACAGCATCAGAATCAGCCATTCACTCCTCCTCTTTACATGATTTGGAGGAGCTGGTGTTGGACTGAGGTGGACAAAGTTAAAAATCACACAACACCAGGTTATAATCCAACAGGTTTATTTGGAAGCACTAGTTTTCAAAAACGAGTGCTTCCAAATAAATCTGTTGGACTATAACCTGTTGTTATTGATTTTTAACGTTCTCCTCTTTACAAATCTTTTATTTCCTTATTTGTCCCATTACTCCTCCCTTTGGCCTGTACCATAGTATTTTTTAATTCATTCACAGCATATGGGCATCAGTTGCTTGGACAGCATTTATTGCCCATCCCTAATTGCCCAGAGTCAACTACTTTGCAGTGGAACTTGAATTATGCATAGGCCAGACCTGATGCGGCAGTTTCCTTCTCTAAAGGACATTTGGGAACCAGATGAGTTTTTTCTTGACAACCAACAATGATTTCATGCTCTGAGACACTTAGTTCCAGATTTTTATTGAGTTCAAATTCTGCCCAAAAGGGATTCAAGCTCTGGTCCAGAATGGAAAGTGCGGGAGAAACTCAGCAGGTCTGGCAGCATCTGTAGAGAGAAAATAGGGTTAAAAGTTTGAATCCAGTGACACTTTATCTGGTTCTGATGCACTGGTACCGTTTCTATTCCCATGTCCCATATTTTCTCTTTCCCTCCACAACAGATTTATGAGTGGACCTCTCATATATTAGAGTTAATCTTGCTCTGCACCTTCTCTACAACACTATATTCTGCATTCTGCTCTATCACCCTGATGTAATTATGTAAGATATGATTTATCTGGTTAGCAAGCAAAGCAATACTTTTAGCTGTATCTTGGTATTCAATCAAATCAGTTGAAACTCGCAGAGATGTAGAGGTTTACAGCAAAGAGACCTATGTCCTTTGACCCATTGCACCCACAAACAACCACCTAAACTTTCTTGGGACTATTCTTAAATGCTGCTGTGGTCATCACTGCAGTGATTAATTTAGCAATTCACTCCACAGCCTCAGATCATTTCCTGTATGGAAGAGTTCCAACGCTCTCATATTCACAAGAAGTAACTCTTATCAGTGATTGAAAATTACTGTAGATGATTATTTTGGGTCTGTGGAGAGTTGCAAACCAGGCTGAGCAGGGGAGTTATGAGAACACAAAGATTTCTGTGTTATCATTTTGCAGCTAAGAATATATATCCAAAACTTTACATCTGGAGATTGAGTCATGAATTTAAAAATTGCTCTACTTTTCATTGTTTTAATATTTCATTTCTATTCCTGCCTTTTGAATATTTTTCTTTACTGAGCAAAGACAAACAATGAGGGTGAGAATCAAAGAGATAACTAGGAAGGAAGAGATGAAAGACTATTGTGAGGGAGACAGCACAGTGTAGATACTGCACTGGAACATGGGAATGAAGGAACAAACAGCCCGTATCACAGAATCAGAACCAGACAGCACAGAAAGAGACAATTCATTTCGCTGTGCTGTTTGAATGATGTGTCAAATTAGTCTCACTCTCCTTTTCCCTTTCCCCCTCTCCCTGCACGTTCTTTATGCTTCAACTATATGTCCAATTCTCTCTTGAATCTACTGCTGCCAGATTTTCAGGTCAGAACTCACTGTGCTACAACATTTCTCTTCAGTTTCTTTTTGCCAACTATCATAAATCTTTGTCCTTCCAGTCATTGAAGACACTTGCTCCCTACTCACTCAATGAAAATCCCTCAGAATTTTGAACAACCCGATTAAGTCTCGGTCATGATACCAGCTTTTTTCCACTGAACTGAAGTCCCCTTCTTGATCGACTCTGTGGCCGATCATTAATGAGTATTGACATTACTAATCTTGTCACTGGATTTGTAATTAGGGGATTGTATTTTCTTCATTAACCCCATAATAAATGCAGCTTTGCTCCACATGACACTCCGTTGCAGTGTCTGAATTCGTGTTTATAACAATGCAACATTTAAAATGTACTTCAATCATTAACAACAGTGCTTTGGGATTTAATTTGCTGTGAACAATGTAGTATAAACTTAAATCTTTCTTCTATTTTCAATCTTATGCATATCTATTTTTGATTTCAAGGAACCATTTAACCTGACATTTAGTTATCATTTGTGTACCTGAAACCAACAGCAAACAGTGACATCACCTAAGAATGTTAAAGTGTTGCTTTAACCGAATGTTATCTCCAGTAAACCATACCCTGTGGTATATTCTGGATGACAAAACTACAAGCCATACATGATGATGCATGAGTTGGAGTGGAAGAATGTTGGGATGTTTCCTCAGTCCCAATAAAGGCTGCATTAGTGCAATTAGGCAGTTGGCACCATCCAGACATAAATAGGGTTGGCAAAAGTGAGGACTGCAGATGCTGGAAACCGGAATTTAGATTAGAATGGTGCTGGAAAAGCACAGCAGGTCAGGCAGCATCCGAGGAGCAGGAAAATCGACGTTTTGGGCAAAAGCCCTTCATCAGGACTGAAGGCAGGGAGCCTCCAGAGTGGAGAGATAAATCGGGGGGGGGGGCTGGGGAGAAGGTAGCCAAGAGTGCAATAGGTGGATGGAGGCGGGGATGAAGGTGATAGGTCAGAGAGGAGGGTGGAGCGGATGGGTGGGCTCGGGGTTGGATTACAACTCAAACTTGAATGGCACCTGGGCAGAAGATGGGAGAAAGTTCATGTATGGGCTTTTAACAACACCCCGCTGGATATTTCCCTCTCCCTCCCCTCTTTCATTGGGTCAGAAAATGGCCAGACCATCTCTACCAGAAATGCTGGTGGGATCCTTTCCTTCCATTTCACTTCCTGTTGCTTCCTAGTGTTACCATGTGTTGCCCCTGGGTAGTCGGCCCATCCATGGAGGGGGAGAGAAATTAGTGGGGGCCTCTGGTCATCTGATTTTGGGCCAGCGCTTAGCTGCTGGAGGCCTTGGTTTCCTCCTCTTCTGATGCTGCAGCGGTGTCTCCCTTACTGTTCCTCGGAAGCTGCCCCTTTACACTGGTTGACCCCAGTGTCAAAGCCAACAGGCATGGGGAAGACTATCTGATTTGGCAGTTTTAGGTCGGCTGATTCAAAGGAACAATTGACAGTACTACTCTTATCAGTATTCCCTCCTGAACAGCAGAATCCCATCCTACAGATCAAACAGTCTGTTGGGATCTTATAAAAATCTATTTCTGATTTCAAGAAACCATTTACCCCGATGTTTAGGAAGCATTTGTAGCATTTGTGTACTTGCAACCAACACTGAAAATGACATCTCCTAGGAACATTAAAGTGAATTACCATAGATTTATGATAGATGTTTGCAACAGGGGGAAGACAAAAATCAGGGGTCTTAGATGTGAGATGGTAATGAAGAAGATAATTCAATTCAGGAAAGGCTTTGTCACTTAGTTATTGTTCATTCATAGAACATCACTATCACTGGCTGGGTCAACATATGTTGCCCATTCCCTGATAGTAGAAAGTGAGGACTGCAGATGCTGGAGATCAGAGCTGAAAAATGTGTTGCTGAAAAAGCGCATCAGGTCAGGCAGCATCCAAGGAGCAGGAGAATCGATGTTTCGGGCATAAGCCCTTCTTCAGGAGATCCTGAAGAAGGGCTTATGCCAGAAATGTCGATTCTCCTGCTCCTTGGATGCTGCCTGACCTGCTGCGCTTTTCCAGCAACACATTTTTCAGCTCATTCCCTGATATCCCTTGCGAAGATTGTTGTGAGCTATCTTCTGAAGCCATTGCAGTCCTAGGAGTGTAGGCAGACCCACTGTGCTGTTAGGAAGCTCCAGGATTTTGACCAAGTGACAGTGAGAGAATGGAGATACAGCAACGTGGAGATGGAGAGAACTGCAAATGCAGGAGATTAGAATGGATAAAGAATGAAGCTGGACAAAGAAAGAGTTGTATAGAGCTCTTAAGGATAGTGGAATCAAGGGTTATGGGGATAAGGCAGGAACAGGATACTGATTGAGGATGATCAGCCATGATCATAATGAATGGTGATGCTGGCTCGAAGGGCAGAATGGCCTACTCCTGCACCTATTGTCTATAAAGCACAGCAGGTCAAGCAGCATCAGAGGAGGTGGGGGGGGCGGGGGGGGGAGTCAGCATTTTAGGTCAGTACCTTTCATCTGGACTAGTGCAAGGTTCTGACCTGAAACGTCGACTCCCCTCCTTCTCTGATGCTGCTTTTTTTCCAGCGCCACTCTTTATCATCAGTGGAGAGATAGCTCCAAGTCAGGATGGTGTGTGTGTGTTGGAAGGAAACTTCAGGTGGTGATGTTGCCATGTATTTGATCCCCAGGGCCTTCTAGAGGATGGAGGATTGGAAGGGGCTGCAAAAGTTTGGAAATTGGTAACTCTTCATCGAGGAGGAGATGAGGTGAGTAGCTCATTTAAGAGAATGCTGGATAAGCACATGTGGACTGTTATGATTGGGACCAGGGTGGAACTCATTGACTATGAGATCCCTGATTTGGGTTGTTAACCTGGGGCAATCAGGGATCCCTGGCTGACATATCCACAGGAGATTGAAAAGGTCTCCTCAGTCTAAGGACTGGCTTTGAGTTGGCTGGTCAGAGTCCATTAATATACACACATAAACAAAAGATGACTTGGTGACAGGATACTGCCCTGTGTACAGTTATTTCAAGGACAAAAGGCAGAAAGAAATGAAAGTGAAGCATCATTGTCCAATTGGACCAAAGTGATGTTTTCCCATTAGACAACTGATTATGATTTAAACTGAGGGTCAACATACCTCAGGCTAGGGGGGAAAGGACAAACCATCTCAGCTGGTGCAGTAATTGAACCCACACTGTTAGCATCACTCTACACCATGGACTAGCCATCTGAGCCAAGAGGAAATCAGGAATCACTTGCAGATGAATTAGTGTGACAGGAGATTTGAGTATGGCACAAACTGAATGACCTGTTACGCTGGTGTGAATTCTATAAACTAATAATGTGCCACTGAAAGTTGCTGCATCCAAACTGTTTAAAATGACAGACTATCGTCATTTTACCTTTGTCATTAATTTTAATGCAATGGAAGATTACCTGCTACATGGGACAGGCATATATCATGGAATCACCACCAGACAATGACAGTACCCTTCACTCAAAGTGTTTGGCCAGAAAGCAAGTTCCTTCTCTCTCTCTCTCTCTCCCCCACCAACACTCCCCTCTCCCCCCCCCCCAACGGCCGTCTCTCCATAAACAGTGCACAGTTGAAGAAAGGAAACAATGCAGAGAGGTAAGAATAGAATAAGAATACACATTTAAGAATAAATATGAAATTTGATTGGACGAGTTCAGTGTGAGGAGAAAGGATTGTTAGAGCTGGAACACAGTGCACCTTTGACAACCTCTGTACTGGAATAGACATCTTAGATTAATGAGATTTAGATTATTAAAACATGCTTTCCTTGTCAACCGGCAAGCAGAAGAGAATGATTACAATCCCTGTGTATGAGTAAGCATGGAAATATAAGGACTACAGAACAGAGACATTCGATTCTTTCTGCGGATAATTTTATTTCCAATGCAATGAAATACTCCTGTCAAAGGACCACGTAAAGTGACCTTTTCTTTATAGAATAAAATAGATTCAAATTTACATTTGCAAAGCATCTCCGCGTCTCTGTGGATTTTACTGAGTGTATCAGCAACTTTATACCATGCCATTGATTTATTCTGACTGACTGCAACTTGCAACTGTATGAATATGACCAGGTGGAATAGGATGAAATGGCAATGCCAGATGGACAGTATAGCATTCATCAACTGTGATAAGTCTCACTTCCTGAAAGAAATCACATTTCCCTCCTCTTTTCATTTTGCACTCACCATGATAAGCCACAAAAAATACCAATAAGGGGGAAAACCACAATAAGACACAGGAGGGGAAATAGGCCATTCAGTCCGTCAAGTCTGCTCTATCATTCAATGAGATCATGGCTGATCTGAAAATTTTCAATTCCACTTTCCTGCCTTTTCTCCACAATCCTTGGTCCTATGACTGATTAAAAATCTGTCTTTCTCAGCCTTGAAAATACTCAGTAACCCAGTAATGAATTCCATGGATTCACTATGCTCTGAGAGAAGCAATTCCTTCTCATTAAAGTGGTGCTCTTAATATGTGCTCCTTCTTCTCCAACCATGGCTTCCCACCTACAGTTGTTGACAGGGCTCTCGACAGCGTGCGGTCCATCTCCTACGCTATGACCCTTACCCCTTCCCACCTCTCCCAGAAGAAGGATAGGGTTCCCCTTGTTCTCACCTTTCACCCCACCAGCCTTGACATGCAAAGAATAATCCTCTGCCATTTTTGCCAACTCCAACACGACGCCACCACTAAACACATCTTCCCTTCCCTCCCCCTGTCTGCACTTTACCTCTTCCATGCTCACCATCCAAGGCCCCAGACACTTATTTCAGATTAAGTAGCGTTTCACTTGTACCTCTTTCAATTTGGTCTATTGCATTTGTTGCTCCCAATGTGGTCTCCTCTATATCGGAGAGACAAAGCACCGACTGGTGATCGCTTTGCTGAGCACCTTCGGTCTGTACGCAATCAGGCCCTGGACCTTCCCGTGGCTTGCCGCTTCAACACCCAATCCTGCCCCCATTCCCACATGTCTGTCCTGGGCCTGCTGCAATGTTCCAGTGAAGCTCAACGCAAACTGGAGGAACAGCATCTCACCTTCCGACTAGGCACGTTACAGCCTGACGGTCCCAACATTGAATTCAACAACTTCAGATAATTATCCCATCTCGACCCCTCTGTTTTCATTCTGCTCCGTAATTTTATTTCATTTATTTACTTTATCTTTTTTTATATTCTTTTAATTTTATTTCATTTATTTACTTTATCTTTTTTTATATTCTTTTCACATGTTAAAAAGAAAAAAAAGCTTTGACAAAGAGTCAGTTAGACTCGAAACATCAGCTCTTTTCTCTTCTTACAGATGCTGCCAGACCTGCATTTTCTCTTTTGCCTTCTCACCACTAATTGGGTAATCACTTGGTCTGAGATTATGATCTTAGGCTCCCTCACAAGGGGAAATGACCTTGTGGAATGTAGCCTGTCAATTCTCCTAAGAATCTTTTAAGAGCTTCTGAGATACTATATTAATTTACCTGGAGGGGGTTGAACTATGTTGTTGGTCTCCTGAACTTCATACAATCCCTACAGTGTGGAAGCAGACCATTCAGGACACACCAACTCTTGGAAGAGCATTCCACCCAGACCTATTCCATCCCTGTAACCTTGCATTTCCCATGGCTAATCTATCTAGCCTGTGTATCCTTTGACACTACGGGCAATTTAAGCGTGGCCAAGCCACCTAACCTGCACATCTTTGACCGTTGGAGGAAACCCAAGCAGACACGGGGAGAATGTGCAAACTCCACACAGACAGTTGCCGGAGGGCGGAATCAAACCCAGGACCCTGGCACTGTGAGGCTGCCGTGCTAATCACTGAACCACTGTACCGCCCTAATCTTTGTTATATCTCTGTCTCAGTTGCATAAGTAATTGCTTGGTGATACGGAGATCTAGATGTTACTGTCACCTTTTATTTCATGAAGTAAATGAAAGATAGCAAACATTGACTTTCAGAATGAAACTTTCCCAAATTCATAGATTTCTTCCATCCTACTCCTGCATCTATGATATCGATAGTTAATAGGATGAAACTTTGGGATTGCAGGAATACCCAAAAGCTACCACAGCTGCTATTGCAGAGCAAAGCAAGTAGAATCATTGCTGAGCCCACTTGGGATCAAGAAAATTAGACCTTCTCCTCCTCTCCCATTGATTTATTTCCCTGTAGAATCTCAATGAAGCAATTGGGATTTACTTTTTGACACTCTGACAGTTTGTGGTCACTTTATGTATTTTTAAAATTTGGTTTTGTATTATTTCGAGATTTGTTAAACTGCATCCAAATTGTCAAAATGGCACAAACAGAAACAGAAATTGCTCCAAAATTTCAGCAGGTCTGGCAGCATCTGTGGAGAGAAATCAGTGTTAACGTTTTGGGTCCAGGTTTTTCTTAATTTGCCATGTTGCTCTGCTCTGGATTTTTAGCCCAGGCTTCCAGGATTGTTTGTCCTGTAAAGCAATCATGACGCTTCTTAATAATAACAACCTATATTTATCGAGGACCTTGACAAATAGAAAACATCTCAAGGCATTTCATAGTGGCTTCATGAAGCAAATGGGTGGCATGGTATCTCAGTGGTTAGCACTGCTGCCTCACAGCGCCAGGGTCCTGGGTTCAATTCCCACCTGTCCGTGTGTCTGTGTGGGTTTCCTCCGGGTGCTCTGGTTTTCTCCCACAGTTCAAAGATGTGTTGGTCAGGTGAATTGGCCATGCTAAATTGCCCATAACGTTAGGTGCATTAGTTAGAGGGAAATGGGTCTGGGTGGGTAATCTTCGGAGGATTGGTGTGGACTTTGTTGGGCCGAAGGGCCTGTTTCCACACTGCAGAGAATCTAATCATAATCTAATTTGACACTAAGCCACATAAGCAGCCAGTAGAACAGATAAGCAAAAACGTGGACAAAATTGTGCATTTTAATGAGCGTCTTAAAAGAGGAAAGAGAGACTCGTAAATTTAGGGGCCAGACAGGTGAAAGAAACATTGATAGGGTGATTGAGATCAGGGATGTGAAAGAGGCCAGAGTTTGAGGATTGCAGATATCTTGGAGGGTTGTGTGGCCACAGCGGGAGAGAATCATAGAATCATACAGTACAGAAGAGGCCCTACAACTCCCTGAATCTTTACCACCAAAAATGCACGATTCCTACACTGTTATGGATTAACCCAGACCACTCAAAACATTCTTAAGCAGGCAGCTCAAGCCATAGGAGAAAGTGAGGTCTGCAGATGCTGGAGATCAGAGCTGAAAATGTGTTGCTGGAACAGTGTAGCAGGTCAGGCAGCATCCAGGGAACAGGAGAATCGACGTTCCTGAAGAAGGGCTTATGCCCGAAACGTCGATTCTCCTGTTCCCTGGATGCTGCCTGACCTGCTACACTGTTCCAGCAACACAATTTCAGCTCAAGCCATAACTTTGCAATTTGTTTCAGTAAGTGTACAGTGAAACTACACTGATTAATTTAGTTAGGTTGACTACTAGATTTTAAAACAGTCAAAAATTTATTCACAAAATTATAAAATGAAACACAAATAACAGAATAAAGAACCCCTACAGAACTCAGTCTAGAATTAATTATGCTGTTCCAAATAGACACAACAGTCCCAATAAGCAAACTCCCTTTAAAACCCAGTATAAATAGAACACATGCTTCAGGTTGAAGTTGAAGGGCAGAGAGAGAGAGAGTTTCCACATGCTCCCTGTTGAACTTCCAACCAGTTCAAGACTCAACTAAAACTGCTCAGCTAGTGAGCTGGCCACTCTCCCTTTCATTATACAGGTCCCTTCTAAAACATTACCACTTTGGCCTGGAGTCTCATCTGTTTAAGTATAAACAAAAAGCCTCTCAAAATCCTTTTCCTCTCTGCACCAAACCAGACTGATCGGAACCCGGCCTCGGTTTATTACCTCTCTGAAAAAAATCAAGGGCAGAGTCTCCTTGAGCCAAGGAACAGCTTTTACAAAAAAAAAGGACTAGCTTTATGACAACACTAGTTCCCCATTCCCTCACCAACAACCTTGAATGTTATGACACTTCACAACTGCTCATCTGAGTACTTTTTGAGGGTTGTGAAGTTTCCTGTCTCAACCACCCCCACAGAATGTTCCAGAACCCATGTCCACGTGAGCAAAATTAAGTTTCCTCCAATCCCCTGTAAGCCTCCTGACTTACACCTTAAAAGCACATCCACTTGTTCCTCACACTTCGACTAAGATGAACAGCTGATTTCTATCCATCCTGTCCATATCCCTCCATGCTGACTCAGAGCACGAAGCGCTGCGTTCATAAATATCTGCACAGGACTGGGTCACCACAGAAGGTGCATTTGTAAAGTGACCAAACAGATCGACTGTCCAATGGCCGTTGCTAAGAACAGAGGAGTCACCTGGTCAGCCACAGTTGATATAGTGTGTTCCTCCCCCTCAAGCCTCAAAGGGGCCAGGAATCATGCGAGGAAAAATGTAGGAGAAAGCGAGGACGGCTGATATTGGAAATCAGAGTCGAAAGTGTGGTGCTGGAAAAGTACAGCAGGTCAGGCAGCATCCGAGGAGCAGGAGGGTCGACATTTCAGGCATAAGCCCTTCATTAGGAATAATTAAAGGCTTATGCCCAAAATGTGATAGAGAATAAATAGCTAATTTCATTGAATCCATACAGTGTGGAAGCAGGCTATTCAGCCCACACCAACTCTCCAAAGACCACCCAGGCCCACCTCTGTATTCCTCATGGCTAACCTATCTAGCCTGCACACTATGGACAATTTAGCATGGTCAATTAACTTAACCTGTACATCTTTGGAATGGGAAAAAGTGAGGACTGCAGATGCTGGAGATCAGAGCTGAAAATGTGTTGCTGGAAAGCAAGCATCCAAGAAGCAGGAGAATCGACGTTTCGGGCATGAGCCCTTCTTCAGGAATGAGGAAAGTGTGTCCAGCAGGCTAAGATAAAAGGTAGGGAGGAGGGACTTGGGGGAGGGGCGTTGGAAATGCGATAGGTGGAAGGGCGTCAAGGTGATAGGCCTAGGGCAGAGTGGGTGGGGGCGGAGAGGTCAGGAAGAAGATT
>NC_057735.1:9971495-9979584 GCF_004010195.1 Chiloscyllium plagiosum
CTCCCCCCACCTTGTCTCAGTCAAATCCCTCGAACTCAGCACCGCCTTCCTTACCTGCAATCTTCTTCCTGACCTCTCCGCCCCCACCCCCACTCCGGCCTATCACCTTCACCTTGACATCCTTCCACCTATCGCATTTCCAATGCCCCTCCACCAAGTCCCTCCTCCCTACCTTTTATCTTAGCCTGCTGGACACACTTTCCTCATTCCTGAAGAAGAGCTCATGCCCGAAACGTCGATTCTCCAGCTCCTTGGATGCTGCCTGACCTGCTGCACTTTTCCAGCAACACATTTTCATCTTTGGAATGGGAGTGGGTTCACAATCTGAAGGACTGAACTCAACATTGAGTCCAAAGGCTTGAAGTGCCCAGTCTGAAGATGAGGCACTGTTCCTCCAGGTTGGATTGTGGTTCACTGGAACACTGCAACGTACCGAAGACAGACATGTGGGTAAGCGAACAGGACACTGTGTTAAAATTAGAGTGGTGCTGGAAAAACACAGCAGGTCAGGCAGCAGCTGAGGAGCAGGAAAATTGACATCTTGGGCAAAAGCCCTTCATGTGCCTGACCTGCTGTGCTTTTCCAACACCACTCTGATCTAAACTCTGGTTTCCAGCATTTGCAGTCCTCACTTTTGCCACTGTGTTAAAATGACCAGCTATGAGAAGGTCAGGGCCCTGCTTGTACACATGATTGAGAGGCAGTGTAGGTCAACAGCACATGGACATAGTATGAACAGGATTTGGTGTGATTTAAGACATGAACAGCAGAGGTTTATAATGTGATAATGTCGGAAGGTAGAATGTGGGGAAGTGGTTGGGAGAGTGAAATCTGGAGTTAATACAGCAGATGAACTGAAGCAAGAATGAAATAAGGTGGTTTTATGGAAGTGGAGTTGAGCAATCTTGGTTTTGGGATAAATGCATGATGGGGTCAAAAACACCACCGAGGAGCTAACTGTCTGATTCCTCCTCAGTCAGCTGCCTGACAGACAGACAGAATGGGACCCAGGGCAGACACTAAAGACAATTCATTCATTTATTCTCTTCATTCATTAAAATAGATGAATCACCATTTCCATGAATTTAACAATTAAAATAGCAAAGATATGTGAGGGACTTGCATTCAATGTTTCACACATTAACTGACTGCACAAAAAGAATAACTTTTCTGGTACAGCAAGGCCGACAGATGAAGAGAGATTGGGTCAGTTAAGGTTATGTTCACTGGAATTTAGGAGAATGAAGGGGGATCTCATTGAAACCTATAAAATTCTAACAGGACTACACAGAGTAAACACAGGAAGATATTGTTAATGAGTAGGGAGTCCAGATCTGAGGTATAGGGTCACAGTCTAAGGATACAGGGTGGGCCATTTAGGACTGAGATAGGGAGAAATCGCTTCACCCAGAGAGTGGGGAGCCTGTGGAATTCTCTGCCACAGAGTGTGATAGAGGCCAAAACATTGAACATTTTCAAAAGAGAGATAGATATAGTCCTTAGTGCTAAAGGGATCAAAGGGCATCTCATGAAAGAGGGTACAGGATACCAAATTGGATGACCACCTTGATCGTATTGAATGTTGTTGCAGGCTTGAAGGGCCAAATGGCCTACTCCTGTTTCTAGTTTCTGCGTTTCTGTATTTAGCAACATGTGGTGACAATGCCTTATGTTGTGCTTGTAGGAGAACTTACAAGTTGGAAATGATTATCTCTTCATCCCCAGAGGCTGAAAGCAAGAAGGTTTGAAGGACCGAATGGCCTACATTTGCTCCTATTTTCTACATTTCTATGTTTTACAGGATGTCTTACGCACCAGCTGAAGTGAGGGATAGAGTAGTGCTGGAAAAGCACAGCAGGTCAGGTGGCATCCGAGGAGCAGGAAGATTGACGTAATCGGCCAAAGCCCTTCCTGATGAAGGGCTTTTGCCCGAAACATCGATTCTCCTGCTCCTCGGATGCTGCCTGACCTGCCGTGCTTTTCCATCACCACTCTAATCTTGACTCTAATTCTCAGCATCTGTTTGAAAGTGGACTGCTGACAGTATTCTGTTCGAACTTTCTTCATTCAATCAATGGCACCAAAAGTCTTCATCTCTTTCCAGTTGGTGCAACTTAACCGTGTGTTTACCCATAACAGCATTGTGATGCAGTTCACTTATTGGAAGACGCTGTATAAATAATGCCTTGGCATAAATCAGAGGGAGGAATTATCACTTTCATTCCCCAAAGCAACTCAGGATTAAAATATTTCAATGCAATCTAATGTGGCTGCTTCTCTTTGATGTGGAAGTTAATGAGATATGGTGATGATGAAGAGATGCTTTGCTTTAATTCATATCTATTTGGCACTTACATTATAAAGAAAAAAAACTCTGGGATTACTGATAGTTTGGCTGAGACCCAGCAGCGCAAATACAATAGTCTCATTTAAAGAGAAATGTTCACTTTAGGACTTTGATTATTGCCGACAAAGATTGAAACCTAATTGAGATTCAAAGTAAAATGAGCCATCGCTCACTATTTTCAAACTTTTTGATGGGATTGCCTTTAGTCTTTTGGTTCTTTCTTCCTCAGTTTTTTTGCTGGAATAAAAATGAATATGGAATATGAATAATGCAGTAGATTCTTACAAATCAAGGCAAAAGTGATGAAACATAGGATTACGAGTAGGCCATTCAGCCCAGAGTTACTCAGATTATCCTAGCTAATCAACCCCCGAACAATATCCATTTCCAGAGTTATCCCCATGTCCCTTCGGGTTGTAAGTCTCCAGAAAACTATCAATTACTATCTTGAACCTGCTCAATGATTGCATTTCCACTGGATGGAGAATTCCAATGATTCTTCGCCCCCTGTGTGAAGAAATTCCACCTCAAGTCAGTCCTACTTGGAAATGGTGTTCCCGGCTCTAGATTTACTAGCTGGGGAAAAGTCTTATTTACACGTAACCTGGAAGAATTTTGTCGGTGACTAGCTTCATGTTTGCTAAAGTGGCATGCAGGTCAGTTCCACTCTTTGCAACGGAGTATGGCGGCTTCCATTTCGAAATGCTGCCAATGTCAAAAGCCACACCACGTCAGGTTTGTTCCAAATCACAAGCTTTCAGAGCAATGTTCCTTCGTTAGGTTCACATCAATGCTGGGGAGTCCTCTGGTTACCAATTGCACTGTCGCTAGAGATACTTTCTCCCTGCCAATTCCTTCAAAACATCTCATACCTGTGAGAACTTGGGTGGTATGGTGGCTCAGTGGTTAGCATTGCTGCTTCACAGCGCCAGGGACCCGGGTTGAATTCCATCCTCAGGCGACTGTGTGTGTGGAATTTGCACATCCTCCTTGTCTCTGTGTGGGTCTCCCCCGGGTACTCCGGTTTCTTCCCATAGTCCCAAGATGTGCAGGTTGGGTGCATTGGCCATGCTAAATTGCTCATAGTGTTCAAAGATGTGCAGCCTTGGTGGATTAGCCATGGGAATTATGGGGTAGGTGTTGAATCTGGGTGGGATGCTCATCAGATGATTGATGTGGACTTGATGGGCAGAATGGCCTGCTTCCATGCTTTAGGGATTCTATTCTAACTTCCAATACCCCTTCTCTTAGCCTCCTCTGTTCCAGAAAAAATAATTCCAGTTTCTCCTCATTACTGAAGACTTTTACATCTGGACCATTCCCTTTTTTAAAATTCATTCATGGGATATGAAGGTCACTGGCTAGGAATGTCACTGGCAAAGCCATCATTTACTGTCCCTTCCTAATTGTCCAAATGGCAGTGAAAAGTCAACCCCATTACTATGGGTTTTCAGTCACATGCAAGAACAGCAGTTTCCTTCCCTAAAAGGGAATTAGTGAACCGGATGGGTTTTCACAATTTAATGGTCATCATTAGATTCTTAATTCCAGATTTTTAATTAAATTTGAATTCCACCATCTGCAACAATAGGACTTGATCTCAGGTCTCCAGACCATTACCTGAGCCACTGATGGGTGGCACAGTGGCACAGTGGTTAGCACTGCTGTCTCACAGTGCCAGAGACCCGGGTTCAATTCTCGTCTCAGGCAACTGTCTGTGTGGAGTTTGTGCATTCTCCCCGTGTCTGCGTGGGTTTCCTCTGGGTACTCCAGTTTCCTCCTACAGTCCAAAAATGTGCAGGTTAGGTGGATTGGCCTTGCTAAATTGCCTGTAGTGTTAGGTGCATTAGTCAGAAGGAGATGGGTCTGGGTGGGTTACTCTTCAGAGGGTTGGTGTGGACTTGTTGGGCTGAAGGGCCTGTTTCCACACTGTAAGTAATCTAATCTAACAATCCAGGAATTATACCACCATGCTATCACCTCCCCCACCACAACACCACTTCAACTTAGAGTCACTCTCCCTAAAGAGTAGTGCCCAGAAATAGACATTCTCCTCCAACTGTGGCTGAACCAATGACTTAGAAAGATTCATCCAGCCCATTCTGCAATTTGTTTTCCATCATGAAACAGATTGTATTGGAGTTCCCCAAAGATCAGTATTGTGACCCTTGCTTTTCCTTATATATACGGACATTCTATATATTGATGTGCAGGGCACAACTTCAAAGTTTGCGCATAGAACAAAAGTTGGGAGAATTTTAAACCATGAGAAAGACAGTGCTGAACTTCAACAGGTCATTGACATGTTGCTAGGGTGGGTGGACAGATGGCAGATGGAATTCAATGTGGAGAAGTATGAGCTGATACACTTGAGTCCAAAGAACACAGACGGACGGTATTAACTAAAGGGTACTATTCTAAAGGATGAGCAGGAACAGAGAAACCTGTGTGAATGATTGCATTGGTACAGTTGCATTTCAGAAATGCACCAAGGTTTCCGAGACAGCATATTCCAAACCCATGATCTCTACTTTTGAGAAAGACATGGCTACCAGATACATGGGAATACCAGTATCTGCAGATTTCCCTTAAATCCACACAGTATCCTGATTTGGAAATCTATTGCCCTCCTTCAATGTCCTGGAACTCCCTTCCTCACAACATCATGGGTGATACCTGGACCAAATGGACTGCAGTAGCTCAAGAAAACAGCTCCCTAAAGGCAGTACCACTACGTTCTCAAGGGCAATTAGGGATGTACAATAAATGCTCAACCAGCAACGTCTACATTTCATGAATTAATAAAAAGAAACTCATGCACTCTTGGCTTTATTAATAGGTGTATTCAATACATGAGAGCGAGATTATCCTGACTAATGACATTAGTTAAACCTTGGCTTGAGTATTATGTACAGCTCTGGGTGCCATACTATTGAAGGATGTGAAGGCTTTGGGAAGAGTGCAAACAGGGCTTACAAGAATGGTTTCAGGGATGAGAAACTCTAGTTATGAAGAAAGATTAGGGAATTTGTGACAGTTTACCTTCAACAGAAGATAGCTGAAGTGAAATTTAATAGAAACGTTTGAATTCATGAGGGGTCTGGACAGAGTGTCTGCCCTTGCTCATAAAAGGATTGTAAAGCAGAGAGTATTGTTTAAAGAGTTTTGCAAAGGATTAAATGCAAGGGGCGAAAAAATCTTTGTCACACAGCAAGCCAGGAATGCACTGCCTGGAAGTGTGGTTCAATTCAAGCGGGCATTTGATGATTACATAAATAGCAACAATGTGCTCAGGTTACAGGGGAAAGGCCATTGGTACTAATTCAAAATACACAGAGATCAAGTGCAAACGCAATGGATCAAATGGCCTCTTTTTAAACCATAACAAATCTGTGATACCTCTCTTTAGCATTCTGCACAATGTGGCATGGATCTTCACTTGGGTTTTCTGCAACTTGAAAGAACAATTCCGAGACAGTGTGATTTTGGTTGCCAGCTCTCCAGGATCCTCATAGAGAAGCACCAAAAAAAAAACTGACAGTGATTTTAAAGAATAATTTTCTTTCAACATATTCTCGATAGTCATAACATTATTAGAGTTGCAAATAAGGAGACAGATAGAGAAAGGAACATCCTTTTCACTTTGCATTGTGACATAGGGGATAGGATTGCTTTTTGAGACTGGAGATTTCAGGTGACAAATTGGGGAAGCATGAGTCTGGACATTTGGAGGGGAGCATGCGATAAAATTTCTAGCACTGAGTTCACCCAAAATTGGTAGCCATTCATAAATCATTCCTTGAATAGGATAAACAGACAAAGTCTTTTCCCTGGGGTGGGGGAGTCCAGAACTAGAAGGCATAGGTTTAGGGTAAGAGGGGAAAGATATAAAAGAGACCTGAGGGGCAACGTTTTCACACAGAGGGTGGTACATGTGTGGAATGAACTGCCAGAGGAAGTGGTGGAGGCTGGTACAATTCTGGATGTAGGTTTGCTCACTGAACTGGAAGGTTCATTTCCAGATGTTTCGTTACCCTACTAGTGGGCCTCAGGCTTAGCAAGTTTAGCATGGCCAGTCCTCCTAATCTGCACATCTTTGGACTGTGGGTGGAAACTGGAGCAGCCAGACGAAACTCGCGCAGATATGGGGAGAACGTGTAAGCTCCACAATGGCAGTCGCCCGAGGCTGGAATCAAACCTGAATCCCTGGTGCCGTGAGGCAGCAGTACAAATACCTGAGCCACTGTGCTGTCCATATCTGTTTTGATAATATTTTAACTAATCTGCTTCCACTGTTTTGTCAGGCAGGGAGGTCCAAAGAAATGTTGTTGGGTTGCTTTGAGTTTGAGATTTTTAGTGTTCATTTTGAAATGTGGGCATCGCTGGCTTGGCCCGAATTTGTTGCCCATCCCTACTTGCCCTTGAGAAGGTGATGGTGAGCTGCCTTCCTGAACTGCTGCATTCCACTGGGTATGTACACCCAGAGTGCTGTTAGAAAGAAAATTGCAGGATTTCGACTTAGTGATAGTGAAGGAATTGCAAGACAGTTAAACCTTGAGTGTATGGCTTGGAGAGTAAACTGCAGATGATGCTGTTTCCATACATCTGCTTTACTTGGCCTTCTAGGAGCTGGTGGGTATGATGCTGTCAAAGCCTCCTTGGTAGACAAGCAGGAAGCTGGAAGAACACAGCAAGCCAGGCAGCATCAGGAGGTGGAGAAGTCAATGTTTCAGGTGTAAATTTTCTTCAGGACAGGTACACCCCAAATCATTGACTTTACTGCCTCCTGATGCTACCTGGCTTGCTGTGTTCTTCCAGCCTCCTGCTTGTCTACCTTGGATTCCAGCATCTGCAATAATTTTGTGTCTGTCGAAACCTCCGTGGCACATTGCTGCAGTGCATTTTGTAAGTAGTAAACACTGCTACCACTGCGTGTCGGAGTTGGAAGGAGTGAGTGTTGAAGGTGTGGATGGTCTGCAAAGTCTATATATCACAGGAAGAAGGTCAGAGGCTTTTGTAAGACAGCTCAGCTGAAATCTCAACAAGTATGAATTCTTTGATCTCAATCAGCTTCGGTTACCTAATGGAATTGTCACTGACAATCATGGCTGCTAACCAGGCAAAGACTCTCAAAGCAAACCATTAATGGTTTCAACCCATATTCACACTGCTCACGTGGGACAGCAAAAATGAGCCATTTTGGAAAATGCTAGAATCCTTCCTCAAGAGGTGGTGTACTCACTTAGGGTCATAGAGTCATAGAGATGTACAGCATAGAAACAGACCCTTCGGTCCAATTCATCCATGCCGACCAGATATCCAAACCCAATCTAGTCCCACTAGCCAGCACCTGGCCCATATCCCTCCAAACCCTTCCTATTCATATACCCATCCAGATGCCTCTTAAATGCTACAATTGTACTAGCCTCCACCACATCCTCTGGCATCTCATTCCATACACATACCACCCTCTGTGTGAAAAAGTTGCCCCTTACCTCTCTTTTATATCTTTCCCCTCTCACCCTAAACCTATGCCCTCTAGTTCTGGACTCTCTGACCCCAGGGAAAAGACTTTGTCTATTTAACCTATCCATGCTCCTCATAATTTTGTAAACCTTTATCAGGTCACCCCTCAGCCTCCGATGCTCCAGGGAAAACAGCCCCAGCCTGTTCAGCCTCTCCCTATAGCTCAAATCCTCCAACCCTGGCAACAGCCTTCTAAATCTTTTCTGAACCCTTTCA
>NC_057735.1:9979754-10073389 GCF_004010195.1 Chiloscyllium plagiosum
CCTCCAATTTTGGTGTCATCTGCAAACTTACTAACTGTACTTCTTATGCTCGCATTCAAATCATTTATGTAAATGACAAAAAGTAGAGGACCCAGCACCGATCCTTATGGCACTCCACTGGTCACAGGCCTCCAGTCTGAAAAACAACCCTCCACCATCACCCTCTGTCTTCTACCTTTGAGCCAGTTCTGTATCAAAATGGCTAGTTTTCCCTGTATTCCGTGATATCTAACCTTGCTAATCAGTGTCCCATGGGGAACCTTGTCAGACGCCTTACTGAAGTCCATATAGATCATATATACAGCTCTGCCCTCATCAATCCTCTTTGTTACTTCTTCAAAAAACTCAATCAAGTTTGTGAGACATGATTTCCCACGCACAAAGCCATGTTGACTATCCCTAATTAGTCCTTGCCTTTCCAAATACATGTACATCCTGTCCCTCAGGATTCTCTCCAACACCTTGCCCACCACAGAGGTCAGGCTCACCAGTCTATAGTTTCCTGGCTTGTCCTTACCATCCTTCTGAAACAGTGCCACCATGTTTGCCAACCTGGAGTCTTCCGGCACCTCACCTGTGACTATCGATGATGCAAATATCTCAGCAAGAGGCCCAGCAATCACTTCTCTAGCTTCCCACAGAGTTCTCGGGTACACCTGATCAAATCCTGGGGTGTTATCCATCTTTACCCATTTCAAGGCAACCAGCACTTCCTCCTCTGTAATCTGGACATTTTGCAAGATGTCACCATCTATTTCCCTACAGTCTATATCTTCCATATCCTTTTCCACAGTAAATACTCATGCAAAATACTCATTTAGTATCTCCCCCATTTCTGCGGCTCCACACAAAAGCCGCCTTGCTGATCTTTGAGGGGCCCTATTCTCTCCCTAGTTACCCTTTTGTCCTTATTGTATCTGTAAAAACCCTTTGGATTCTCCTTAATTTTATTTTAAGCTGGTTTGATATTTACCTTCAGAACCATGTACAATGCAAAAGTAAATCCCTTCCTTCATACAGTCAGACAGTTATACAACACAGAAAAGGCCCTTTGGCCCATTGAAGCTGACATAACTACCACATAAGGTGCACTAATCCCAATTTCCTGCACTTTTCCCATATTCCTGCATCTTCTAATATTTCAAGCGCTCATTCAAATATTTTTTAAAAGGTAGTAATGTTTCTGGCCTCCGCTACCTTCCCAAGCAGTGCATTACAAGTTCCCACCATGCACTGAGTGAAAAGGGTTTTTTCTGAAATCCCCTCTGAATCTCCTGCCCTAATTCTAACCCTAACCCTAACCCTAACCAAAACCTTAAACTATGCCCTCTCGCGATTCATGCCTCCATCAAGAGGGGTCTCTACTCACCTTCTGCATACCCCTCATAATCTTATACACCTCAATCATGTCCCCACTCGATCTTCTCTGCTCTAAAGAAAACAATCCAAGCCTATCCAGTCTCTCCCTACAGTTCAATTTATACCAACATCCTGGTGAATCTCCTCTGTACCCCCACTAGTGCTATCACATCCTTCTTGTAGTGAGGTGGCCAGAACCGCACACAGTACTCCAGCTGGGGCTGGGCCAATGTTCTGTCCAATTCCAACATTACTTCCTCACTCTTATATTCTACGCCACGACTGATTAAAGCAAGTGTCCCATATGCCCTCATAACAATCCTATTCACTTGCTGTGCTGACTTCAGGGATCTGTGAATAATTACCCCAAGATCCATCTGTTCCTCTAAGCTTCCCAGTGTCCTGCCATTCATTAAATGCATCCACATCTTTTTTCTTCTTCCAAAGTTCATCACCTCACCCTCATCAGAATTAAACACCATCTGCCACTGCTCTACCCATCTCACCAACCCATTTATATCTTCCTGTAACCTACAGCCATCTTCTTCTGTATTAACTACCCTGTCAATGTTGATATCATCTGCAAACTTGCTTAAAATTCTCAAATGGGAACCACTGACATTGAGAAGTGGATTCAAATTTCTTCCTGAACTGTCCTCTGGCAGACTGGAAGCTATCTCTGAGTATCTGATAATGGAATGTGATCCGATGGGGAATGTCTTCTTTATGGGGAATATCAGAAGCACAATTTTGTTGAGTGAGACCATTCTCAGGGACATGCCCAACAATGAGATAACGGATTAGTGGTGCTGGAAGAGCACAGCAGTTCAGGCAGCATCCAAGGAGCTTCGAAATCGACATTTCGGGCAAAAGCCCTTCATCAGGAATAAAGGCAGTGAGCCTGGAGCGTGGAGAGATAAGCTAGAGGAGGGTGGGGGGGTGGGGAGAAAGTAGCATAGAGTACAATGGGTGAGTGGGGGAGGGGATGAAGAAGAGCTTCAGGGCAGAGGAAATGACCTGGGAGTTGCAGTGGAGGAGGGACTCCCTGAGATTCTTGTAGAGAAAGGAGGAAAACTTCTTCAAGGTAGGCATCCTTGCAAGAGGATTCGCAGTTACCTCAACAATGAGATAACCCTTTTATCTGTGGTGTTTGCCCTGATTGCCATTGGCTGGAGCATCATGGTATCTACCTCCTCTGCCAATAGTGGTAATAAACACAACTACATTACTAGACAGGCGTAAATATTATGATTCCTGGGAGCTACACAGAACACATCTGCTCCCTGTGAAGGTTAGTCTAAAAGTCTTTGTTTCCACTGAAAAATTGGGTGTGATATCATCACTGGATGGAGCTAATACAATTTCAACATGAATTCTTTCAAAGCTATTATCTTATTCAACATTCTCCCACAAGCATTTCGGAGTTGCAGTGGAGGAGGGACTCCCTGAGATTCGTGTAGAGAGAGGAGGAAAACTTCAAGGTAGGCATCCTTGCAAGAGGATTCGCAGTTACCTCAACAATGAGAACCCTTTTATCTGTGGTGTTTGCCCTGATTGCCATTGGCTGGAGCATCATGGTATCTGCTTCCTCTGCCAATAGTGGTAATAAACACAACTACATTACTAGACAGGTGTAACTATTATGATTCCTGGGAGCTACACAGAACACATCTGCTCCCTGTGAAGGTTAGTCTAAAAGTCTTTGTTTCCACTGAAAAATTGGGTGTGATATCATCACTGGATGGAGCTAATACAATTTCAACATGAATTCTTTCAAAGCTATTATCTTATTCAACATTCTCCCACAAGCATTTCACCCCATAATTAACACATTATACAGTCGTGTATGTAACTATATTAATTTTATCACTGTTGGGGACATCCATGGCAGCAGTAGCTACCTATAGTGACATATTATGTGATGTAGCAAAGTGTAGCCACACACTGTATAATATAACAAAGTGTAGCCACATTTTGTATAACAAAATGGAGTCTAGCGTGTACAGGTATTATGGAATTTAACAGCATTCTGGTGGATATTCAGTCTAAGGCAGCTAGAAGAGGCCCCTCCCATCAACAGGCGAGTGCTGTCTAACTGGTGAAGGAGCTAATTTTGGAAGGTTGTTAAATAAAATGTTTTTAGAAGGCCCAAAGATAATTGATAAGGAGGGGGGTTAAACATCATGAGACCATGGGATGACCCAAAACTATCCATGGACTGACCCCGGAGCTATGAACCTGGTTGGTTGTGTATGCAATCAATTAATAATACGATTGGCTTGTGACAGCCAAGGTGAGCTAAAGTAAATGCATACGAAGTGTATGTTTTCCTTCGTTCAGTGGAGAGGTTGGACAGAGTCAAAAAGTGAGTGGTGGAAATGCACAGCAGGTCAGGTGGCATCTGAGCAGTCAGGAGAGTCAACATTTCGGGCATGAGCCTTTCATCAGGAATGTCAGGTTGTCTGGACATTGCAGCTGCTGGTTCCCCAGTGGTGCAAATAATAACCCTTTGACAACTGGAACCGACCTGGGTGTTGAGTGGCTGTTTGATCATTTGATTTCCCCTTTCAACCACCTTCCCATGTTTCCCTAAATCTCTGGCTTCACAAGTCTGGATATTTCACAATTTTTCCAGAACACGCTTCCTTTGGACTTGGGGCATAAATTGGTATTTTGCTTGAGAACTATTGACCTTAAAGTCATTGAGGCTTTCAGTATAGAAAAACTGCATTGAACCTGCACCTTGGATCATTTCTGCACAGCGGGAGGAGTCTATTATTCCTCAGACATTCTTTAAGGAGGATATTGTTCCTTATAAATCATGTTGTAGCTTCACGTCTTTATCCAAAGATAATCTTCTGAATTTCATTTGCCGAGGAATTTCTCCCTTCTAACTCAGGAGTTGTCCCATAATATCATCTTGGGGGGTGATGGTGGGGTGTGGGAGAGGAGGAGGCGGGGATGACATTAAACTGATGAATGCCCATCATGGGAAACTCCGGCTCTGTGGAAACAGGGACTTCCTTCTCTGCAGTATCCTGAATTTCTGGAGCAGGCAATATCTTTCTAATTGGAAGAGGGATTCTCTTTTTCATCGTATCCTGTGTCAACATAATGTCGTTTTATTTCTTGCGCTTTTCAGACTGAAATGAGAAAGCAGCGTTTCAAAGTGAGTGTTTTGCAAGGGCTGCTGCTTGTTTGGAACAGCAAGTAACCTCCTCATGGAATCTGAATCTGCACTACTGCTACAACGTGGTGTTTGTCCTGACAGCCAAAGCCCCTTGGTATCCATCACCTCGGCCATTTTGAGGCACAGGGTAAGGGTGGTATCAGGTATTTCACAGCCAACGATTCTACCATGTGCCTATCTAATTATCACTTGTAAGGGATTGGCTGCTGGTGAGTCTAAATGAAGAGGCACTTGTCTTAGTCAACTAGTTGGTTTATAGTATGATAGCTGCAAGTGCAGTTCACATGATTGTCAGTCATAGTTACTGAAAATTCTCAAGAGCTGTGTAGAATGTATCTGCTCCCTAAGAAGCCTGGTGTCTCCACTCAAACATGGTGCACGATATTATCAGATTGGGTGGAGCTGATGCAAATTCAGTATTTTCTCTTTTGTAGTTACTACCTTGTATCACAATATTGGGCTTCTCTTGTGTAGAAGATACTTGCTAATCAAACTGCTCAGTGATGTTATTACACACTTCTGGAGCAGGTTTAACTTGAAGTTAGACCTCCTGGTCCAGAGGTAGCAACACTACCACTGCACCACAATAACTGGGAAAACTCCCTGTGGTAATGATTTACCATTTTGTAAATGACTGTATCCAGAAAAACTGCTGGACCACTAGCTGTCTAATGATTTTAACACCTTAATCATGTACTGTTATACATAATCTTAGGAAGTATAAAATCATGAGGGGCATGGAGAGGGTAAATAGACAACACATTTTTTTCTGCGGTGGGGAGTCCAGACCTAGAAGGCATAGGTTTAAGGTGAGAGGAGAAAGATATAAAAGGGAACTAAGGGGCAACATTTTCGCGCAGAGGATGGTGCGTTTATGGAATGAGTTATCAGAGGAATGGTGGAGGCTGGTACAATTACAACATTTAAAAAGCACCTGGATGGGTATACGAATAGGAAGGGTTTAGGGGGATATAGGCCAAATGCTGGCAGATGAGACTAGATTTATTTAGAATATCCGGTCGACAGAGATGATTTGGACTGAAGAGTCTGCCTCCATGCTGTACATCTTTATGACATCTCCTAGAAATCATGGAGAGGATTAAGAGTCTGGTTAAGGAAATAATTGTTCCAAAGACTGAAGCATTGATTACCAGTGGGCATGGCATTAAAATGATTGACAAAAATACCGGAGGCTGCAGAAAAATCATTATTTTCATGGCTGAGTGGCTAGGATTTGGAACACAGTGCCGAACCCTAACCCTAACCTGATTGCAGGGGAAAACCTCAGGGAGTTGGGTGCATCAGTGAAGGAGAGAAAATTGAAGGAATATTAGAAAGAGTGAAGGACTGGAGTTAACTGGAGTGTTCCTTAAGGGAACCTGCAGAAACTGGGTGGCTCAGATAGCCTCCTATCTTGAATCATTTTACATTTCTAGTAATGGTGATGTTCTGGTCTTAAACACTAGAAGATAGGTATCAGCCCTCAAGAGCCACTGCACCTTCTCAAGATTAATTAAGGAGGCATGAAAAATGCTAGCTTAGCTAGTAATATCATGTCAAATGGATGAATGAATTAATGAGTGAATGAATCAATTAATGAAAAAGTGATTTTGATTAATGGAAAAGTGTAGGACTGGAATTGGGAGAGCATGCAAAAAATAAATAATCTAGCATTAAATGGAGTGATGGGATACATCCTTCCTTACCTAGGACAGCCTTACAATTCCCTTGTAACTCAAAAATGGAAGATCTTTAAATGCTAATGCTACTGCTGTAAAAGACAACTTGTAAAAGACAAACATTACATAAAATCCTCATTAATCATCAGTGAATGGGAAACTTCCCTGCTCCGTTCTGAAATTGCTTTCCATCAACACATTCTAAAACATAAGAGTGGGCTCACTATCAAGTGGCAAAGATGATGCCTATGGGATGCTTATTAATTAACAAGTTAGCCCAGAAAATTAATACAACCTCACTACAGGATGGTCACCAGTGGTGAAATATTAAATTCTGAACAGTACCTTTACAGGGAGCTGTGTCACCTCAGCAAGCCTGTAACAGAATTCTTAAAACCTTCTCTCTCTCTTTCCCTCAACATTCATTATTCTGTGACTTATATCCATTGACTCTCACTTGTTTCACTGAAAATTATGACCCGTGGGCTATAAAAATGATACAGTATAAAACAGCTCATGTTCATTGAAATGGGTTTGGAATGTATCTTCCTGCTTTCACTCATAGTTGGCAAAGGGCCGATTCTGTCAAGTGTGACATGCATGCACCAAATGAAATGCCTGATTCTTTCTCTCCCCTGTAGAATCAAATGTATTAACTAATTCTACACCCTGTATTGTTTACTAAGCAACATCGTTTTGCAAACTGTGACTGTTTTATTGCACTCCACGTGTGTGGGGAATGGATGACGTGGCTGTAATGTTACATTGTGAGCAACTCCAACTTTGATTGACTGCTTTTTCAGGGGAATGACAGTGAAATTGAAGTGGGTGGAGACAGAAGTGCAAGGAACTAAACATAGATTAGATTAGATTCCCTACACTGTGGAAACGGGCCATTTGGCCCAACAAGTCCACATCGACCCTCCAAAGAGTAACCCACCCAACCCCATTCCCCAAACCTATGTTTACCCCTTGACTAATGCACCTAACATTATGGTCAATTTAGCATGGCCAATTCGCCTGACCTGCACATCTTTTGGACTGTGGGAGGAAACCGGAGCACGCAGAAGAAACTCATGCAGACACGGGGAGAATATGCAAGCTCCACACTGACAGTCGCCCGAGACTGGGATTGGAACTTGGGTTCCTGCCACTGTGAGGTAGCAGTACTAACTACTGAGTCATCATGCTACCCTCAGAGAGGCTGAGGGTCTGAAGGAGCTCAGCACAGACCCTGGGAAAGACTAGACGACCCAGGCAGCTGAGTTGCGTTCTCCAGCTTGGACTAGAGTGAGCTAGTCTTGTCCAGTTAGCACTTTTCTCCCAGTGTAAGTATTAAGAGATGGTGAGGATTCCATCACCACTGGAAAACACTCTTCATCTTTTGAGAAGTTTGCAATCCTCCAATTCTGTCCCTTGTGTGTTTTGCCTTGCTGGCAACTCTCACAAGGCAACACTCACATCCCATGTAAGAATCTTGACAGTCCAGTTAGCCCATGATGAAAAATTGTCAATACTTACCCCACAAAAAAAATCTAAAGCAGATAACCTGATCATAATCACCTTGCTGTTTGTGAGACCTTCCTGCACATAAATTGATCATCGCTTTCCCTCTATCAGAATGACATTAAGGGATATATGGATAGCACAGGAAAGTGACATTGAACTAGAAGATCAAACATGATTTAATGGATGGCAGAGCAAGGTCAAAGGCTGAATGGACCTCTCCTGCTCCACTGTTCCAAGACCTGGACAGTCCCAGGCGGCAAACAGAACAGATGCCAAAGATGCAACAAAGGAAATTGGGAATTAACAAGAGACCAGAAGTGGAGAGATCAAACTTCTGAGAAGATGGAGAGTGTTACACAGGTAGAGGTTTCAAACACAAAACAAGGCATGGGAATCAAGCACAAAGGCATCATTATGTGGATTCCATCATGCCAGTTCTTTGACAACTGGACAATTTTCCAATGACTGTGGCTTTGAAGAAAATCACTTCATCATCTGAAAGGTGTTTTGAGATAATCTGAAATCACGAAAGATCTTTTTATGGCAAAAATGTACTTTATTCATAGAAAAAAACATCACATGCGTACACAGTTGCTGAAGCAGTTCCGTCCGGTCTTTGCACATGAAGAACAGACAAACATTGACATTCCCTGCAGTTGCGTAAACCAAAGGCATTTCTTACTCATGCAGGAGAACATTTACATACTTTGAGGTAACAAGAGAGTCTAAAAACCAAATAGTCCCTTGTTATACTTCAGCAGAAAGAGGAAGATACTGTATAGATACATACCCATCATGTACCACATGTAAGTGACTTACTCGATCATTTCTGAAACTGATTAAGAATCGGCTAAGTTATTGTAGACCAGACTGGATAAAGATGGCAGATTGCCTTCTCGAAAGACATTCATGGACCGGATGTTTAATTTTTTCAACAATTGATCATAGTTTCACGGGCACCATTAATGAAACTAATTCTATTCTAGACCTTTCTATATTAAATAGTTGTATTTATTCATGGAGTTTAAATTTCACCAGCTGCCTACAAGAGTTTTCAACCTGTATTCCCAGGCTTTTTGACAAGGCCTCCATGTTACTAGTCCAGTGACATCTTCTTAGCTCTCATTGGCTACTCACATTTCATATGATGATACCTTCAGTGGAGTCATAGATATACACAGCACGGAAACAGACCCTTTGGTCCAACTTGTCCATGCCAACCAGATATCCTAAATTAATCTAGTCCCATTTGCCAGCATTTGGCCCATATCAGTCTAAACCCTTCCTATTCATGTGCCCATCCAAATGCCTTTTAAATATTGTAACTGTACTAGCCTCCATCATTTCCTCTGTGACCTCATTCCATTCATGCATCACCCGCTGTGTGAAAAAATTGCCTCTTAGATCCATTTAAAATCTTTCACCTCCCCCTCTAGTTTTGGACTCCCTGCATTCCAGGGAAAATACCTTTTCTATGTATCCTAGCCATGCCCCTTATGGGTTTACAAAACCTCTAGATTAGATTAGATTCCCTACAGTATTGAGACAGGCTATTCGGCCCAACAAGTCCACACCGACCCTCTGAAGAGTAACCACCCAGACCCATTCCCCTACATTTACCTCTGACGAATGTACCTAACATTATGGGCAATTTGGCATGGCCAATTCACCTGACCTGCACATATTTGGATTGTGGGAGGAAACCAGAGCACCCAGAGGAAGCCCACAGAGACATTGGGAGAACGTGCAAACTCCACACAGACAGTCACCCGAGGCTGGAATCGAATCTGGGTCCCTGGTATTGTGAGGCAGCAGTGCTAACCACTGTGCCACCGTGCCACCCCTGAACCTCTGATGCTCCAGGGACAATAACTCCAGTCTATTCAGCCTCTCCCAAGAGCTTTGTGGGCGGCACGGTGGTTAGCACTGCTGCCTCGCAGCGCCAGGGACCCGGGTTCAATTCCCACCTCAGGCGACTGACTGTGTGGAGTTTGCACATTCTCTGCATGGGTTTGCTCTGGTTTCCTCCCACAGTCCAAAAATGTGCAGGTTAGGTGAATTGGCCACGCTAAATTGCCTGTAGTGTTAGGTGAAGAGGGGAATGGGTCTAGGTGGGTTGCGCGTTGGTGTGGATTTGTTGGGCCAAAGGCCCTGTTTCCACACTAAGTAATCTAATCTCCAACCCTGGCAACATCCTTGTGAATCTTTTCTGAACCCTTTCAAGTTTCACAACTTCCTTCCCTATAGCAGGGAGGCCAGAATTGAATGCAGTATTACAAAAGTGGCCTAACCAATACCTGCATGGGAAGCAAGTAAATAGAAAAGCAAATGGTATGTGGATCTTCATTCCATTTGAATACAGGAGCAAAGAAGTCCTACTTTAGCTGTACAGGGTTTGATAAGACCAGAACTGGAATTGGTGAGCAGTTCTGATCTCCTTCTCTAAGAAAAAGACACAATTGCTATAGAAGGAGTGCAGCAAAGGTTCACCAGACCGATTCCTGTGAGGACAAGTTTGTCATTTGAGAAGAGATTGGGTTTGACTGGGCATACACTCACTGGAGTTTAGACAATTAAGATTCTCATCAAACATATGAAGTTCTGACAGGGCTGGACAGAATGAATGCCGGGACAAAGTTTCCCCAAGTCAGAGTCCAGAACAAGAGTCAGAATCTCAGGATATGCAGTAGGTCATGTCAGACTGAGAGAAGGAGAAATTTCTTCACTCAGAAAATGGTAAAACTGGAATTCTCTACCATAGAAGGCTGTGGAGGTGGAGTCACTAAATGCATTTAAGAAAGAGACAAATAGAGATGTCCAAAAGTGAAAAGGGACTTAGGGAGAGATTGAAAGTGTGGTGCTGAGATAGACGGTCAGAATTATGTTCAGAAGTCACACAACACCAGGTTACGATCCAACAGGTTTATTTGAAATGACAAGCTTTCAGAGCACTGCTCCTTTGTCAGGATTTCACCTTCACCTCCTTCATTTTCCTCTGAAAGCTTGTGACTTCAAATAAATCTATAACTTGGTGTCGTGTGACTTCTGACTTTGCCCACCCCAGTCCAACACTGGTACCTCCGCAACATGATCATGTTCAATGGCAGAGTAAGGGCCAAATTTTCCTCTGAAAGCTTGTGACTTCAAATAAATCTGTTGGACTATAACTTGGTGTCGTGTGACTTCTGACTTTGTCCACCCCAGTCCAACACTGGTACCTCCACAACATGATCATGTTCAATGGCAGAGTAAGGGCCAAATGGCCTATTCATGTTCTTGCTTTCTCGGTTTCACTTTCTTCATCACCGACAGATAGTGGCAGCAGAATGTACCATTGACGAGGCGCACTACACAAATTCTTCCAACAGCATTTTCCAAATCTATCACCTTCACCAATGAGGAGGATGCTAGCTGCAGTGTGGGAACACTTGGAAGGGTTTGTTCCGAAGAAGGGTCACCGACTCGAAACGTTAACTTTGTTTTCTCTTCACAAATGCTTGCAGACCTGCTGAGTTTCTTCAGCATTTCTAATTTTGTTTGAGTTCTGGAAGGAGTATCCACTTCTCAAACGAGTTAGGGATGGGCAATAAAATGCTGGTCAAGTCCACATCCCGTGAATGAACAAAGACAAGAACACCTTTGTAGGAGGTTCCAGGCATAGATAATTGTCAGCAAAGGCCTTTGCCCAAAGATTTGGGAAGCATCAGCGTGGCTGTTTTATTTCCTTCCACCACGAGTCCGGAGATATTGAAGTTAATTGCCGCTTCCAACGGCAGCTTACACAGCTTTCTCAGTCAGGGTCAGGAGATAACGCTTGCGATTTTCTGGTCCGTATAATTCAGTATCACACCGGGTTGTACCTTAATACGCATATCACTAAACACAGAAACTCAAAAGAAAACAAGAATCAAATCTTGCTGCAAACACTGTGACAGAAGGAACTCAGCTCAGAGTTCAACATCTTCTGAACATCACGGTTTACACACCCACTAATTGTGCAGTAAGATTGCAGTAAACAGATTGAATGTGCATTAACACATTGAAACCACATTAATGGTCTATTTCTTGCTTGCTAAGTATCAATTAATGCACAACATGCAAATTTGAAACTGTAAAGACGACTGGCAGAGTTCATGAGGTGAATAGAGTAGGAGGCAGCTGAAGAGTATGTCAAAAACAAGTCTTTACTTTAACACGATAGCTTGTGTGTTAGTCTCTCTTTGCTTGACACTACAGAGCTGGAAAATCAGGCACCTACTGCCCAATAACTTTGACTTTGATTTATTACTGCCCTGTGTCCTAAGGTAAAGGGAAAAGTATTGTCTTATATGTTTTACAGGAAAATCGTACTGTACAAGTGCATCAGGGTAACAGAGCAAAGTGCAGGATGTAGTGTTACAGCTGCAGGAAGGTACAGAGAGAGATCAACAGTAAAGAGGTCCATTCAAAAGTGTGAAAACGGCAGGGAAGAAGCTGTTCTTGAATCTGTTCACACGTTATACAAACTTATATCTAGAGTGATAGTCATAGTGTCATACCATATGGAAACAGACCGTTCGGTCCAACCAGTCCAGGCCGAACATAATCCCAAACTAAACTAGGCTCATCTGCTTGCTCCTGGCCCATATCCTTCCAAACCTTCCCTATTCATGTACCTATCTAAGTGTCTTTTAAACATTGTAACTGTGGCCACATTCACCACTTCCTCAGGATGTTCATAGAGTCATAGAGATGTACAGCATAGAAACAGACCCTTCGGTCCAATCCGTCCATGCCGACCAGATATCCAAACCCAATCTAGTCTCACCTACCACTTCATCTGGAAGCTCATTCCATACACGTACCACCCGCCGTGTGAAAAAGTTGCCCCTTACCTCTCTTTTATATCTTTCCCCTCTCACCCTAAACCTATGCCCTATAGTTCTGGACTCTCTGACCCCAGGGAAAAGACTTTGCCTATTTTCCCTGTCCATGCCCCTCATAATTTTGTAAACTTCGATAAGGTCACCCCTCAGCTTCCGACGCTCCAGGGAAAACAGCCCCAGCCTGTTCAGCCTTGTCCTGTACAGCCGCAACATGGCCTCCTAACTAATGTACTCAATACTCTGACCAATAAAGGAAAACATATCAAACGCCTTATTCACTTCCTATCTACCTGCGACTAATTCAAGGAGCTATGAACCTGCACTCCAAGGTCTCTTTGTTCAGCAACACTCCCTACGACTGTACTCAATACTCTGACCAATAAAGGAAAACATACCAAACGCCTTATTCACTATCCTATCTACCTGCGACTCTAATTCAAGGAGCTATGAACCTGCACTCCAAGGTCTCTTTGTTCAGCAACACTCCCTACGACCTTACCATTAAGTGTATAAGTTCTGCTAAGATTTGCTTTCCCAAATGCAGCACCTTGCATCTGCCACTTCTCAGCCCATTGGCCCATCTGGTCAAGATAATGCATCTGTGGGCAGAGTAGATGGCCCGTTTGGTACCCATTGTACCACAGTCATACTGATGTTTCAATGTGCAATTCGATGAGGGAGCCGGCATTTCAACCAGGCTTGCGTTGTCTGTCAATTCACTAAAGCAAACCTGCAGTCAAGCTGCAACATCAGAGCTGCACTCTTCAAGAAAGCGAAAGTGATTAACACACTAACATTTCACACAACTGGATCCCCCTTCATGTTGTATAAGACCTGAAAGAGGTAACTGATATCCCAAGATAAGCTCGACATATAAGGATATAAAGTGCTGCTCCCAGGGGCGAGCTAACCAGAGTTCTGCTTGTGTTCTCCAGAAGGTGTATAATTCTTCAGTGATTGTTCTTTCAGTTAATATCATGTAGCTAAAGTACTTAATCTTACATTAAGCTTCATAGTTTCACAAGTAATAATCCAAAGTAATGTAGCTCAGCTTCGAAGTGATATATAAGAAATCTATTCATTTTTCCATTAGGTTGAGCCTGCCCTGCCTTTGGTTATGTGGGCACCATTCCCCATATTGTGTCCATAGCTCACGTTCAATCCTGAAAGAAGGAGTGGTGGTAATGAATTTACCCAAGATATCCCTGATAGTTAGAGCAAAAATCAACATATACAAGACCAGCAGGAGGTCCCCATTAGATACGGCTGCATTACAGCTGTAAAAATGCTTCATTGTCTATAACCTGCTTTATAACATCCTGACTTCATGATCTGCATAACTTCCTTCCTTCCTGATGTCTGCCTTCCTCCCAACCCTTCATTTCTACCTCTCTCCCTCCCCCATTCCTTCCTTTCTCCTTCCTCCCTCCTGTCCGACCTTTCCAGAGGTTTAAAAAAATCTTCTTTGTCCACGCATGTAAACATCCAGCTCGTCACCATTCATTGTGTTTCAATTATCTGTCCTTCCCTCATGAAAAGGAACCATTCTTGTATACACTGGACTATTTACACAACCTCGTTATTCAGATATCAGCAGTTGCCAACTAAATGTTGGAATTTTTCAGGGGCATGCACAACTTGAGGAAATCAGCACATTCCCATCTGATCCAAAGAGGTATTCCACATATTTCGTTGGCTTTTGGAAATCTTGGGTTACTGGTTTCAAAATTGGCTCATAATGTTGTTCCTCGAATTGGTTCTTACAAGGTACACATCCTGGGTCCATGACCAATCCCGCCCTCAATTTCCCTTTGGTCAAAAAATTGAGTCACAGGAATTGAGCAAACATCCCTCATCTCCAATTTACACAAATGGATTTAAAATATATATATTTATTAAAGGATGAGGGCGTCACTGGTTAGGTCAGGGTTCATTCCCCATCCCTATTTATCCAGCGAACAGTTAAAAGTCAACCACATTGGTAAGGGTCTAGAGTCACATGTAGACCAGACAAGGATGCCAGCTTCCATCCCTCAAGGAGATGGGTTCTTCCCTTGACAATCTGCAATGGTCTCAAGTCACCATTAGATTCTTAATTCCAGATTTTTTATTGAATTCAAATCACACGATGGCAGGATTTGAACCCAGGTTGCCAGAACATCAGTAGCATTGTGGCAATACCACTAGGCCATTGCCTCCCCTCAACAGGGTGCAATATAATCTGACAGATGTCCCTTTTCCTCAGTAAATTCATGAATGTTACTTTTGTTGGATCAAGTTCATGATATAAACCAACAGGTACCTTTATTCAACATTAAACAGGTAAATGCACAATATCAAACATAGTTCATAACTTTTAAATTATTCGTTCATGGATTATGGGCATCACTGCGAACTATGAATAGTATTTATGGCCCATCCCTAATTAGCCTTGACAGCCGATTCAGAGGGCCAGTAAGAGGCCTGTATGGATCTGAAATCAAGTATTGACCAGATAAAGATATCAGACCTTTTTCCCTCAAGGGCATCAGTGACTGAAATGGGTTTGTATGACAATCAATGATGGTTTCATGGCACCATTGCTGAGACTAGTTTTCAATTCCCAAATTACTAATTAAACTTTTTTTGAGATTAGATTCCATACAGTGTGGAAATAGGCCCTTCGGCTCAACCAGCCCACACTGAACCTCCGAAGAGTAACCCTCCCAGACTCATTTCCCTCTAAATATTGCACCTAACAGTATGGGCAATTTAGCATGGCCAATTCACCTGACCTGCACATCTTTGGACTGTGGGAGGAAACCAGAGCACCCGAAGGAAACCCGCACAGACAGTCTACCGAGGCTGGAATCAAACCTGGGACCCTGGTGCTATGAGGCAGCAGTGCTAACCACTGAGCCACTGTGCCACAACAAATCTCATAAGGTTAAAAGTTATATGGTTAAAAATCACACAGCACAGGTCATAGTCCAACAGGTGCATTTTGAAGCACTAGCTTTCAGAGCATCGGTCCTTCGTCAGGTGGTTGTGGAGAATAAGATTGTAAGACACAGAATTTATAGCAAAAGTTTACAGTGTGATGTAACTGAAATTATATATTGAAAAAGACCTGGATTGTTTGTTACGACTCTCATTTTTTAGAATGACCATATTGGTTTCAGTTCTTTCATATGTAAATCGCAGAACCTTTTTTTTGTAAGTTACATTCTCAAGTGAGAATCTCCAAATCATAAATTTATATGTACTTTAATCAAATCCCTACAGTGTGAAAACAGGCCATTTGGCCCAACATGTCCACACTGACCCTCAAAAGAATATCCCACCCAGACTACTTTACGTTTCCCCTGACTAATGACCCTAACCTACACATCCCTAAACACCATGAGCAATTCACATGTCTAATCCACCTAACCTGCACATCTTTGGACTGTGGGAGGAAACCCAGACAGACACAGGGAGAATGTGCAAAGTCCACACAGACAGTGGTCCAAGGCTAGAATTGAACCTGGGTCCTGGCACTGTGAGGCTGCAGTGCTAACCACTGAGCCACCATGCCATCCATTTTGTACATAAACATCCCCTAGCCACAGGGTGGCATGGTGGATCAGTGGTTAGCACTATTGCCTCATAGCGTCAGGCACCCAGGTTTGATTCCACCCTTGAGTGATTGTCTGTGTGGAGTTTGCACATTCGCCCCAGGTCTGCATGAGTTTCCTCCTACAGACCAAGGATGTGCAGGTTTGGTGGATTGGCCATAGTAACTTGCCCATAGTGTCTAAGGATATGCAGACTAGGTAAATTAGCCATGGGAAATACAGGGATAAAAGAGAAATGAGGCTCTGGACGGGATGCACTTTGGAGGGCTTGATGGTCTGAATGGTCTGCTTCTATGCTGTAGGGATTCTATGTATCTTGTGATGAAATCACCTTGCATTTAGCATGAGAATGCACAGTCATTCTGGTTAGGAGTTTTGCTTGGTCTATAGGATTTCACTGAGCGGGGATTCCCAAAGTGGGGGATTTGGAGCCCAGGTGGGCTCGGGAGCCAAAATAATGGGCTTGAGTTCAGAGGGAGTGATGACTGTTGTGGAGCTTCCCTGCTCCCCAACCCTCCCCAACCCCTTTGCACAAGTCATCTCACCCTAACTTCCACACTGACCATCCTCACTGAGGGATCTCAGTGGGAAAACATTTAGGGAGCTCTGCCATTGGGATACTTCCCAAATGGGCTCTTGTTGACCAGTGCTTCCCAAACTGTGCATGACAGGATTTCAGGGTGCACACTCTGATGTTGCAACGGCTGCTGTGGAACTCTGGCCAAGTGTTAACAACAGCAAGGAGCCTTTAAATCCTCACTTATTTTTTATCTTAATGACCCTGGCCCAACGTATAGATACTCATAGAGCCCCATAGCATGGAAAAACAGAGTCTTTAGTCCAAATTGTCCATGCTGACCAGGTATCCCAATCTTATCTAGTCCCATTAGGCAGCATTTGGTCTATATCCCTCTAAACCTTCCTACTCATGTACCCATCCAGATGCCTTTATATGTTGTAATTGTACCAAACTCCAACACTTCCTCTGGCAGTTGATACTATAAATGCACCACATCTGTGTGAAAAAGTTGTCCCTTTAAATCTTTCCCCTCTCACCTTAAACCTATGCCCTCTAGCTTTGGACACCCCCACCCTAGGAAAAAGATCACCCTATCCATGCCCCTCATCCATCATCCAACACTCCAGGGGAAAAAGCTCCTGCCTATACAGCCTCTTCCTGTAACTCAAAGCCTCCAGTCCCAGCACCATCCTTATAAATCTTTTCTGCACCCTCTCAAGTTTACCAGCATCTTTCCTATAGAAGGGTGACCAGAATTGACTGCAGTATTCTCAAAGTGACCTCCTGTACAGCCACATCGTAACGTTCCAACTTCTCTACTCAGTGTTTGGACCAATAAAGGCAAGCATGCCAAACGCCTTCTTCACCACCCAGTCTACTCATGACTTTCAAGGAACTGTGTACCTGCACCCCTAAGGTCTCTTTGTTTGGCAAAGCTCCCTGGGGCTCTACTATTAACTGGATAAGTCCTGCCCAGATTTGCTTCACCAAAATGCAGCACCTCACGTTTATCTAAATTAAACTCCATCTGCCACTCCTCAACCCATCTGATCTTTGATTCCCCGCTCCAAAACATAGCCACTGCAAAGATAGTTTCTTAAAACAGCCCAGACAAATGAACAATTTGCCTGGTTCCTGGCTTCACAGCTTCAGCCCAATCCTTGAAGTGGGCTTACACTGGGAAAAGTTTTGGGGAACTTTGATATGGGCAATTTGCTATAGTGCACTATTTGACCAGATCTAGATAAATAGTGTAACTCATTTATAGCAACGTCAAGAGAGCTCAAGATATAAAGTTAAAAACCTTTTGAAATTGTACTAAAACCATGGAGCATCAAAAATCTGTTAATTTATCACCTGCAAATGGAGGCAATCCTTGTGCACTGTGCCATGGCCATGGACAGGAAGAAAGTGAGGACTGCAGATCCTGGAGATCAGAGTCAAGAGAGTGGTGCTGGAAAAGTGCAGCAGGTCAGGCAGCATCCGAGGAGCAGGAAAATCAATGCCTCGGGCATAAGCCTTTTATCAGCCCTCCTGGTGAAGGGCTTATGCCTGAAATGTTGATTCTCCTGCTCCTCGGATGCTGCCTGACCGGCTGTGCTTTTCCAGCACCACTCTCTCGACAAGGCCATGGACAGGCAGCTTTATGAACACAGTAGCTTGAATTGGCCTTTGTGTCTTGAGATGTGTTAAAACCTGTGAAAGAAAATTAGCCCTCATTTAATTTACACAGCAGGATAAAATTTAACTTCTTTAGGTATTTAATAAAACTATTTATTGTTATTCCAATAGAAAATAATTCTGTTTGCAAATGAATAATGTGTTAGTCACCAAATGTATTTTTAACAAATTAACTTTGAGGTAATTATATTGCTTGGTATTACCAATTAATTAGATGTCGAGACACTTTTAAAAGATACAAAGTAAATGCCCTTTTCACAACGCGAATCTACAAGCAAGAAATATAGTGCTGAATTATTGGTCTCCTGCTCTGTTCCAGCTCCACATGCTGTTGTTTTTCTCTGAGCTGCAATTTCCCCCGTGCTGCTATTTTACTTGAAGCAGCAGCTTCTCCATTTTGCTATTGTCCCTATCTGCATCTTTCCAAGTTGCTGTTTGTCCACATCGCAGTTTTCCCTATGCTTCAGCTTACCCCATTGCTCTGTGCTGAGCATAGTCCTGTGCTGCAGTGCTCTCTTATTGCAGTTTTCCCCTGCTGCAGCTTTCTCCATTGACTTTTTCGCTGTTGCAGACTTCCCTCCCAACCTTGCAGTTTTCCAAGTTGCATTTTTTCCCCTGTGTTACCTTTTCCCTTCTGCTGTCATTTTCCCTATTGCAATGTTTACAGGTTGCAGCTTTCCCTGTGCATTGCAGTTTTTTTCTCTGTGCTGTAGATTTCCCTGTTGCAGTGATTCCATTTTACAGATTCCAAACACAGACGTTGCTGGAAAAGCTCAGCAGGTCTGGGAGCACCTATGTAGAGAAATCAGAGTTACTGCTTCAGACCCTGTGACCTTTCCTCAGAACTGATGCGAGCTCGGAAAATGTTGGTTTATGTGCAGAAGATAGGAGGGGGGAGGGGTGAAGGAGTAAATGATCGGTGGGGATAGAGCTCAAAAAGAGGGAAGACAGTTGGACAGACAATGGAATGGATAATGATCTCGCTGGGAGAGTAATTAGCTATTGATTGAGATTGTTAATGGCTAACAATGAGCATGTAATGGCAGACTATGTGATAACAAGGCATGGTATGTGGGGTGTGGGCTAGGGCATGGAAGAATTCAGGCCATAAAAATTATTGAATTCAATATTGAGTCCAGAGGGCTGCAGGGTACCCAAGCATAAAATGAGGTGTTGTTCTTCCTATTTGCTCTGAGCTTCATTGGAGCACTGCAGCAAGCTTGAGACAGAGATGTTGGCCAGGGAACAGGATATTGTGTTAAAGTGTCAGGCAACGGGAAGCTCAGGGTCTTTTTGTGAACAGAACATAGATGTTCTGTGAAGGATTCACCTGATTTACGCTTAGTTTCCCCAATGTAGAGGAGACCACACTGTGAGCAGTGAATGCCATGGACGAGATTGAGTGAAGTGCAGGTGAAGTGCAGTTTCACCTATAAGGGATGGTTGGGCCCTTGGATACTGAGGAGGGAAATGGGAGGGTGTTGTATCTTTAGCGGTTGCAGGGGAAGGTACCATGGAGCTGTTGGGGGGTGTGGGGGGAGGGGGAGGGGGAAGGATGTTGGGAGTGAAGGAGGAGTGGACCAGGGCTTCTCCCTCCTCCCTCTTCTGTATATGACAGTTTCCAAGCTACCATCAGTTCTGTGGAAGGGTCATTGGACCCAAAACGTTAACTCTGATTTATCTTCAGAGACGGTGCCAGACCTCCTGAGATTTTCCAGCAGTTTCTGCTTTTGTTTTTGATTTATAGCATCTGCGGTTCTTCCACTTTCCATTGTATAACTTTTTGTGTTTTCCAGCTTTCCCTCTTGTAAATTTTCCTTGTTGCAGTGGTGTTCAAGTTGCAGTTTTCCCTTTTCTGCCATTTTTCTGTGTTGCAAATTTTATTGAAAATAATAAATAACAGGAACAAAGTTAAAGGGCCACAACTTACCTCCTTCCAGTGTGGAGTGTGTGATGTAAGAGTTATAAATGTGACCAGGACACAGATGTGCCAAGTCTTAAGTATCCTCAAGGACATACATTGACAGTTGGAATCAAAATCTCTGCCGGCATTCAATGTTTTTACAAGAGGAAGTCTGTGAAAACACCTGAGTGGTCAACATTTCTCTTGGCAGCAAGTGCATTGGCTGCTATGTCAATTGGATACAAAGTGCAATTCCCTATGAAGTGGGAGTTTCTAGAATAAGCAGATTAACTTAATATTTGATATCTTTTCAAGATGCATTTAATGCAGGAGAACTCTCCTTGACAAACCTTGTTGGGGTCAGTGCCGGGTATCTCAAGCTCCAGAGACTGATATCGGGGTCCGAAGGTCCACGCAGTCTCAGTCACCAAGAAATGAGTTTGATGCACTTTATTAACTTGAACCAACTGACATTTTGATTGGTGCCCTTCAAATCTTTGAATGATTTAGAAATCACCTTCTCCTTCAGCCTTTCATTCAGCATCACTGAATAAAAAAGGATAATTCACAAGAATACCAATTCAATGGAAAATAAATATTTATACTGCACGAGAGCAAAGTAGTAATTGGTTGATATGTGGACTTTGATTGATAGAAGCATTACCACGCAGAATGCACCCATTAACGCTGATTGAAAGTTAACGTTTGGTTTTGTTCACATGTTTAACCAGGCAAGATCAATCTGATTGGCTAAGACAACCAATTAGTACTCTTGTCTCACGAAGTATAAGTTCATGCTGGTTTTGTCTATAAATTGGTATTTTTGTGAATTATACTGATGAGTACAAGATAAAAGTCTTTGATGAATTGTATCTTTTCTCAGTATTATTCAAGTTTGTGCCACCAAGGACTATTTTAAAGCCAACACTTAATGTATCCCTTTATGTGTAGGTTGCATATAATTAAATTATACTCTTGGGATGCAAAGCACAGAAACAGATCTTTCCATTCAAATGGCTTTATACTTTGATTAGATTCCCTACCGTCTGGAAACAGGCCCTTCGGCCCAACAAACCCACACCAACCCTCCAAAGAGTATCCCACCCAGACCCATTCCCGTCCCCTCTATTTACCCCTGACTAATGCACCTAACATGATGGGCAATTTAACATGGCACAGCTTTTGGATTGTGGGAGGAAACAGGAGTACCTGGCAGAAACCCATGCAGACACGGGGAGAATGTGCAAACTCCACACAGACAGTCACCCGAGGCAGGCGGTGAACCTGGGTGCCTGGTGCTGTGAGGCAGCAGTGCTAACCATTGAGCCACCGTGCCACCCGATTCACAGAAGCTCCATCTTGTTTCTTCTAGGAGGTAAAAAAAGGAAAAGGTGTGGCGACAGCTGGAGACAAATTTGAACACTCCAAGTTGTCACTCAGGGATGAGGGTTACCAGAGAATAACAGAGAACCTTTCCCCATTTCTCAGTTAGCACCAAGGAACATCCAACCCCGTGGTGTTTTCTGCCTCAGATCCAGATTTTCATTTGTAGTTGTTTCCCTGCTAGTCTCACTAACATCTATCCCTGGCACTGACATGTTTGTCTGTAATGGAATGTGGCATTCATTTAGATCACTCTTTCACCCTTTCGCTGGTTGGAAGCAAAGACTGTGAATTGTAATAGAAGTGATGTCAACCCCCATATGACAATGTTCTGTCTGGCGACTGGCTGCACTTTAAGTTACTGAGTTCACCACTCCTCAGTATGTGTCAGTACTGATTCTGGGATCCATGTTTGCTGTTTCTCTGTGTGCTGACAGATGGAATGCACCTTCACAATCTGCTGCAGTGCATTGCTGTCACCTTGATCCAGCTGCGTGATCCTACCCTGAGTAGGATTTTGATGGGCTGTGGTGGAAGGAGTGTACGAGGCTGAACTGATTGTTTTGTTTAAAGCTGATGAAAATTGTTTAAAGGCTCATTCTTTAACCCAAGGAGCACAGAAAAACGCCCTCTCACATAAATGGGTCTCAATGATTTTATTTTTGTGTCTTGCCATGGAACTATTCTTCAGCAACTTAACAAATCACATTGACATTTTATGATAGAGGAGGAGAAACAGATCTTTTAAAATCCCTCACAGATTGGAACTGGGCATAGGTCTGAATGTTAACTGTACAATCTTCTCTACAAAACGAACACCTTAAAGCCCAAACTCCTAATCCTCCATTGGAAGATCATGGGGAATTACTGAAGTCACTAAATACTGAATCTCCCACTATCCACATTCCGAGGTTCCCGTTGACCAGGAATTGAACTGGACTCATACATAAATACAATGGTTACAGGAGAAGGTCAGAGGCTAGGAATCCTGCAACAAGAATTTCACCGCCTGACTCCTCAAAGTCTGTCACCTGGACAACACACAAGTCAGGAGTGTGATGGAATTTGCCTGGAGGGCTGCATCTCCAACAATAGTCAAGAAGCTCAACACCATCCAGAACAAAGCAGGCCACTTGATTGGCACCACACCCACAAACATCCACTACCAACGCTCAGTTCCAAGTTTGCACCATCTACAAGGTGCATTGCTAAAGATCCTCCAATAGCACCATCCAAAACTTCAACCACTTCCTCTCGAAAGGACAAAGACAGCAGATACATGAGATCAACACCACCTGTGAGATCCCCTCCAAACCACTCACCATCCTGACTTGAAATAAATAGCCGTTCATTCAGTGCCATTGGGTCAAAATCCTCTAATTTCCTCCCTAAGGGCATTGTGGATCTACTACGTGGACTGCGGTTCGAGAAGGTAGCTCATCACCACTTTCTCAAGGGGCAACAAGGGACAGACAATAAATGCTGGCCCAGCCAGTGACACCCACATCCCAGCAGTGATTAAGAAAAATATATACCTTGTTGGAATTAATGTCTTGGAACCTGTGAGAGTTCTTTCAAATGAATCACACAAAGTTAAATTAGCAGACAACTAGATTGAGGAAGGCACATTAAGAAGATGACTCCATCTATCATCTGAGTACCATTCCTATTGGACTAGAAGAAATGGGAACAGGAGTTGGCCATTCAGCCCTTTGACACTGCTGTGCCATCAAAATGTATCATGGCTGATCAGATATGGTTGCAGCTTTATTTTGTTTTCTAAAGAACTAAGCACTTCAATCAAACTAAATTTAGGTGGCACTTGTTATTTTTGTTAAAACCTGCTGGGCGAAGGAGAAAACCAGAGCTAATGTTGGCTCAGCTTAACATTTATTTACACAAGGAGACATTACAAGCACACATCTAGCTCAATGACAACCAGTTTCCATGTGTGTTTCTTTATGTTCTTTTCACAGTATTGTAGAATCTCCTGATCACACTCCTCGTCTCTGTGTTAAATGGGTGCCCCTTTACTCTGAGATAATGCCCTTTGGTTCTTGATTCTCTCACAAGAGGAAACAAACTTTCTACATCTACCCTATCAAGCCCTCTAAGAATCTTATATGTTTCAATAAAATTGCCTTTTATTCTTCTAAATTCCAAGGATTAAAGAAGCAGCCTTCTTAATCTTTTCTGATAAGAAAACCCCTCCAGCCAAAAATCAACCTAATGAACCTTCTCTTGAGTGCCTTCAATGCCAAATATTTTCCTTAGATATAGGGACCAAAAATGTTCATAATATTCCAGAAATCTAGATAGTTTGATGAAAGGCTTTTGCCCGAAACATTGATTCTCCAGCTCCTCAGATGCTGCCTGACCTGCTGTGCTTTTACAGCACCACACTCTCGACTCATCTCCAGCATCTGCAGTCCTCAAGTTTGCATAGTTTGAGTAAAGCTTCCCCTTTTTACTACATATATACACTGTACACATATACCATATGTTTTATTGTGATTCATGTACAAGGACTCCCAAATGGCTTTTTTTGCAGATCTTCTGCATGTAAATGAGGCGGCATGATGGCACAGTGGTTAGCACTGCAGCCTCACAGCACCGGGGTCACAGGTTCGATTCCAACCTTGGGTGACTGCCTGTGTGGAGTTTGCACATTCGCCTCGTGTCTGTGCCGGTTTCCTCCGGGTGCTCTGGTTTCCTCCCACAGTCCAAAGATGTGCAGGTCAGGTGAATTGGCCATGCTAAATTGCCCGGAGTTTTAGCTGCATTAATCAGAGGGAAATGGGTCTGCGTGGGTTACTCTTCGGAGGGTCGGTGTGGACTTGTTGGGCCTGTTTCCATGCTGTAGGGTGGCACAGTGGTTAGCACTGCTACCTTACAGCGCCAGAGACCCAGGTTCAATTCCCGCCTCAGGCAACTGTCTGTGTGGAGTTTGCACATTCTCCCTGTGTCTGTGTGGATTTCCTCCGGGTGCACCGGTTTCCTCCCACAGTCCAAAGATGTGCAGGTTAGGTGAATTGGCCATGCTAAATTGCCCGTAGTGTTTGGTGAAGGGGTAAATGTAGGGGAATGGGTCTGGGTGGGTTGCTCTGCGGAGTGTCATTGTGGACTTGTTGGGCCGAAGGGCCTGTTTCAACACTGTAAGTAATCTAATCTAAATAATATTCAGCTCCTCTATTTTTCCTGCCAAAGTGCAGAAACGTCACATTTCCCTACATGATCTTCTGCCTGTGATTTTACTGCCCACTCGCTTCACCTGTTTATACCGCTCTGTGGACTCTCTATGTCACCCTCAGCACTTGCCTTTCCACCTATTTTTTGTATACTTGACAACTTTCCCCATCAGATCATTAATATATACTGTAAATGACTGCTGCCTCAGCACTGATCCCTGTGGCACTCCACTATTGATAGGTTGCCATCTAATTTGATTTGATTTATTTATTGTCATGTGGATTTTATTACAAAAATACAGTGAAAAGTGTCTTATCGTGTCACCACTCTCTGGTGCTGTCCTAAAACACGGAAAAAAAAATCCATACATTGAATATAAAAGGCAGAAGCATAAAGAAATAAAGAGAAAGTGCTTAATCCACCATGGGCCATGGGTCAGGTAGCCAGGCACAAGTCCACTTCGCCGTGCTGTCACTGGAACAAAACTTGCCACTCTTTAGCATCATTTTGCCTCCACCAATGCTCTCGCCACTATGAGTCCTCGCTGGACCTCACCATTACAGATGGCTTGATTTCCACTTGGAGGAGCTTTCCTAAGATTAAGATTGGTTCTTTTATCTCAAGAGGACTGGAATATAAAAACAGCAAAGTGCTTCTGAGACTTTATAAAGCTCTAGTTAGGCCCCATTTAGGATACTGCATCCAATTTTGGGCCCACACCTCAGGAAGGACATACTAGCACTGGAGTGTCTCCAGCGGAGAATCACACAGATGATCCCTGGAATGGTAGGCCTAACATACGATGAACGGCTGATCATTATATTCATTAGAGTTTAGAAGGTTGATGGGAGATCTAATAGAAACTTACAAGATAATGTTGTTTCTGTTAGGTGGGGAGACTAGGATAGCCTTAGAATTAGAAGGGGTCAATTTAGAGCGGAAATGAGGAGACATTTCTTCAACCAGAGAGTGGTGCGCCTGTGGAATTCATTGCCACAGAGCACAGTGGAGATCGGGGTATTAAATGTCTTCAAGGCAGAGATTGATAAATTCTTGATCTTACAGGGAATTAAGGGCTACGAGGAGAGTGGGGGGTAAGTCGAGTAGAAATGTCCATCAGCCATGATTAAATGGTGGAGAGGACTTGATGGGCTGAACAGCCTTACTTCCACTCCTATGTCTTATGGTCTTATTTACTCTTTGGAGTTGAAAATAATGCAAGACAATTTTACTGAAGTATTTAAGATTCTTAGGGTGTTGTACTGGCCCAGTTCACCGAATTTGCTGAGAGGATCATTGTGCTGAGCAGAATGCTGCTTTTGAAACTTCCTTCTTCTGATGCTTTCACGGAGTTGTACTGGATGCACAGGGTGACGTTCTTCTGAACGGTCTCTGATTTATTAATTAAAAGTTACAGCTTGTAGCAACTTTTGGAAAATAAATCCTGGTTTTCTTCAAATTTGAAGTTTCTTTTTACTACAGATAGCAGAGACAGCTTCTGAGCCTGTGGATATTTGATGGCTTCTCCCTGTTTTGTTCATAAGCCCCAAGCCATTCAGCAGCCTGGGAACCAATCACATAGTTCTTGACAGGCAGAAAGCCTTTGCCATTGATAACTGATAAATGGGTCACAGACCAATCAGCTACTTATTGCTGACTGAATCTCCATTTGGATTCAGCCTTTGGCTCTCGATCATCTACAAACCATTTGATATCACTAGAACCAGTTGCTGTGTAAACAGTACTTACAATGAGTTACCAATTAGTTTACTTGCTTTCAAACATATACATCAAACATTGGTTGTTAATCAGCAGTTCTTTTCATATTTGACAATACAGAACAAGTAAAAATGCTACAATCCTTAAGGCAGAGCTCCCTGGTTGCTGCAATATCCAAACCTCTTTGTTTGGGGAGGCAAAGACAACTTCATCAGCACAAACAGCTACAGGGGATGCAGTAAACTAGAAGCAATGCACATACATTTCTTGGAAGTCTACTGAACAGGATATGGATATTTTCCCCAATTCTTGGCAGCCAGGGAGCACTTTTAACACTGATACACCACAAGGGCTTACTTTCACCTTTAAAAGTCAAAGATCTTTGGCTCCCAACCCTTAAGCTGGAGTACATCTGCACTGTCTCTGTTTGCGACCCCATTATTCGGATTGTTCACTGGCACACCGCATGCAACTTAATGCTATTAGATGTCCCAGAAGAGACTAATAGATCACATCCTACTGTAACCTGATGGAGGACTGACATCTGGTTTCAAAAGAATAATGCTGAGACTGTAATCCATCCACATTGAGACAGGTTGCCATGACAGGCTTCAGGCCAATAGTAAACAACATTATCTGATTAAAAGACTTAATAAAATTGCAGGTCTCTACTCACAGAAAGAAAACAGGAAGCAAGTGAGCTATTAATCTTTATGATGTCTAACTTTGAAAGACAGGTGATGTACAAGGAGGGAATGATTATGTACAAATAATTACCACTTCAATTCAGCCCATCCATGGGTAAAAGCTCAATGCTTAATTAGCAGAGCAAGCAGTTATCACTCAGGTGGAGGACCTGGTTAATGAGGATAATTATTATTATTGCTATTATTGTAAAAATGGAGATTTGGAAAGCAGACTGCTGCTGATATGTCAGGGGACACAGTATTACTCAAATCCCTGTTAATATTGTGATTGGAAATGATCAAGAGTGCCTACACTGTTTAAATTACCCAGTGTTGCCAACCCTCCTAGATTGCTTTGGAATTTCCCGAAATTAACATCTAAACTCTGGCACAGTGCTCGGAGCAAAACAAAAAACTCACGAGAAAAATACTACAAGATCAATATGTTTCTTTAAAAAGAATTCTTGGAGCAATTTTGTTCAATGCTGATAAAGAATTGGTGTGAAAAGCTGCTGATGGACCAAAAAACCATGCAATCCGATAATGAAGTATTTATTTATCTTACAATCACTTGCCTGATGTCATTCCATTGAAAGTATGTATGCTCCTCAGTTGTGAGGTGATAGGTTCGACTCTCACGCCAGAGACTTGAACATGCGGCTAAGTTGATACTCTGGCACAGTACTGAGGGAATGCTACACTGTTGCATGACATTAAATCAAGACTCCTATAGTGTTTGGAATCAGGGCCAGGTGGATGTCATAGACAATGATATCCCTGATTGAGGTTGTTAACCTGGCCTCTCTCAATCAGGGAGCTCTGATATAAACAGGAGATTCATGTTTTCCTATCTTCCTGGTGGTGGAAATTGAATAAAGATTCGTGCACTTTGTGTCTTTCACTGTGTCTCACACCTGCACACACACACCATGGGTTCTGGGGATAAAATAAGCACTACCGCACTTAGGTGGTAGTGTGGGGGTTAAATTTTTAAAAAAACAAAAAAAAAACAGGTGTCTCTTAGTCCCTACCCTCCCCTTCACTGTAAAAAAAAAGAAAAAAAAAGAAAAAGAAAAAAAAAGAAATAAACAGAAGATTCAGAAAGTCTCCTGACTCTTGGGACTGGCTCCGAACTGACTGGTTCACATGCACATGTGAATAAAGGGTGACTTGGTGATGGGATACCGGTCCCTGTGCAATTAATTCTACTTCTTTCAGTGGTTGGAGAAGACATTTACTTGTTTATTCCAATTGGTGTAGAAGAGTGGAGCAATACTTAACAGATGACCCATTAATGGGGATAGGATGACTTGTGACAGGAAATCATGTAATGAAGCCTGGACGAAGATATCCAGCCAGAGTTGACAAGCCTCTGATGGGAGGTTTCTCAGCCAGAAACACATAGAATGAAAACCAAACCTGGTATTAAAAATGGGCCCTTCATCATCCTTGCTTCCCAGCAGACTCCCTCTGCTGGCACAGACATACAAGCAAAAATGAGGACTGCAGATGCTGGAGATCAGAGTCTAGATTAGAGTGGTGCTGGAAAAGCACAGCAGGTCAGGCAGCATCCAAGGAGCAGGAAAAGCGACGTTTCGGGCAAAAGCTGGACTTCACCAGTTTCCTCATTTTCCCTCCCTCCTCCTTACCCCAGTTCCAACCTTCCAGCTCAGCACCATCCTCATGACCTGTCCTAGGAAAAAGTGAGGACTGCAGATGCTGGAGATCAGAGCTGAAAAATGTGTTGCTGGAAAAGCACAGCAGGTCAGGCAGCATCCAAGGAGCAGGAGAATCGACGTTTCGGGCATAAGCCTGAAGAAGGGCTTATGCCCGAAACGTCAATTCTCCTGCTCCTTGGATGTTGCCTGACCTGCTGCGCTTTTCCAGCAACACATTTTTCAGCTCATGACCTGTCCTACCTGCTAATCTCCCTTCTCAACTATCAACTCCACCCTCTTCTCTGACCTATCACCTCCATCCCTACCTCCATCTACCTATTGCACTCTTGGCTACCTTCTCCCCAGCCCCACCCCACCCCCATTTATCTCTCCACCTTGGAGGATCCCGGCCTTCATTCCTGATGATGGGCTTTTGCCCAAAATGTCAATTTTCCTGCTCCTCAGATGCTGCCTGACCTGGCACAGACATATATTGCAACCTTAAGTAGGCAAAATATACTATGAAATTTTCAGTAGAAGACAGTATGGACAAACACTGCTTAGAGGTCCAGCAATAATAGCAATATGTCACTTGGGAGTCCATTCAGAGCACTGTCAACCACACTTAGCATTTGACTCCAAATTTAATTTTATTCATTAGTTGCCAAAAAAGCTGGCCAGGTCAGCATTTATTGCCCAGAAGACAGTTAAGAGGGACCACATTGCTGTGGGTCTGGAGTCACATGTAGACCAGACCAGGTAAGGATGGAAGATTTCCTTCCCTAAGGGGATTCAGTGAGCCAGAGGGGTTTTTAATGGGAATTTACAGAAATGACCTGGTCCTCATTAGGTCAACTCTTTATTCCAGATCCATATTAGTTTTACCATTTGCCTACAGTGGGCTTTGAACCCATGTTCCCAGAGCATTGGCCTGGGGTTACGAGATTACTTCTCCAGTGACTGCCAATACACTATCACCTTCCCGAAATGCAACATTTCGAGCTGACTGGTTTCTGCTGGAATTATTCCCAGCAGTGAAGGGAAAGGCAGCCAGTCCGAAGACTCACTTTTTCCAATCGCTACAATTCAAAGTTCAGCTTTGAGCATCTCAAGGGAGGACAGGACAGAATCATATAACCTCTACAGTGCAGAGGGAGCCATTCAGTCCATCAAGTCTGCACTGACCCTCTGAAGAGCATGAAAATGTGTTGCTGGAACAGCGCAGCAGGTCAGGCAGCATCCAGGGAACAGGAGAGTCGACGTTTCGGGCATAAGCCCTTCTTCCTGAAGAAGGGCTTATGCCCGAAACGTCGATTCTCCTGTTCCCTGGATGCTGCCTGACCTGCTGCGCTGTTCCAGCAATACATTTTCAGCTCTGATCTCCAGCATCTGCAGACCTCACTTTCTCCCCTCTGAAGAGCATCCGAACCAAACCCAGCCCCTCTACTGCATCCCTATAAAACCACACTTCTCATGGCCAATCCACTTAACCGAAACATCCCTGGACATAAGGGCAATTTAGCACAACCAATCCACCTAACCTGCACATCTTTGGACTGTGGGAAGTAACCGGAGCACTTGGAGGAAACCCATGCAGTCACGGGGAGGATGTGCAAACTCCACACAGACAGTCGCCCGATGCTGGAATCGAACCCGGGTCCCTGGTGCTGTGAGGCAACAGAGCTAACCACTGCTGCCCAGGATTCAGCTTTTCTGCTGATTGAGATGCAGGGAGCTGAAGACGAAAGAGCCAAATAAATGGTGATGTGATGTGTACCTTCGAAGTAATTGTACCTCAGATCATCCGTAAACACGGAAGAATGGAGCTGAAATTTAAGAACCTGAGAGAGGTGTGTGAAGGTTATGTCAGAGGACAATTAAGAATTTCAAGGCGGTTGGCAGCTTCTAATGTAACCTCTTTTTTGTTGTTGAATTATTGTTTGTCTCATTTCTCAACCCTAAGGACATTCAGCAGCTGAAATGAGATGAGGACAAACCAGGGGAGAATGTAATTGCCTTTCCAGCACTGCTTCGGGGTGAGGGAGGTGAAGGCCCAGTGGTATTTTATTTGACTGTTAACCCAGAGACCTGAGTTCAAATCCTGCCATGGCAGATGGTGGTATTTGAATTCAATGAAATTCTGGAATTAAGAGTCTAATGATGACCATGAATCGATCGTCAGGAAAAACCTATCTGATTCACTAATGTCCTTCAGGGAAGGAAAGTACAAGACATTAGTTCAGCCACATTTAGAATACTGTGTACAGTTCTGGTCGCCACATTACCAAAAGGATGTGGACACTTTGGAGAGGGTGCAGAGAAGGTTTACAAGGATGTTGCCTGGCATGGAAGGTGCGAACTATGAAGAGAGGTTGAGTAGGTAAGGTTTATTTTCATTAGAAAAAAGGAGATTGAGGGGGGACCTGATTGAGGTTTATAAAATCATGAAGGGCATAGACAGGGTGGATGGAGACAAGCTTTTTCCCAGGGTGAAGGATTCAGCAGCGAGAGGTCATGCTTTCAAGGTGAGAGGTGGAAAATGTAAGGGGGAAACACGCGGCAAGTACTTCACACAGAGGGTGGTGGGTGTTTGGAACGTGATGCCAGCAGAATTGGTAGAGGCAGGCACGGTAGATTAATTTAATTTACGTCTGGACATATGCATGAGTAGGTGGGGAGTAGAAGGAATCAGATGCTCAGGAATTGACCGACAGGTTTAGACAGTACATTTGGATCGGCTCAGGCTTGGAGGGCTGAAGGGCCTGTTCCTGGGCTGTAAATTTTCTTTGTTCTTTGTTCTTTGAAACTGCAATCCTTACCTGGCCTGGCCTACAGGTGACTCCAGACCCACAACAATATGACTTACTCCTAACTGCTCGATGTGCATAAATGGTGGCCCAGCCAGTGGTGCTCTCACTCCATGAATTAAAACAAAGGAAGACAGAAGCAAGTGACCTGAGTCCTTTCTCCCATCATGGCATCACCAACCCATCTCAGTTCCCTGGATCCTTGAGACTCAGGATTGGACCTGCTTCAGATCAAATTTCCAGTTTGGAAGTTAAGACTTAACAATTTTCAGGAAACACTAGACTTCTGAATTGCCCATTGTAAACTCTACACCTTTGCCTTGTTACTCCAAGCCCGTTAGCACTTAGGTCTAAGTGCAGGTGGTATATAAATGGTGGTGTCTGGGATAAGATACAATCAGGGCTGAAATCCAGGGAGTTTGCTGCATTTCACCCAGGTACCTAAAGGAATGTCATGATGAAAGTAAATAAATTGTTCTATTTGTAAAATAAATCAAAAGAGACATACCCTGTGGGGTATTAAAAGCATCATATTGAAGTCCAGCATATTTAGGTTCCAAGTTCCTCTATCGAAGAACCAAATAAGATTTATTTATTCAGAATGCTATGATCTAGCTAATGTATGACTGATTCCACTTGAGTGCATTTCTGATAAATGAAAATTTTTGGGAAGTGAAATTGAGATCAAGAGTGAAGGGGTTGGACTTGCTCTGCTGTACTGTGGTTAATGCTCCAGACTGCAATAGACTAGGAACATTTTTTAATCGTTGCCATAGAGTGATGTGGACAAGATGTCAGTATGAAGCAGAAATGATATAAAGGGGAGTAAAATCCTTTAAACAGGTGCCGAAGTCCCAAAACACAACACCAGTGGCTTTTCATCTCCACCAAAGGAGTTACATTCCAGTTATGTTGAAGGTACAATGGAAGGATGGCCACTAATATCAGACAATCCAGTTCATGAAACCAACACAGAAGTTGCTGGAGAAACTCAGCAGGTCAGGCAGCATTTGTGTAGAGAACTCTGTTTCTCTCCTCAGACCTGTTGAGTTTCTCTAGCAATTTCTGTTTTTTCTTTCAGATTTCCAACATGTAGAGTTCTCTATTTTATTGATAGCCATTTTATGAGTCTGGAAACTACTTTCGCTAAATCAGAGACCTGGAAAGTAGAAATAAAATCTGGCAAGATAGAGAGAAAATGCTGGAAATACTCAGCAATGTAAAAAGAGATATCAAGAACCAGAACAGATATTGAGGTCTTTCTCCACAGATGCTACCAGATCTGATGTATATTTCCAGTATTTTCTTTTAATTATCCTGCTTTCTTTAATCTCTCATTGTAATTAAAATTGAATTAGCTTTAATGTTGCATGTACTCACAGCATGCAGTGAAAAGTTCACAAATTGCTACTTATACGCCATCTGTGGTACAAGGTACCCAGGTACAGATTCTTCAGTGCAAGTTCTTAGGAAATAAAACGTAGAAAAATGAAAAAAAAAGATGTCCAGCATTACAGATTTCAAGAATAAATTGGAAAATAAAGAATAAAAGGTTCAGAACAACAATCCTTCCAACTCAGTCCATGCTGGCACCTAGCATCCAGACCGCACTGGGCCTTGACTTCAGACTACACTGGGCCTTGACTCCAGTCTGCGCTGGGCCTTGACTCCAGACTTCACTGGGCCTTGACTTCAGACTACACTGGGCCTTGACTCCAGTCTGCGCTTGGCCTTGACTTCAGACCGCACTGGGCCTTGACTCCAGACCATGCAGGGTCTTGACTCCAGACCCTGCCGGATCTTGACTCCAGACTGCGCTGGGCCTTGACTCCAGACTATGCTGGGCCTTGACTGCAGACCGTGCTGGGCCTTGACACCAGACCGCACTGGTCCCTGATTCCAGACTGCACTGGGCCTTGACTCCTGACCATGTTGGCCCTTTACTCCAGACAGCGCTGGGCCTTGACTCCAGACCGTGCTGGGCCTTGAGTCTAGACCATACTTGGCCTTGACCCCAGACCACGCTGGGCCTTGACTCCAGACCACGCTGGGCTTTGACTCCAGACCATACCGGCTTCACTTCGAGGTGAAGCTCTTGAGGCTGGGAGACCGCTCTGGAATTATCCCAATGCCAGCCATTCATGCTGAGGCCCAGCTGGGCCAACAGACTGCCACAGACTGATAGACTCCTACCCCTGGCTGATTGACGACCACGCTGGGTCCGGACACCACCACTGCTGGCCAAGAGGCCAACATTCCGGGCTGAGAGACCACTATGCCGAGCCAAGAGACCACCACAGCAGGCCAAGGTACCACCTGACTGGACTGAGAGTCCACCACTCTGAGCCAAGAGACCGCCACACCGAGCTGAGAGACCACCAATCCAGGCGAAGAAGCCTCCACTTCTGGCTGAGAGGCCACCATAGTGGGACAAAGGATCACAGATTGGGCCAACAGACCACCATGCTGGGCTGAGAGACCAGGAATCATTGATGCTGTTCCCCCTCCAAGACCAATAGATCTAGCTTCTATGAAGGGTGGTCCCTAGAACTGAAGGAATCACACAGTTTGAATGTGAAATAGGAACCATGTGGTTTAGTTTGAAGGTTTATCCCTCAAACAAAGATTTGATTGGTGCAGTAGGAAGGTTTCCTTACCCATTTGCCTCACCTGAGCCAATTAGGAGAGGGGGTGATGATGGTGTGGTAATGTCATTGGATTGGTCATCCAGAGCTCCTGGGTTCCTGCTCCCAAATCCCACCATGATAAATGTTAAACTGAACGTCACTTTTTAAAAAAAATCTGAAATTGAAAAGCTGCTCTGATGGCAAGCATGTTGATTCTTATAAAACCCACCTTGTTCACCAATGTCCTTTCGAGAAGGAAACTGCCATCCTTACCTGGTCTGGCCTACATGTAACTCCAGACTCATAGCCAATGTGGTTGACTTTTAACTGCCCTCTGGGTAATTAGGGATGGGCAATAAATTCTGACTTTACCAGTGAAACCAACATCCCTGAAATAAATTTTAATTTAAAAATGTCCTTTTAAAATGAATACATGTGTTACAGCCTGAAAGGAATTCATTTGTAATCAATTGTGGCTGTTTATGTATTTCTTAGCAACAAACATTTGAACCAAGTCCTTTCAGCAGAGATAGAAGTGAATGAAATCTGATGATCTGCATATTCTCAGATGCCGGGCCGGTGCCCCTCCAGGGTTTTTGCAGTATATTCTTTTCCAGCGCACTCCCCGCAGTCTGCTGATATGTTTGTGCTTTCACTCCTGCCTATCTGAGAACTCTGCTTCTTGTCATTTAGTCAAGTGTGGTTTTATGTGCACTATTGATTTTTCTTCAATTGCAGCCTTGTAATGTCCTGTCTCTGCTGTGTTTTCAGTTGAAAACATGGATATGGGAAAATGAATTGTAACGGGGATTCAAACAGAAAGTGTGTGCTACTGAACCACGCTGACCTCCTCCAACACAAAACCCATTGGGTTGTTATGGTGTGTTTCCTTCTTTTTAACCTTCTCCCCTATTATATTGAAGATGATGTCTCATTCCGGGGATGGTTCATAAGATCATGAGAACTAGGAGCTGGAGTAGGCAATTCAGCCCTTCAGGTAAAAACAAGGACTGCAGATGCTGGAAACCAGAGTCTAGGTTAGAGTGGTGCTGGAAAAGCACAGCAGCTCAGGCAGCATCCGAGGAGCAGGAAAATCGACGTCTCTCCATTCTGCAGGCACCCTGTCTCTATTCCTGGTGAAGGGCTTTTGCTCGAAACGTCGATGTTCCTGCTCCTCGGATGCTGCCTGACCTGCTGCGCTTTTCCAGCACCACTCTAATCCAGTCTCAATTCAGCCCTTCAGCCTGCTCCGCCATTCAAGACGATCATGACTGATTCCACCTCAGCCTCAATTCTGCGCTGTCCACAACTCTTCAAGCCATTACTGATTAAACATCTGCAATGTCCTCCTTAAAATTATCCCTCATCCCAGCAGCCACTCACTCTGGGCCAGCGAATTCCATAGAGTCATGACCCTTTGGGAGAAAAACTTCTCCTCATTTCTGTTTGAAATCTGTTATCGCTTATCCTAAAACTGAGACCTCTCATTCTCGGATTGCCCCCAAATAAGAAATATCCTCTCACAAAATGTCTATTTTGTCATCCCCTACTCATTCAAGTAGATCTCCTCTCATTTTTCTAAACTGCAGAGAGTCTCTGCCTAAACTGCTCAATCTCTCTTCATAAGACAAACCCCTAATCGCTGGAACTTTTCTGAACTGCCTCCCAACACAATTACATCCATAGAATCCCTACAGTTGTACACAATACTTGAATTCTAATCTCACTAATGCCTTACATAGATGCAGCCACACTTCCCTACTTTTACACACTATTCCTTTAGTAATAAATGCCAAAAATCAATTTGTCTTCTTATTGCCTGCTGTACCTGCATACTAGCCTTTCTTACTTTGGTTAAGTGATTATTTTGATCTTCACACTTGGTAAGTAATTGTGAGAAATTCGTTCAACTGTGTTATATTGATATTATTCAACTGATCTCTGGAATGACCTGACATCCACATGTGCTCTGGACACTAGCCAGAAGTATTTCCACATCTCTCAGTCAGCCAGGGATTCTGTTGACTGTCTAACAGAGATCTTCCAACTCAAGAGAAATGAGGTTTGAACCTGGGACCTCAATGGAACATGTACACCTAGAGAGTCATCAGAACAACTTGGCTTCTAAGTTTCACCATGATTTCCAACCAGATATATCAACACAAGAAATGGAAAGAAAATAGAACTCATGCGTAAGTTACAGCAATAAATATTTTCGCTTGTAACTCCATGAGCTTCAGCAACGCTTAAAAATCAAGTTGGCTAAACCAAACCCCAGCCTTCAAACTGGATGTCCCCACAGTTAAAATCTTCTGATTTGATTAGTTCTCAGTTGGTCAGAGTGCCCATTATAGTGGACTCACAGGACAATGTTCCTTTGAAGTGGTTTAAGATGCTTATTGAAGGTACTGTATAAATACAGATTGTTATTGTTGTTTTCATTATGTGCTGCTGTAACCAACAGTCAATTCAAGCTTCTCATTGTCGTTAAATGGCAAAATTCAGAGTAGTTTCATTCAGTCAATGCATCTGCCCTTAGTTATGGAATCTGTTTCCACAATAAATATTAGCTCAAATAGGTCATATCCAATAGTCAACTGATGTATTGAATAAACATATGGCTCAGCATTGATTTAATTTGCTGTGTTATTGAAATACTTGGTGTACCTCTTCAAATTACTGCACAGTGCACAACATTACCAATTTTTAAGGTGAACAGAATTTATTAAACTGTAACATTCCTCTTGTGGGGCCACTTCAGAGCTGTATTGTTTTGAAACAAAAAGAGAATTGGAAACCTGGCCACTCAGTACTCTAATCTACCTTGCCAGCGTGTCTGTAAGCTTTTGCCAAGTGTAAGACAATTTGAATTTGACAGCCATATGGCTTGCAAACTTAATCCTTTAATTGTGTTCAACCAAGATACCTGAGCCCTCTTTAAGTAGGATTAGGAGTTAGTTTTATCTCATGTGATTAGTGTTTTTGCTTTCTTTTCATTGACTAGAAATAGCAAAACAGTTAAAATTGTTCATTCCCAGAGTAACTTCAACTTTTTAATACAATTTCGCTGGCTTTGCTATTTAGCTTCTGCAGCCTGTGAGATTAGAACTTCCTTTGATCATCTTTGCCAGCACCCTATGGTACTTTCCACCTGTACCAGGATGTGGCTCAGCGTAATGGTGGCTTATGGTATTTCATTGCCATCTATCCTCCTTTGTCTATACTGGGGCTATGACCTATCTAATGATCAGTTGGAGAGGATGGACCACTGGTGAATCTAAACTGAAGTGGCAGATGGTTCCTGCATCATGGCAATAGTGCAGTTCACATTTCCAGTCAGGCCTAATTACTAAGAACTCTCAGGAGTTGGACAGAATACATCTGCTTCCATTGAAGACTAGTGTAGAATTCCCTGTTTCTGCCCAAATACTGTGTGACAACATCAGTTTGGATGAAGAACTGCAGATGCTGGAAAAGGCAATTGGAAGCTCATGGTCTTTTTTGTCTGCAATAGTTTAACCTGATCTGAATGCATGACAGAGGCCTATTAAGACCTGAAGTATTTTTTAGCCGTATGTCGAATTAGGATCAAAAGGATCAATGAAACCTGCATCTCTACCCAGAGGAGAAATTAGATCATTGTGGCTATTTCTTCGGATGTTGACAGTCTGAGACACTATGACTGCCCTCTTGAGTTGTCCTACCTGTCCATCTTCCTTCCCACTAAGCTAGTGCTTCCAAATAAACCTGTTGGACTAAAACCTGGTGACATGTGATTTTTAACTTTGTCCACCCCGATCCAACTTTGTCTGATTTTTAACTTTGTCCACCATCAAATTCAATTATGCTGTGTGACTACAGGGTCATTGTAAATAACTGGGGTTGTTTATTTACCTGTTCCTGGCAGAGTGTGATGGTTATGTAATGCTGAAACTGCAATGAATTGGAGCACTTACTGTACATTACTAATTGTAAAGGGCAGGGTTATTGACTGTGTGATTACACAAAAAAAAGACAATTATCACAAACAATTCTTCCAGTTTTCAACCCATTTATATCCACTGTATACTTGTCAATCATGATAATGGCATTCAAACCTATGCAACCACCTAACTGTTAGAATTGTGTACCAATCTTCTTTCTCCATCTCACCAACAGGTTTGAAGTTCTGCAATTACCCAACAACAACTATTCTAATGTCATCAATTTTGAGTCAATGTATATGATTGTCTGATAACCCTCCTATGAAATGCATTGGGAATGTTTCCACATGCTTTAGCCAAAAGGCTAATTATTTTGTCATTTGTTATCCAACTGGTTTAGGAAGCTTAACATTGGCTTAGCTGAATAAAACTTAATAATTAACATTTATTTAAAGTAAAGATAAAGTTGCCAAGGTTTATTTGGAAACACTGGCTTTTGGAGCACTGCTTCTTCATCAGGTGGTTGTGGAGCAGGACCGTAAGACACATAATTTATATAATCATCATATAAAAGATTATGATGTCATGTGGCTGAAATAGGGCTGCTCTCTCATTAGAGAGACACCCAACTGGTGCTGGTTTTACCTGAGGGTCACCATGTCATAGTAACGTCAGCCTGTATGGGAATTGAACCTATGCTGTTGGCACCACTCCACGTTGGAAACAAGGCAGAGAGGGTACTGCAGATGCTGAAGATTAGAGTCAAGGTTAGAGTGGTGCTGGAAAAGCACAGCAGGTCAGGTAGCATCCGAGGAGCAGGAAAATCGATGTTTTAGGCATAAGCCCTTCATCACTCTAGCATCACTCTAATCTTAACTCACATTGGAAACCAACTAACTGCCCCCTTTATTAAAAAATAATACTCAAAATACCATGCCAGTTTAATAAGAATTCATTTATGAATTATATCCGATAATTTCAAATGTTTACATTAGGACATAGCCACCTTTTATGTTTGCTTCATTCTCTGTCAATGCAAAACTCAAGATTTGCCTATTTTAGCCACATTGTAAGATGAAAATATTGAACATTTTTATTTGTGTGTTGTTTAAATACATAACCTGGAAGAATGGATTAAAATCAGTCAAATCACCAGAGAGTTGAAAGCAGTAGAGAGTGGTGGATCTAAGCTCCATATCTTGCAGTCCCTGTGCAATTTCTTTGCTATTGTCTGCCCATAAAAGATGCATAAACAGACATCACACAGAGTACATTAGTCTGCTCAAACATTACAAAGTATTAGAAAATATTTACAGATGGAAATAAGTCATTCATCCCAAAAAGCCAATGTCAGTATTTATGCTTCCCACAAGCCCTTTCCACCTCTTTTCATTTAACAATATCAACATAAACTGATATTCCTCTCCCCTTCGGTAGGTCCCTCATAAACTCATCAACACTAGTCTTCCCAACTATTCCTGATGGTTGCAAGTTACACATTCTAGACACCGTGTTAGAGATATTTGTTCTTGGAATGTCCAATGAGTTTATTAGTGACTACAAAATATTTGTGGGCACTAATTCCTGTGCCATGTCGAAGTGCAACTTCTCTTTCTCTTCTCTTTGGGGTGGCATGGTGGCTCAGTGGTTAGCATTGCTGCCTCACAGCTCCAGGGACCTGGGTTCAATTCCTGCCTCTGGTAACTGTCTGTGTAGAGTTTGCACATTCTCTGTGTGGGTTTCCTCCCACAGTCACAAAGATGTGCAGGTTAGATGGCCATGCTAAATTGCCAGTAGTGTCAGGGGTAAATGTAGGGGAATGGGTCTGCGTGGCTTGCTCTTCAGAGGGTCAGTGTGGACTTGTTGGGCCAAAGGGCCTGTCTCCACATTGTAGGGAATCTAATCTAGTATCTTCCCTTGTAGCATTTTTGTGAAAACTTGAACATCTCTGCTGTATTTATTACCCTTCAGTTTTGTTTCATCTGGAGAACCCGACAGTTATAATCACTCACTTCTGTCATCATTCCAGTCAATCTTTATTGCACTTTCTCTGGTCTCCCTATCTTTTTCTTGCATATAATAGGGAGTCCAGAGTAGATCAGATGTGGCCTAGTCCAGGTTCCACAGCACGTTAATACAAATGGCCTGCCTTCCAATTTTGTTCTTCTGTTGAATCACAGAACCATAGAACTCCTGTACAGAGGAGACATTCAGTTCATCAAGTATGTGCTGTTACATTTGAAAAATAATACAGTGATTTCAGATAATTTCTTTGGACATTCCTCACAATGTTTTGTGCTTTAAGTATGTCACAACTGTGTAATTATGGTACAATATGTTTTCTGAGTAAGGCCAACTTTTCTTTTTGTATAGCCTATTTTTCTTAACAATCTGTTCACAGATGTTATTACCCCCTTGGAGCAGTTGTGACTTGAACCTAGTTCAGGGGTAGGGACACTACCGCTGCACCACAAGAGCACCCTTGCCAATCTGGCAAGGTTTTAAAATGGACCTAACCTCTTACAAGGTGGCCTGTGGAAGTCGTCTGACTGCCATTATTAATTCACTGTCAGTCGAAAAAGCAGACTGATCTATTACCTTTGCACTGAGGGAGATATTCAGAATTGAATTAACCTTTGGGCAACACAATGGGTTCTTGAAAAACTGTGATACTTCAAAGCATCAAAGAAAACAGAAGACTGTAAGGACACTGCATGGAATTCTATCATGATAAACTTTGGTCTGAGGAAAAATTATTAATTCAAGTTAACATAGTAGCCATCTTCAGTTTATATCTGTATAAGACAGCCTGTGAGTGTCTATGTTGTCAGAACTCCACAAGAAGGACACCAAGAGTCAAGAGTGTGGCGCTGGAAAAGCACAGCAGGTCAGGCAGCATCCAAGGAGTAGGAAAATCAACGTTTCAGGCATAAACTCTTCATCAGAGTGAGACAATTCAGCCAAAGGGGCACAAGGAGAAAGGCTTTTAGAAATCAAATCAAATCAAAGAGTCCAGACAAAAATAGGCGATACAAAAAAATTGTCCTTACACATAAGACCATAATTACACAGTTGTGACATACTTAACGGACAAAACCTTGTGAAGTGTCACAACTGCAGAATTAGTAAGGAACACGAAGACCTCTCTCACTGTGATTTGACTTGATTTGAATCATTATTGTGCTCCTCTCTGAAGATCTGTTCAAACCTCCTGACCCCATCAGTGCAAGCACCTTCCAACTATTTCACTAGAGAAGCCATTACATTGGAAATCTGACTTCCAGTTCAGGTTTTTAACCTCCTCCCTTTGGAGAGAGAATCTTCCAGCAAAGGACAGGCCTGCACCGATAACAGAAAGATTTGTTTCATCTTTATAAGTAAAGCGAACTTTGTTTTAACCGACATCTTGTCAACTGGCACTCTTGATAAACTGGCAAAAAGTATATGACTCAAGCACTGTGATCTATTGCGATATCCAAGTATTTACGCTTTGAATAAAATAAATGAGTGATGTGGATGCCCCCTGCATTACGGTCCTATTACTTACTGTGTGTTCTTACACTGATTTTTGGAGACATGTTAATGATTTTACACAGGTTTTTTTGAGGGCTGTTGAAGTTTCACTTGGTCAGGGTTTACTGTGGTTATAAGTGCCTTTCAATTATCCAGAATATTTAATCATCTGTCACATTCCTAGTACAATTGGTGCCAGTTAATTAAAAAGGTTTGTTGTATCTTTTATCCATTCCTAATTTTAAACCTTTCTGGCTACGTTTTAGCTAAACTGTTACTCAGAATGTTGCAGCAATAAAAACTAAATGTAATCAACTAACGTTTATCTAGTCTAATGCTAAACCTTTACTGCTGTTCACTTGTTCAACTGGGACTCTCGAACATTTTAAAATGAAGCTAAAAGAGAGTAGGTAACCACACAACTATCAGGCAATGACTATCTCCAACAAAAGAGAATCAAACAATCATTCCTTGACATTCACTTACATTACTATCACTGAATGACCTACTTTCAACACCTTAGGGGTTCCCATGGACCAAAAACTGAACTGGACTAACCTTGTAAATACGAAGGCTACAAAAGCAGCACACTGTCTGGCAGGGTATTATAAATCCTAACAATGAAACTTGAAAGGTTTCAGAAAAGACATATAACACTGTTGCTGTGGTTGGAGGGTTTGAGCTGTAGAGAGAGGCTGGACTTGTTTTCCCTGTAGTGTCAGAGACTGAGGGGTGACCTTATAAAAGTTTATAAAATCAGGAGGGGCATGGAAAGGGTGAATATACAACATCTCTTCCCCAGGGAGTGGAGTCCAAAACTAAAGGGTAGAGGTTTAAGGTGAGGAGGAAAGATTTAAAAGGGACCTAAGGGACAACCATTTCACACACATACCACAGGTGTCACATAAAATACATTTTACATCCTATCACCACTGATTCTTTTGTTAAACCACTTGCACCGGTACAATCCTGAAATAACTCCACAAAGGCTGCTATCCCATCACCAAGTCCTCCTTTACTGTCACATGGATATCATAACGCCTCATACAGAGTCAGGCAGCAGAGTTTCAGTATCGTTGGCACTCCTCTTTTATGTCAGCCAGGGCTCCCTGATTGGATCAGGTTAACAGCCCCAATCAGGGAATTCATATTCTATGAGGTCCAGCCAGCTGACCTTGTTACAATCACTACACCTACTTCAGTCACAGCTAATGGTTTCTCTTTATTTACTTTCATGAATGTATTTTTTGAACATCTCTATAAAATCTCCTCTTCAGTTTTCCTTGATGCAGAAGCCCAGCAATGGATGGTGGCAGCAGTGTAAAGGATCTACAAGATGTACTGAAATAACTCGCCAAGGCTCCTTTGACAGCATATTCCAAACCTGCAATCAGAAGGGTAGTGTAGCCCCTGGGAGCATCCTCGCTGCAAGTTCCCCTCCAAACCACTTACCACCCGGACGTAAAACTATAAGGCATATGAGCTGACGTAGTCCACTCAGCCCATCAAATCTTCTCTACCATTCGATGAGATCATGGCTGATCTGATAATTCCCCAGCTATGCTTTCCTGTCTTTTCCACATAGCCTTTAATTCCCACACTGATTAAAAATCTGCCTATGTCAGCTTTGCATATAGTTAATGCCTGAACAGCTCTCTGCAGAAAAAGATTTCCATAGATTCACCACCCTCTGAGAGAAGAAATGTTTCCTCATCTCTGTCTGGGCCACTCGGTGGCACAGTGGTTAGCACTGCTGCCTCACAGCACCAGAGACCCGTCTTCAATTCCTGCCTCAGGCGACTGACTGTGTGGAGTTTGCACATTCTCCCCATGTCTGCGTGGGTTTCCTCTGGGTGCTCTGGTTTCCTCCCACAATCCAAAAATGTGCAGGTTATGTGAATTGGCCATGCTAAATTACCCGTAGTGTTAGGTGTAGGGGAATGGGTCTGGGTGGGTGGCGGGTTGGTGTTGGGCTGAAGGGCCTAATCTCATCTAAAAGTATGTAATCACTTATTTGGAGATGATGAACTCTGATCCTTGACTTTCCTACAAGGGGAAGCAACCTTTTTGTATCTACTCTGTCAAGTCACCTAAGAATCTTGTTTGTTTCAATAAGGTCACCTCCCATTTCTTGGAACCTTACTGTCATTCCCTCATTGTCACTGGAACACCCACCCACACAGCACTGTGAGTGTAGCGACAGCACATTGACTGCAGTGGTTCCAGAAGGCAACACACCACCACCACCACCACCTCAAGGACAAGTAGGGATGGGCATTAAACAATAGCCTACCCAACGATGCTCATATCCCATGAGTGAATATATTAAAAGAATAGCTCCATTTTCTCCAGCCTACCCACATGATTGCAGTCCCTCATACCTGGAACAATTCAATTAATTATCTTCTGTTACCTCTCCAAAGCCCTCGCAACCTTCCTAGTGTGACATGAATTGGATAAATTGACTGCAGTGTGGTCCAACAGGATTTGTGTGCATCTGATTTGATAATTGAGCATTAAATGCCCGGATAGCAAAAGGATTGCAATAATGCAGGAACAAAAGTGCAGTAGAATTCAGCTATGTGAGGAAAGACATTGATGCACGTAGTTGCAGTGATGATTAAGTGTAAATGCAATCTTTGGGTCTTTGGGTTATAGATGATGACTTGAAGTGAGCCAAGGTGTTACCATAGTGCACTGGCACGATGTTGTTGAGGGTTAAGTATACATCACTGGGCTAGACAGTGACCTCATGGCATTACTGCTGGACTGTTAATCTAGAGACCCAGTTTATGTTCTGGGAACCTGAGTTTGAATCCCGCCATGGCAGATGGTGGAATTTGAAATCAATAAATATCTGGAAATAAGAGTCATCATCCAATGAATCCTTTGTCAATTGACCAAAAAGCCCATCTGGTTCACTAGTGCCCTTTAGGGAAGGAAACTTACCTGGTCTGGCCTACATGTGACTCCAGACCCACGGCAATGTGGTTGACACTTAACAACCCTCAACTGGGGGTGGGCAATAAATGCTGGCCTAGCCAGCAATGCCCTCATCCTGTGAATGAATTAAAAGGAGATGATCTATTCTCAGTATAACCCCAACTCACAATGGCATCACTGTCGGAAACGATAGGTTAATTATTCATAACTGAGTGTCCAATCTGGGCCATACAAACAGGGGAAATCTTAGAGACGTATATATAAGGACAGGACTAGAACATTCAAGCCCTCAAGTCTATTCCACTACTCAGTCATGGTGGATCCGCACCTTAAATCCACTTACCTTCCATCGTTCAATAACCCTCACAATTAACACCTAACATGATTCTGACAGACATGCCTACCATGACATACAGCTAAGAGGTTTTGCAGTTGACTGTTGGTTTTGGGGAGCAAGTTGTTCATAATCTTAACCTTGCTATGTACCCAACCTAGTTATTTTGTTCCTCTTTAAGGATGTCTAAAAATATTAATCCCCACTAACAAAGTGCAATATAATTCTTTGAAGAATGTAGTGGCAGGAGTCCTATAATGGAAGTGAAGCACTGTTTCCATCAAAGGTAGAAATGTTGCTGACAGGAACCCCTCCGTCATCTCTTGTAATTGTATTGAATAGAGACCTGAAAATGGCCCTGTAGAAAACAGTGTAATGATCCTCCTTACCCAGCGTATGTGGCTCCCAATGGAGGTGTTTTGTGCACTTTTAACAATCAAGTATAACTATTATTCCGAACTGCACAATCTTGTTGGATCTGAATTGCCATTGAATATCGCAGCCTCTTTCCACTCATGGCTATATGCTGGAGATTTTATTCCAAGGGCTATTTGATTATGATAACACATTGTCTCTGTGCACCACCCACCAACCTGGTCTACTCTTGTACAACATCCAGTGCTTCTTTTGAGTCGGTGTCACGGTGAAGCATTCTGGGAAGGGTGTCCTCACAGTCGATGTCATGGTGAAGCATTCTGGGAAGGGTCTCAGTCGGTATCACAGTGAAGCAATGTATCAGCATTTATGAAGTACGCTGCAATAATTTAAGCAGGTAGCTCATGTCAGTTGGTAAGGGCAATTAGTGGTGGGCACTAAATTCTAGCTCAGGCAGTAATGTCCATATCCTGAGTGGACAAATAAAATAAAGATTTGTAGTTCTTGTATGGAGTATTCTATGTGCTGTGGATAAGGAGGAGCCTGTAGAATTCTGTTTTGGATTTCCAGAAGGCATTTGACAAGTTGCAAATAATAGGTTATTGCAAGGTTAAGTCATATGAGATAACATCTTGTATAGATAAAAGAGAGACTGGCAAAAAGAGACTATGCATAAAATAATCTTTTTTCTGATTAGCAGGATGAAATGGGTTGAGACCTGGAGGGGTCTGTCCATCAACTTCTTACAATTGTTATCAGTGACTTAGATGAGGGGAGCAAAGACATGGTAGGTACATTTTCAGATGACACAAAGTTAATTACTGAAAGATAATGTGAAGAGGATGTTACAAGATTGTAGATGGATATAGATAGATGGAGGGAGTTGACAAAAAATCCTGCAGCTGGAGTATTAGGGGGTAAAATGTGAAGTTATTCACATTAACAGAAGAATAAAATAACAGTGTTACGGAAATTGAGATCAATGGCAGAATTCTGAGGTGCAGAGAAATCTGAGTGTTCCAGTGACTCATTAAAAATTAATGCATTGGTACAGCAAGTGATTAAGAAAGCTAATGGAATTCTACCCTTTATTACAAGAAGAAATCAACATAAAAGTAAGAATGTTATGTTTCACTTATATAGGGCATTGGTGAAGTTGTACCTGAAGTACTATGTTTAATTATGTTCTTATTAGTTAGGGAAGGGTGTAAATGCATTGGAGGCCATTCAGAGAAAGTCTACAAGATTGCCACCTGAAAAGGGGAGGCTATAGAACAAAGAATAAAAATCAAAGAACCTTACAGCATAGGAACAGGCCCTTCGGTCCTCCAAGCCTGTGCCAATCCAGATCCTCTATTTACACTTCTATCTTATGGGGCAAGGTTGGACAGACTGGACATTTTTTCCAGTGGAGTTTAAAAGATTAAAGGGAGACATGATTCAACAACTTAAGATCATGAATCATCTTGACAGTTTGACTGAGAAAGGATACTTCCAATTGTGGGTGAATCCTGAACCAAGAAACATGGTTTAAAAACTAAGGGTCAACCATTGAGGTCAGAAATGAGGAGAAATATTTTCTCTCATGCATACTGCCTCAGTAGGTTATTAAGATGGGACCATTAAATATTTTCATAACAGAGGCAGATAAGTTCTTGCTAGGCAGGAAAATGAGAGGTTATGAGGATCAGACAGGAATACAGTCTGATCAGTCATGGTCTTATTTAATGGGAGAGGGGGTTTGAGGGATTGAAAAGCCATCTCCTGCTCCTAGTTTATTTTTGTTCATATCTCCATAATTTGCATTCATTCATCGTCGATCTATTGCGCTTGATGATGAAATGCATATTTTCCTCATATCCTTTTAATCTTTTTCTGGGGCTTGTTGTTGTTAATAGTTGCCACATTACAGGAAGGATGTGAAGGCTGTGGGGAGGGTGCAGAAGAGGCTTATCAGGATACTGCTTGGATTAGAGGGTCTGAGCTATAAGGAGAGGCTGGACCAACTAGGGTTGTTTTCTCTGGAGTGGTGGAGACTGAGGGGAGACCTGACAGAAGTTTATAAAATTATGAGAGGCATAGATAGGACTGACAGTCAGCATCTTCTTCCCAGAGATGAAATGTCCAATGCCAGATCTGCATTTAAGTTAAGGGGGTAAGTTCAAAGGAGATGTGAGGAGCAACTTTTTTACACAGACTGGTCAGTGTCTGGAATATGCTACCAGGAGTGGTGCACAAAAGGGGCATTTAAGGATCCCTTAGCTAGCACATGAATAAGCAAGGAATGGAGGGATATGGACCATAGGCAGGCAGAAGGGATTAATTTAACTGGGTGTATGTTTGGCACAACATTGAGGGCGGAAGGGCCTGTTCCTGTGCTGTATTGTTCTATGCTCTATGTTCTAATGTTTCACTTTTTTTTTCATTTTTTATTTTTCGTTTTTTTTTTCTTTTTTTCTATTTAAACCCACACTACTGCCCAACTGCAGTAGTGCTTATTTTTTTGTTATACTTTTTTATTGGGTGAGTTCACTGCACATGATTGGTTAAACCTAAGTGTGGAATCAGAATAAAGCAGATTATTTCACTTGCTATGAGTGAGGCCATTCTATTCACCAATTGGTCAGTGTGTTTGTTGACATGTTTGTGACCATATTTCTAAAGTGGTTAATTGGCAGCTAAGTGCTTCCTGTGGTACTCAGCTTGTAAAAGTTGCAACATACTTTGTCCTTTTTTTAATCATATGAAATGGATGTCATCTGTAGTATCCTGGCTTACCCTTGCTGCTTGTGTTCACCCTACTAAACATTATTGGATGGCCCCCTGATACGTGTACACATGGGTAGGGACATCAACAATAAATTGGGGGCCAGTAGTGAAGCAGTGCAGGAAGCTTTTTGGGCCAAGTGCTGGAAAACGGGATTAGGATGGTGCAGACTCGATGGGCTGAAGGACCTCTTCTGGACTGTATGACTCTGCAATTGTATGGATGCTTTTCTCGGGATCAATTGTATAAGATCGGCAAAAGGCTGGACATGGCTTCAGGAATCCAGGAGAGAAAATACAACTCTTCCAGATTATCGCTTCAAAATTGCAAACTGTATGCTTGCTGCTTTGTCATGCCTTAATCGTGGTATGTTAAAGAGAGGGCGCGATATTTAGTTGCAGGATCAAGGTCTTTTGTGTTTCCTCCACTCTGAACCGATTGTGCTGAGCTTGTTCTGAGTGATCAAATCCGTCGTGACACATTTTGTTTTATTTAGACTGGGGCTTCTGAGAATGCTGACTCTGTCTCCTGCTGAGGGACAGTTACTGAAATTGACCTTTTGTGGATCAACCTCGATCAAACTGAGCCTGGACTGAAAGTCTGACCTCAGTTTGTCACTGTCTCTCGTTGTTGAGAGACCTTCCTGGGAGCTCTGAAATAATTGTTCACAGGCTGGTATCCCATCACCAATCACTCTTTATTCGCAAATGCATAGTCTTTGACGATAGCACTCTCTCTGTCACTGAGTCAGATCCCCGATATTCACTCTTTTATGTCAACCAGTTTTCCCTGATTGGAACTAGATTAGGGGATCCACCTGCTATGGACTAATGTGAAGGCTGGTTAGTAGACCCAACTTTGTTCCCTATGAGAAAGTGACGACTGCAGATGCTGCAGATCAGAGTCCAAGAATGTGGTGCTGGAAAAGCACAACAGGTCAGGCAGCATCCAAGGAGCAGGAAAATCGATGTTTCGGGCAAAAGTCATTCATCATTCCCGAAACGTCGATTCTCCTGCTCCTCAGATGTTGCCTGACCTGCTGTGCTTTTCCAGCACCATACTCTTGACTTAGTTCTCTGGGAAATTGCCACCTCAGTTGTATTAAGGGCTATCAGGTTCTCTAACCTCACATCTTACATCCCCTTACCATCCCTATCCACCAATCATGTCCCTATGCACCCTTCTTTCCAAGCTCCTTCCGTGTTTCGCCCATGCTGTTCGGAGTATTGACTATATCTTTCTGTTGATACAGTTCCCATCTGGCCTCAGTATGAAAACTGGACTGAGGTCCAAGATTCAGTCATGGGGATTATCAGCAGGGCTTTGTTTTCACAGACTGAAGAAGAATGTTTGCTTTGAATGATTGACATATTTCTGAGCTGGTAACAAGTCCATTTTACATTGATCAAGTTTTTTTTAATACCTGTGCCCTTATTTCGACAAGATTAAAAGCTATTACGTGAGATAAATCTTCATTTATTGATACTCTGATTTGTTATTTTAGTGCTGAGAGGATCCTGCATTGTTAGAGACAAAATAGAGGCATAGAGTCATACAGCACAGAAACAGGCCCTTTCAGAACTGGGTGAAACTGTCTGGCCTCACAGATGTAAAGATCCCAAAATTGAATGTCACAGAAGAGGAATGGCCTAATTCTGCTCCTATATCTTATGGTCTTCTGAATCCAAACAGGTGAGGGGCGTCTCCAAACCTTCCTGCAGATGCTGGACCTGGTCTGCCACCAGGATGCCATCTCCAGACAACGGCACTGACCCACACTGCCTCTGGGGACCTAGAAGCCAATGGGACAGCACCAGCTAACCTCTGACAATATACCTCCAAAGGTCAGCTGCTGACTGCCATGTGTAGTCCAGCTTTCCCTACCATGGTTCTGGAAAAGAATTGCGAAGCAGGATGACACCAGAGGGCATCACAAAATTCTGGTTCTAGTCATCTTCATCGGACAAAATAAAACTTTCAGCTGGAATGTGGTGTAAATGGCTAGCGTTAGTTCAGCTTTTGAATGCTCCCATTACACACAAAACAGAGCCAATACCAAAAGGGTTGGGTCGTGCCATTCGTTCAGTGTAAAACTATCATCAAAACATTGACCTGTCACTCAGGTACCTCGGCAATGAGTCTAGTAATGTTTATGAGAAAGTTCTGCAGATGACAGACCAGCAGGGAGCCAGCACTGTTCAGACTGCTCTCTCTGTAATGGATATATTTGACAGTAACAGGGTACTCCAGCATATAATTATTTCGTAAGATTGTTCATTAATAACTGTCAAGCCTCCATCAGGAGAGCTGCACAAAGTCAGACGCATCATAAAAGGAACCATGGAAGATAATGAGGTCTAACTTCCAATCTCTTCACATGAGCAAGACTTCCAGCACCACAGATCATTTACACTGACTGAGAATGCTTCACTCTTCACTCTGTTTCCACGAAAAGGCAGGGCTTGGTTTTTGTTGGAATACATTCTCACAATTCTCCAAAGCCCCATCCATGTCTCAGAGGCCCATCTTCGCTCGTGAATATTTGCACCTCTTTACATATCCCAGATCTGTCCCTGCATGGAGCTGTCACTGGATAACCATCAGAGACAGGTATCCTGGATGCCCTTGTGTTATCCACCACAGTATGAGTGCTAATGCTGACTGTGGTCTCTATATTGCTACCTTAGAGGAGTTGACTATCTCAACACAGGCTGGGCAAGGAATCTTGGACTATTCTGATCTATATTGTCATTGAAAGATTGAGTGTTGAAACGTACAGTGCCTACGAATGGAGAAACAACATTAAATCATAGAATCCCTACGGTGTGGAAGCAGACAATTCAGCACATCAAGTCCTCACTGACCTTGCAATGACCATCATACCTAGACCCCACCCTATCCCTCTAACCCTACATGTCACATGGCTAACCCACCTAGCCTGCACATTATGGGAAATTTAGTAGGACCAATCCATCTAAACTGCACATCTTTGGACTATGGAAGGAAACCCACACAGGCACTGGGAGAATATGCAAAGTTCACATAGACAGTTGCCTGAGGGTGGAACCTAACCCAGGTCCCTGGTGCTGTGAGGCAGCAGAGCTAACTACAGAGCCACTGTGCAGCCTCAGTCGATGAGTTAAATTTCAGATTGATGACTTGGCATCAGAATTTAAATGTACTACAGATTAAAAGCAAAAACAGAGTCAAACAAAGTTCGTGATATCATAGAACAGGATCATAGATTCCCCACAGTGTGGAAACAGGCTATTTGGCCAAACAGATCCACATGGACCATCCGAAAAGTATCCCACCCAGACCTATATTTCCCCTGACTAAAGCCGCTAACCTACTCATCCCTGGACACTTACAGCAAGGACAGTCCACATAACCTGCACATCTTTCGATTGTGGGAGGAAACCAGAGCACCCGGACGAAACCCACACTGAGAGAATGTGCAAACTCCACACGGACAGTCGCCCGAGGGTGAAATCGAACCCAGGTCCTCGGCGCTGTCAGGCAGCAGTGCTAACCATTGAGTCATCATGTCACCAGTTATGTTGAACATATTATCATCAGTGAAGGGCACTGCTTAATTAAGTACCAAGAGACTCTATAAGGAGAGACTGCTGGGGAGGTAGAAGGCATATAATGTTGCATTCTGTCAAAAAAACTGTTATCAAGAAAAGCATATTGTGTAGTAGTACCCTACAAAAGGATCAAAGCAATCTTGGCGTGCATGTATACCAGTCCCTTCAGGTATCAGAACAGCTGGGTAAAGTAGTTAAGAAGGCATGTGGTATACTTGACTTTATTAATCAAGGCAGAGAATTTAAGGGACTTTACACAGGAGCTGGATAAGATGTTGGTTAGGCCACAGATTGAGTGTTGAATTCAATTCTGGAATCCACATTACAGGAGGAGTATGATAGCACTGGAGAGAATGCAGAGGAGATTTACCAGGATGTTGCCTGGGTTGGAGAGTTCCGGTTACAATGAGAGATTGGACAGGCTGGAGCTGTTTTTTTCCCTTAGAGCAGAAGAGATTGAGATGGATAAGATTAATAATGGCATAGACAGGAAAGACAAGAAGGAAATATTCCCCTTGATAGAGGGATCACTAACCATGGGAATCGATTTAAAGTAAAGTGTTTAGGGAGATATGAGGAAAGGCTTGTTCTCCTAAAAGCTGTTGGGAATCTGGTAGTGACCACCTGGAAAGTTTATACAGAGCTTCATAACATTAATTAAATATGTAAATGTATGCCTTGGCATTGCGAGTGCGAGAGCCTCCGGGCCAAGTTAGAATGGTTAGGTGGTTGCTTTTAACTGATGTGGATGAGATGGGCTGAATGGCCTTTTCTGCACTGTCAATCCCTATAATTCCAAAAAGATTTGTGCCTGGTTTCACACCCCACCATCTGGCTTGGGATCCAGCAGACAGGGAAAAGGAAGATACAAAGGAAGAACAAAAGGTAAAAAACAATGTTGGCTTAAAGGGTGGGAGTGAGTGAGTAATTAAAGACATAAAATACTTGAAAAAGAAAAATGATAAAAGAAGAAATATTCAAACAAAGGATGAGTCCAGTGGAGATACATGTATTTGCAGAATATCCAAGAGAAAAATAGGAGGTTAAAATCTAAAGACTAAAGGTGGGCATCTGGCAAATACCTCGAAGGAAGCTGAGCTGCTGTTTCTCAAGCTCGCATTAAACCATTGGAAAAGAGTAAGAAGTATGAAATAAGTGAGAGATCAGAAATGAATGGTGAGTTAAAGTGATAACTAATATTATGGACTAGACCAAATTCTTTCAATATATATCGGGGAGATAGCCTTGACTCTAGCTTTTATCTTATTTAAAGGTGAGTATAAAGCACTGTGTTGCAGATGTGATTTGATTGGTCAAGCTACTAAGTTTTAAGTAAAACACATATTATTCTCACACCACAGTTAAAATGCAAACTATTTAAAACTGGCATAGCTTTAACTCTATCAAAATATTAAATAAAATAATATTATTTAACTACAACTCATCGACTGTTCTGATAAAGCAGCATCCCATAAACACATCTTGGGCAAAGACAAATTCAACAAAACAGATTTCCCTCACTTGCCATGTCCTCCAGTCCAGGTGAAAGAATGCCAGCAGGATGAATCCAGCAGCAGAGAGAGAACTCAGGCATTTTGCACCAGCAACAGCAGAGAGAGAGAGAGAGAGAGAGAGGGAGAGAGCTGTATATGGTAGCTTCAATTTCAAAACCTCCACTTCAAAACCTGAAAGCAAACCTAAAACCCAAAGTCTGTGTGCGCCTGACTGTATCCACTCAAGCTTCTTACTCAACTTTCCATGAAGCAGACACCTTGGCACCAGGTTTATAGTAGGGGTGGGAAGGGAAATATATCCCTGGTGGCGGGGTCTGTTTGTAGGTGGCGGAAATGGCGGAGGATGAGGTGATGTATGTGGAAGTTGGTGAGGTAGAAGATGACCGCAATTTCCTCTCCCATGTGGTTGAAGATGCCCTCCAGCACATCTCATCCACATCCCGCTCCTTCACCCTCGAACCCCACCCCTCCAACCACAACAAGGATCTGCTACATTGATAACTGCATTGGCGCCACCTCTTACTCCCACGAGAAGTTTGAACAGTTCATCAATTTCACAAACACATTCCACCCACCTGGACCACCTACAAATGGACCCCAACACCAGAGATATATTTCCCTCCCCACCCTATCAGCTTTCTATAAAGACTGTTTCCTCCGCAACTACCTGGTCAGGTCCACGCCCGCCAACAACCCACCCTCTCATCCTGGCACCTTCCCCTGCCACTGCAGGAATTGCAAAACTTATGCCCACACCTCCTCCCTCACCACCGTCCAAGGCCCCAAAGGAGCCTTCCACATCCATCAAAGTTTCACCTGCATTTCCACACATATTATTGACTGTATCCATTGCTCCCGTTGTGGTCTCCTCTACATTGGGGAGATTGGACGCCTACTTCCAGAGTGCTTCAGAGAACATCTCCAGGACACCCACACCAACCAACTCCACTGCCCCGTGGCTGAACATTTCAATTCCCCCTCCCAATCTGCCAAGGACATGCAGGTCCTTGGCCTCCTCCATCGCCTCTCCCTCACCACCCGATATCTGGCGGAAGAATGCCTCATCTTCCACCTCAGGACACTTCAACCCCAGGGCATCAATGTGGATTTCACCAGTTTCCTCATTTCCTGATGAAGGGCTTTTGCCTGAAATGTCGATTTTCCTGCACCTCGGATGCTGCCTGACCTGCTGTGCTTTTCCAGCACCACTCTAATCTTGACTCTAATCCCCAGCATCTGCAGTCCTCACTTTCGCCTCAAAGAAACTTGCTGCCATTATAGAGCAAAGGAAATAGTGAATGTGCAAAAGGACAACGAATGAGTGCAGAGAGCGTTGAATAAGATTACTCCTCTTGAAGTATGTGACCTATTGTCTTATGAACATTATCATAGAATCTGATTCATCCAAAACCTTTCCATCTGTGTGCCATTTATTTTCTTATTTTACTTCTCTTTTTTTGTGAACTATTTCAGATCTATCACCTTTGTTTATCGACCCACTTATTTACAGAAGCAGACAAGAGGGGACAAACTATTAAAATTTGTTCTGATTTTGAACACCTCCTTTAGATTATTCCCTTGCCATCCCTGAACACCAGAAAACATTTCCAGCAGTGTTAATCTCTCCATGTAACTGATGCCCTCAGCCTCAGCACCATGGGTGTGATATGGTAATGCCAACAGTTACGTAACCCAGAAGTCCATCTTATTGCTCTGGGGAGAGGGATTCACATCCACCATGGTGGCTGCCAGGTTTAGAATGAAGTAATCTGGAATATAACACTTGTTTCATTAATGATGATTATTAACTACTATCAATTTTTGTTAAAATGCCTACAGTGTGGAAGGAAGCCATTGACTCATCAACACCAATCCTCTGAAGAGCATCCCATCCAGATCCATGCCTATCTTATCCCTGTAACCCTGCATTTCCCATGGCTAATCCATCCAGCCTGCACATCTCTGGACACTATGGACAATTTAACATGGCTAATGCACCTACTCTGCACATTCTGGACTGTCAGAGGGAACCAGAGCACCCGGAGGAAACCAATGCAGACACAGGGAGAACGTGCAAACTCCACACAGATAGTCGCCAGAGAGTGGGATCAAACCCGGGTCCCTGGTGCTAACCACTGAGCCACTGGCCCGCCCCATGCTGCATCAGTTCATTGGTAGCCTTTTGGGAAGGAAATCTATCATCCTTTCTTGGTCTGGCTGATGTGTGACTCCAGACCCAGAGTAATGTTGTTGACTTGAACAGCTAAACAAACCACACAGTTCAAGGGCAATTGGTTTTGGGCAAGAAATCCTGACCTTGGCAATGATTCCCACATCCCCTGACAGAATAAAAAAATAAAATTTGCAGGTAAGCCTCCTCTGAGCCCTCTCCTTCCTAAAGTGTGGTCCCTAGATTTGGACACTGCAGCCCAGCTGAGACTTAACCTACGATCTCCAGAGTTTTGCCTTCAGTGACTTTCTTGTTTTTGCGTTCAAGTGCATATTCACAAAGCCAAGTATCCGACACATATCCTCAATCAACTTGTTAAATTGCTTCAAGGATTGTAAATATGCAGTCCCCTCACCTGAACCCCTGGATCACTCTGTTCTTGCATACTCTCCATTTATACAATTAATCAGGCACATTGAAGGGGTCAGTTAGGTCAGTTGGCTGGATAGCTGGTTTATGCTGCAGAGTGATCAACAGCACAGGGTCGATTCCTGTACCACCTGGGGTTACCTTCTTAACCTTGCCCCTCAGCTGAGGTGTGGTAGACCTCATGTTAAACCACCACCAATCGGCTCTCTCTAAGGAGAGAGGAGCCTGGTCCTCTGGGACAGTTGGAATATTGCCTGAAATTCTGGTCTCCTTCCTATCAGAAAGATGTAGTGAAACTTGGAAGGGTTCAGAAAAGATTACAAGGGTATTACCAGGATTGGAGGATTTGAGCTATAGGGAGAGGCTGAACAGGCTGGGGCTGTTTTCCCTGGAGCGTTGGAGGCTGAGGGGTGACCTTATAGAGGTTTATAAAATTACGAGGGGCATGGATAGGGTAAATAGACAAAGTCTTTTCCCTGGGGTGAGGGAGTCCAGAAGTAGAGGCCATAGGTTTAGGGTGAGAGGGGAAAGATATAAAAGAGACCTAAGGAGCAACTTTTTCACGCAGAGGGTGGTACATGTATGGAATGGGCTGGGCATTCAGGCAGCATCCGAGGAGCAGGAAAATCGACGTTTCGGGCAAAAGCCCTTGCCAGAGTTGCCAGAGGAAGTGGTGGAGGCTAGCACAATTGCAACATTTGAAAGGTATCTGGATGGGTATATGAATAGGAAAGGTTTGGAGGGGTGTAGGCCAGGTGATGGCAGGTGGGACTAGATTGTGTTGGAATATCTGGTCAGCATGGACGAGTTGGACTGAAGGGTCTGTTTCCATGCTGTACATCTCTATGACTCTATGACTCAATGCTTAGCTGGGACACATTCCGTAATGTGGATCCAAATCCAGACAAGAGACCGCTCAGGCATGTTTGTGGAATATTTGAATAACTTTCTTAACTGTCAACATTTTGTTTGTCATTTTGACGATGGGTTTTGAAGCATAAGTTCAGAAAGGACACTGGCTTACTTTTGAAAGCAAACTGCATTTCACAGACTTTGACTCTTGTCAAAAATGAATGACAGTGTTACATTTTTTCTGGAGCTCTTCCAGTTCTAAGCTTGCTCAGGCAGCAAGCCTATCACTGTCTGATAGATTGAAAATGGCAGAAGAGCCAGCAGAATAGAAATAGACAAAGGAAGTGGGAAGGGCAGATAGGATTAGAGGGATAGTGGTTGCATTCAAGGCAGGATGCCTTCAACTCTTATCAAACTCAAAATGCAGCTTAAAAGTCTTATTGGCGACTCTGAAAATAAAGCTTATCTGAGTTTTGGAAGGAAAATAATTTAATGCATTTTCAGCAGGCAACTAATGAAATTGAATCCAATCCCCTTAAATTGTTAAAACTTCATATTCGGCCCAAATGATTGGGATTACTTAGAAATAATCTTGGAGTAGGATGAAGTATGGAGTTTAATTTTAATCATTTCTGTTATTGAGTGTATGTTCCGAGCTCACTGAGATTATGCTCAGGAGAAGTTTACCGTATGCAATATAACTATTACAATGAAGCTGCGTGCTTGAGTGCATTCTGTTCTCATTCCCAACTCAATCTACAAGAGTGGTTGGGGACAGCATTATATTCTCGATCCTCATTTTTTCTCAGGCAGTTCAGGACTCAGGAACTGGAAGCTATTTGGCCAAAAGCCACTTCGTTTGGATGTGGGAATTTAAAAAGAATCAACACTTGTTGAGAAAAAAAGATAAAATTATGCCCAGAATGATAATCTAAATAAGTAGGAACAATTGAAAAACAGCTCACTGCCTGAAAAGGTGTAAAAGCCCTCATGACATTTAAGCAATGTTTAGATAAACACCTGAAATGCCATAGCATACAAGGCTAGGAGTCAGGTGCTAGAAAATGGGATGAGGACACAATGGGCTGAAGGGTCTCTTTTGGTACTGTAAAACAAACTCTACGATTTCATGACGCTCTTCCCAAACTTCAATGCACGTAGTGTCTGTTTGCAAGAAGATCATGGACTCCTTGAATCCCTACAGTGCAGAAAGAGGCTGTGCAGCCCATTGAGTGTGCACTGGCCCTCCGAAGAGTATCCAATGCAAATTCAGTCATCAACCCTATCCTACATGCCCAATGGAATTCTCATTCTTGTTTTCATAGTTCTCCAGGCCTTTGGTGCTCCCTATCTCTGCAGTCTCCCATCCTAAAACCATCCGAGATACCTGCCTTGCTCTAATTCTGCCCTCTTCAGCATTCTGTGATGTTCACTATTCCATCATTGCCGGTTCTGCCTTTAGCTGCCTGGACTCTTAATTCTGGATGGTAAAAACAATGACTGCAGATGCTGGAAACCAGATTCTGGATCAGTGGTGCTGGAAGAGCACAGCAATTCAGGCAGTATCCAACTAGCAGCGAAATCGACATTTCGGGCAAAAGCCCTTCATCAGGAAGGATGTCACTCTCTGCCTCTCCACCCTTTCCTCTTTTTATCATTTTCCCTGAAATGTTCTCATGAGGATTTGTATCCAATTTTATTTTAGAATGTTTATGTGTGTTGCACTTCATCAGAGGCGCAGTGCAATTGCCAATTTTGTTCCGGTTTGACCATTGTCTGTGTCTGCCTGCCTGTCTGTATGGAGTTTGATGTGGAGGTGCCAAGGTTAGACCTGGGTGGACAAAATTAAAAATCATATCACACCAGGTTATAATTCAACAAGTAAACATGTTGAACTATAACCTGGTTTTGTGTGATTTTTAACTGTGTGAAGTTTGCACGTTCTTTCATTGTCTGCGTGGGTTTCCTCTGGGTGCTCCAGTTTTCTCTCACAGTCCAAAGATGTGTGGATTAGATGGTCGAGTCATGGGAAACTCAAGGTTATAGGGAGGGAAGGGGACTAGGTTTACGTGGGATGCTCTTGGGAGGGTCAGTGCAGAGTCAATGGGCTGAACAGCCTCTTTCTGCACTGTTGAGCTTCTAGGATTCTATGATTGTCTTGCAATCTCTGTGAATTGGAGACTAATCATCAGGATAATGCCGGGAACATTTTAAAAAGTGCTTTTCTTCATTTATTTATCAAATGTGAAACTATTTGGGGTTGATAAAGCAAGTTATTTAGCAAAGAGTCAAGAACCAACCATCTGGAGAATACAGGCTTTTTTCTTTCCGATTGGTGGGATCCTGCAAAGATTGACAAAATATGCAGCCAATGGCGGCACTGTGGGGTTGGGTTAATTTGAGTCAGGTCACCGTACGGTGAAATCTGCAAACGGAATACATCCAACCAGAGTATGCAATCCCATCTCTCACTGTTCTGCAATCAAGAGTTGACTCACTTTCTTATAGAGTCATAGAGATGTACAGCATGGGGACAGACCCTTCGGTCCAACTTGCCCATGCTATCCAGATATCTTAAATTAATCTAGTCCCATTTAGCAGAACTTGGCCCAAATCCCTCTCAACCCTTCCTATTCATGTACCCCTACAAATGTCTTTTAAATGTTATAATTGTCCCAGCCTCCAACACTTCCTCTGGCAGCTCATTCCATACATGCACAATATCGAAAGACGTGCAGGTTAGGTGAATTGGCCATGCTAAATTGCCCATAGTGTTCAGGGATATGTAGGTTAGGTGCATTAGTTAGGGGAAATGTAGAGTAATAAGGTAGGGGAATGGGTCTGGGTGGGTTACTCTTCAGAAGGTTGGTGTGGACTTGCTGGGCCAAATGACCTGTTTCCACACTTTAGGAATTTTATGATCCTATGATTCTTAACCCTCTGCGTGAAAAAGTTGCACCTTAAATCTTTAAATCTTTCTCCTCTCACCCTAAACCTATGCCCTCTAGTTTTGGACTCCCCTACCCTGGAGAAAAGACCTTGGCTAATTACGCTATCTCTGCCTCCCATGAGTTTATAAACTTCTTCAGCCTGACACACTCTGGGGAAAGTAGCCCCAGCCTATTCAACGTCTCCCTATAGCTCAAACCTTCCAACCACAGCAACATCCTTGTAAATCTTTTCTGAACCCTTTCAAGTTTCACAACATCCTTCCTGTAGCAGGGAGACCAGAATTGAACACAGTATTCCAAAAGTGGTCTAACCAATGTCCTGTACAGACACAACATGACCTCCCAACTCCTACACTCAAAACAATGACTAATAAAGGCAAACGTACCAAATACCTTTTTCACTATCCTACCTACCTTCAAAGAAATATGAACTTGCACCCTAAGATCTATTTGTCTTTGTCAAAAAAAAGATCATTGACCTAATCATTAATTTGCTTTCTCTCTTCACAGATGCTGTCTGACCTGCTGGGTATTTCCAGCATTATTTTGTTTTTATTTCAGATCTCCAGTATTTTCAGTTTTGTATTCGTATTTATCGACTTTTTCTGCAACAGAATGTAAGAGACAAGAACAGGATAATGGGTCCTATTGATCATGTTCTGTCATTGAATAGGATAATGGCTGATCTTCTGCTTTCACTCCATTGGAACATGGTGTGATTTTGGGATGAGCTCAGGTTGACAAAGGAGTCTGCCCCTTGGATGAGTGTCTGCTTTATCCTTGTGGGAATTTTAATGTACACCAGTGTTAGAAAAATATAGGTCGGAAGCTACCTGACATTTGAAGTCAAAGAGCACCTAATCATTCAAGTGAATTATCTCACATCTCTATATCATACTAGGACTTTCTCAGCGGATAAATGTGCAGAAAATAAAGTTGCTTTGGTGTTACTGAAACATTATTTTGTACTTTTATATTTTCAAAGCAGCAACTTACGAAATGGACGGAATGTGAGACATGAGTATCGGAAATGTGATTTCCCTCACTTTCATATTTTGGTTGAACACTGGGATAGCTTACTTCACTGTGGCAAAATCTTTCAACCATGCAAGTAGTACATTTAAAGAGAATGTTTGCCACTTCTGTCATATTGGAAAAGATAATAGAACTTGCTTGTAAAATCAATCCCAAGTAATCTCTCAAAAGCTGCTGTAATGCAATCGGACTTATTCTTCTTAAACTGGCACCACACATCAGCAGAGAAATCACACAAAACGTGCTTAGAGAGCTCCTGCATGATGAGTTGTTTCAAAGAGATTCCAGCACAAACCTTACTGTGTGGTTTAGATGGTAAGGGAAACATAGGGATGTGTGGAGGCCATTCACTCCCTCAAGTTAGATCATGGACGATTGAGTCACAGTGATAGCCTTCCTGCACAACCGGAATTAAAGTTGTTTTTATTTCTCTTTAACCAGATGTTTTAATTTTTTGCGCCTGCTTCAGTACACCAGTGATGAAGCTTAATTGTTGATCATCATTGCAACATTACCTCTATTAGTCACAGCTTGCTTTTACGCAGTGGCATTTTTGGGAGACCAGTTAGTTCAGGTGGTTAGTGCCTGCTGCTGAGTCATGGCACTGGCTGTGCCTTCAGTCCCCTGGACTGATCCTGGGCAGCATGATAGTTCAGTGGTTAGACCTGCTGCCTCACAGCACCAGGGTACTGGGTTCATTTCTACCCTTGGGTGACTGTCTGGGTGGAGTTTGCACATTCTCCCTGCATCTGTGTGGGTTTCCTGCCGGGTGCTCTGGTTTCCACCTGTAGACCAAACATGCACAGGTTAGGTGGATTGGCCATGCTAAATTGCCCGTAGTGTCCAGGGATGGGTAGACTAGGTGGATTAGCCATGAGGAATGCAGGGTTACAGGGATGGGTCTAGGTGGGATGCTGTTCAGAGGGTTGGTGTGGACTCAATGCATCGCATGGCCTGTTTATACACAGTAGGGATTTTATGATTCTATGACTGTGAAGTCTCCTTGCCTTAATGCAGAGAGCTGCCCTGTAGGCTGTAACCAATTGTGATTTGTGAACAGCGGTGTTAGACTAGGGTGTACAAAGTTAAAAATCACACAACACCAGGTTATAGTCCAACAGGTTTATTTAGATGCACTAGCTTTTGGAGTGCTGCTCCTTCATCAGGTGACTGTGGGTGAGCAGTGCTCTGAAAGCTAATGCTTCCAAATAAACCTATTGGACTGTAACCAATTGTGTCTCCCTAATGCAGAGAGAACGCCAATGGCTCTTTGTGTACTATGACTAATTACACTAATATGTAGCACTGATAAAGAAGTAAAATGTTGCAAGTTTCCTCACAACAGCAATTGGTGAATGAAATTTGACCATGAGCCACAATAAAGCACACTAGGCTAGGTGACCCAAAGCTCGGTCAAAGGGGTACATTTAAGGGAACACCTTGAGGAGAATTGGGGAAAGTGGAGACATTTACGAAGGGACCATACGTTTCTGATAGCACAACAATCAAGTGTGCCTCCTAACAACTTTAATCATTTAAGAGAAAGCAAGAATTAGACCACATTCAGTCACAGAGTTATAGAGTCATACAACAAGAAAACAGACACTTCGGTCCAACCAGTCCATGCCAACCATAATCCCAAACCAAACTATTCCCACCTGCCTGCACCTGGCCAATATCCCTCCAAATCTTCCCTATTCATGGACTTATCTAAGTGTCTTTTAAACTGTGCCCGCATCTACTACCTTTTCAGGAAGTTCATTCCACATATGAACCACTGTCTGTGTAAATAACTTGCCTCTTGTATCGTTTTTAAATTACTCTCTTCTCACTTTAAAAATGTGCCCCATAGTCTTGAAATCCCCATCCTAGGGAAAAGACACCTACCATTAACTCTGTTTATATCTCTCATTATTTTATAAATGGCAGCACGGTGGCTCTGCGGTTGGCACAGCTGCCTTACAGCGCTAGGGACCCTGATCTGATTCCAGCCTTGGGTGACTGTCTGTGTGGAGTTTGCACATTCTCCCCTGTATCTGCATGTGTTTCCTCCGGGTGCTCCGGTTTCCTCCCACAATCCAAAGATGTGCAGGTTAGGTGAATTGGCCATGCTAAATTGCCCCATAGTGTTCAGGGATCTGTGTTCAGGGATTCCTGAAGAAGGGCCTGTGCCCGAAACGTCGAATCTCCTGTTCCCTGGATGCTGCCTGACCTGCTGTGCTGTTCCAGCAATAAAGTTTCAACTCTGTAAGTTAGGTGCATTAGTCAGGGGTAAATGTAGAGCAATGGGGAATGAATCTGGGTGGGATATTCTTCAAAGGGTCGGTGTGGACATGCTGCGCCAAAGGGTCTGTTTCCACACTGTCGGGATTTTATAATTCGATGATCAATTTCTATCAGATGACCTCTCATTCTTGTAAATCATTTTTGCATCCTCTTTCACCCCCCCACCTGCATCTACCTATCGCCTTCCCAGCTACTTCACCCCCATTCCCACACCCACCTACCTATTTATCTCTTAGCCACCTTCCCCTCTACATTCCTGATGAAGGGCTTCTGCCTGAAACATCAACACTCCTGCTCCTCAGATGCTGCCTGACTTGCTGTGCTTCTCTAGCAGCACAGGTTTTGATTCTGATCTCCAGCATCTGCAGTCCTCACTTTCGCCTCCACATCTACCATTAACACTATCTACATACCTCTTGATTTTATGAACCTCCATAAGGTCACCTGTCAACCTCCTGTGCTCCAGTGAAAACCTTCCCAGCCTATCCATCCTTTCTTCATAACTCAAACCTTCCATACCTAGCAGCATCTTGGGAAATCTCTTCCAAACCCTCTCAAGCTTATGGACTGATAAATGGCAAGATACACATATGCTATTCAAATACCAGGCAATGACCATCTCCAACTAGATAGAATCCAACCATCTCCCCATGATATTTGATGGCATTGTCATAGCTCAGTCCTCCACAATCGACATCGGGCCAGTTCCGAAGTTGAATTCAACTAGTCATATAAATATAGTGACTAAAGAAGCAGGTCAGAGATTAGGAATATTGCATTAAGTATTTGATTTCTAGACTCCATAAAATCTGTCAATCTTCTACTAGGCAAGTGTCAGGAGTGTGATGGAATACTCAATATTTATCTAGATGAGTGCAGTTCCAACAACACTCAAGTTGTTTGAGCTAGCTGGACTCTTTTAAGGTAAATTTGCTGTCACTATCCTCTGTTTGAGACAAAAAAAAGCACTGCAGATGCTGAAATCCAGAGTAGACAGGCAGGAGGCTGGAAAAACACAGCAAGCCAGGCAGCAGCAGGAGGTGGAGAAGTTGTGTTCCAGGTATAACCCCACTTCCTGTGTGAAAGAGGTTTCTTCACATCACCCTTGATTTCTTCATATATCATTTTAAATAGAGTCATAAAGTCAAAGAGATGTACAGCATGGAAACAGACCCTTCGGTCCAACTCAACCAGATATCCCAACCCAATCTAGTCCCACCTGCCAGCACCCGGTCCATATCCCTCCAAACCCTTCCTATTCATATACCTATCCAAATGCCTCTTAAATGTTGCAATTATACCAGCCTCCACCACTTCCTCTGGCAGCTCATTCCATACACGTACCACCCTCTGTGTGAAAAAGTTGCCCCTTTGGTCTCTTTTATATCTTTCCTTTCTCACCCTAAACCTATGCCCTCTCGTTCTGGACTCCACCACACCTTGGAAAAGACTTTGTCTATTTACCCTATCCATGCCCCTCATGATTTTATAAACTTCTATAAGATCACCCCTGAGCCTCTGATGCTCCAGGGAAAACAGCCCCAGCCTATTCAGCCTCTCCCTATCGCTCAAATCCTCCAACCCTGGCAACATCCTTGTCAATCTTTTCTGAACCCTTTCAGGTTTCACAACATCTTTCCGATAGGAAGGAGACCACAATTGCATGCAATATTTGCCCTTTTGTTTCTGTTGCAAATTGGAATAGCATGGGATGGCAGAGTGGCTCAGTGATTAGCCCTGCTGCCTCACAGCATCAGGGACCTGGGTTTAATCCCACTCTCGGTGACTGTGTGGAGTTTGCACATTCTCCCCGTGTCTGTGTGGGTTTCCTCTGGGTGCTCCATCTTCCTTTCACAGCCCAAAGATGAGCGGGTCAGGTGGATTGGCCTTGCTAGATTGCCCAGGGATGTGCAGGTTAGTTGGCCGACCCTCTCTCATACGCTCACACACACACCCTCTCACAGATTTCTACCCCTTGACACTCTCTCACAGACCCTCATAACACACCCACACACATATAGGTTTGTGGGGTGAATCTGCACTTGCAGAATTACATTTTACTTTGCTCAAAAACTGCATGAATCCATATAAGATTCTGTAAATCCGTTTTTTAGAATCAGTCTGAACATTGTGGCACAGACAGTCTCACACAGGCAGCTCACACCTTCAATCTCAGCCAACATTACACCAATTGTTAAAGTCCACTTGAGAGTGTAACTTTGAAAAAGGTTTAGCGATTTACATTTGAAAGAACTGAAATAACATGGTCATTCTAAAGGATGAGAGACTTAACAAACAATCCAGGTCTTTTTCAATATATAATTTCAGTTACATCACACTGTAAACTTTTGCTATAAATTCTGCGTCTTACAGTCTTATACTCCACACACCTGATGAGGGATCAGCGTTCTGAAAGCTAGTGCTTCCAAAGAAACCTGTTGGACTATAACCTGGTGTTGTGTGATTTTTAACTTTGTTCACCCTAGTCCAACACTGGCATCTCCAAATTAGGTTAGTTGGATTAGTGATGGGAAATGCGGGGTTACAGGGATAGTAGCTGGGTCTGAATGGGATGCTGTTCAGAGGGTTGGCGTGGAATTGATTGGCTGAATGCTTGCTACCACACTGTAGGGGTTCCATGAGCTTCACCCTATCTAACCCATGTAGCCTACTCATGATTTTGAAAACCTCAGTCAAATCTCCTCTCAGCCTCCAGGGATAACTTCTTCAATCTCACACTGCAACTGAACAAGGGGTGGCATGGTGGCTCAGTGGTTAGCACCGTTGCCTCACAGCGCCAGGGACCTGGGTTCGATTCTAGCTCAGATGACGGTCTGTGTCGAGTTTGAACATTCCCCCTGTGTCTGCATGGGTTTCCTCCAGGTGCTCCGGTTTCCTCTCACAATCCAAAAAATGTGCAGATTAGGTGAATATACCATGTTAAATCGCCCGTAGAGTTAGGTGTATTAGTCAGGGGTAAATATGGGGAATGGGTCTGGGTAGGTTACTCTTCGGAGGGTCGGTGTGGACTAGTTGGGCCGAAGGGCTTGTTTCCACATTGTAGGGAACGTAATCTAATCTGAAGCATTCTGATGAGAAGTTGGAGTATGTTCCTCTGTAGCCTTAGCATCATATACAGTGAGATAAAAGTGGAGAGAATGCCAACTCGTTGGTATTAGCAGGGCACAGGGGGAGGTAGCCATTATATTGCCAGTACCTTTATGCAGATTTAGCACTCACTAAAACACATGCTCAAACACGGGGACCAGTTTCTGAAGATTGCAATCCAAAGAAGACACAACCATTAGACAAATCATTTATAGATTCATCACAGTGGCTGCCACTGCGCTGAGGGAAGCCTCGGCTTTTGACTGCAACATATTTACTGTCACTCTTTCAGAGAACACTACATTATTCTTCTGATGTCTCAGTCAAGTGCAGTACCAGGTCCTAACTGGAATTCTGCCCATTGGAAAGTGGAGCACTAAACACTAAATGGAAGTTTTGCAGAATGAATTTTAATTAAACCGGAGGCATCTGCACACCCACCATGAGCTTCATCTGTCTTCAGATGTTTGACAAAACAACTTGTATTGTTCCTCCTACCTCAATTCTACATGTTTAATTAAAGGCTATGCAAAAATGCTCAGAGAAACTAATTATGTAATGTTTTTCAAGTCACTTGAAGCTTGGTATCAGTCACAACAGTTTGGTAATTCAAGAAATCAGCTGATGTAATCTACCTCTGAATAGCCCTGGTTAGATTCATCACAGAGCTGGGTTAGGAGAAATACAGTCAAGGTCTGTGACAAAGCAGATGAAAGTTGTGAGAAGCTGGTGGGTTGCAAAGTCACTGGGAACATTTGTTTGACTCAAACCCAGACATTGGAACTAAATGGAATGAACTTAGGTAATGACAATTAAGTTACTAATGCCCTCAATTCAATGTCATAGAATTTCCATGAACATCAGTAAGATTGGTTGATTGAGTATGAGATCCTTAACCTCTGTGTCATGGGTTCAATCCTGATGCTGTTCATCATTAGTTATGATGGCTGGTTTACTCAGGTGCTAGCAATGCCAAGGTTCTATTCCTGAACTGGCAAACTCATACTATGTGCACCAGTGTGGAGGTATCGGTGTTGGACTGGGGTGGACAAGGTCAGAAGTCACATGACACCAGGTTACCGTCCAACAGGTTTATTTGAAATCACAAGTTTTCAAAGCACTGCTCCATCATCAGATTTTATTTCAAATAAACTTGTCGGACTATAACTGGTGACTTCTGACCATGTGCCCAGGCAAACAGTTCCATTCTACCCCCTCAGCTGAAGTACTCAGAGCAGAGTTGATGGCCTTTCAGCACTACTTGCCTTTGCCTTCTACCTGGAAGAAAGTGAGGGCTGCAGCTGTTGGAGATCAGAGTCGAGAGTGTGGTGCTGGAAAAGCACAGCAGGTCAGGCAGCATTCAAGGAACAGGAGAGTCAACGTTTTGAACATAAGTTCTTCATCAGAATTGAGGGGCTGGTCCAAGGGTGTTGGGAGATAAATGGGTGGTGTGGAGTGTGGGGGTGGGGCTAGGAAGAAGGTAGCTGGGAAAGCAATACATATATGAAGGTAGGGGTGAGAGTGGAACGGATAGGTGGGACGAGGTTGGAGCGGATAGGTGGGAAGAAAGATGGACAGGTAGGACAGTTCTAGTGGGCAGTGCTGAGTTGGAAGTTTGGATCTGGGATATGATGGGGGGAGGGGAATTGAGGAAACTGGTGAAATCCACATTGATCCCATTTGGTTGGAGGGTTCCAAGGCAGAAGATGGGCGTTGGGTAGCTAGAGTTTGGCAATGGAGGAGGCCCAGGACTTGCATGTCCTTGGCAGAGTGGGAAGAGGAGTTAAAGTGTTCATCCACAGAGCGGTGGGGTTATTTAGTGGGGGTGTCAGAGAGATGTTCTCTGAAACGTTCTGCAAGTTGTTGCCTTGATTCCCCAATATAGAGGAGACCACATCGAGAGCAACTGACACAGTAGATGACGTGTGAGGAAGTGCAGGTAAATCTCTCTCAGATGTGGAAGGATCCTTTGGGGCTTTGGACGAAGGTATAGGGGGAGTTGTGGGCACAGGTTTTGCACCTCTGGCTTTGGAAGGGGCAGTGCAGGAGTGGAGGGTATGTTAGTGGGGAGGGTGGGCCTGGCAAGGGAGTTGTGGAAGGAATGGTCTCTGTGGAACGCAGATTGGGATAGGGAGGGAAATATATCCCTGGTGGTGGGGTCTGTTTGCAGGTGGTGGAAATGGCAGAGGATGATGTGATATATCCAGACATTAGTGGGGTGGAAGATGAGGACCAATGGTTCTATCCTTGTTGCGTTGGGAGAAGTGGGGTTCAAGGGCAGAGGTGCAGGAAGTGAGGAGATGTGCTGTAGGATATCGCTGACTATGTGGGAAGGAAAATTGCGGTCTTTGAAGAAGGAGGCCATCTGGGATGTTCTGTGGTGGAATTGGTCCTCCTGGGAGCAGATGCGGTGGAGGCAGAGGAACTTGGAATAGGGGATTTCATTTTTACAGGATGCAGGGTGAGAGGAGGTGTAGTCCAGGTAGCTGTAGGAGTCAGTGGGATTCCTCCTCATTCCTGATGAAGAGCTTAAGTTCAAAATGTTGATTCTTTGTTCCTTGAATGCTGCCTGACCGGCTGTGCTTTTGCAGCACTGCACTCTTTGCCAGTGTCATCTTTTAGAGTCCAGATTCAGAGTCCCACATGGTATGGAGGTACACCATAACATTTTAAAATTTCTGTAATGCAAGCAATAGCCAATCGCTGGAATTTCGCCACTGCTTTAGTTTTCTCCTTCTTGGCAAAACTGGGAGATTAGTTGCTGGAAAGAGCAGAACACAAGATTAAAGGAACGAAATGAAACAATAATATCAGCTGGAAACAATCTGGAAACAATAATATCAGCTCACATTTGTATGGCTCCTTCAATACAGAAGAAAATGTCCCAAGGTGGTTCAGAATGATAAGCAGTGTAAAATCCAAAATGATAACATCTATATTTAGTATTGTAAAAGCAGGATGTTTACAAAGCTCTGGTTAGCCCGTGAATAGAGCATTGTATCCAGTTCTGATCAAAACACCATTAGGAAAGATGTGAATATCCTGGAGAGTTCGCAAAGGAGATTTTCCAGAATGGTTCCAGGGATAGCAGAATTCAGGAATTAGGATAGGTTGGATAAGTTGAGTCATGAGTCTATGGAAATTGCTATTTAGAAAATAGTCAAGGCCAATACATTGCATGATTTCAAGAAGGTATTGGATATAGCATTTGAGACTAAACGGATCAAAGATTATGGCGAAAATGTGGAAACAGGCTATTGAGTCGGACGATCAACATGTTCATACTGAAGCAGGTTTGAAGGGCCGAATGGCCTATTCCTACTTCTACTTTCCATGTAAGCAGGTGTTGCTCCCTTTTGGATTATGTATTGATCTGATTGACTATGACAGTTCCTTCAGTTCTGAGAGGCTGTTTCCCCTGGCTAAGAGAGACTAGGCCTGCAGGTTAGAATCTTGGATAAAGGGATAGCTGTCAAAAAATGAAAATCACCAGAATCCCAGAAAAAAAAGGCTGCTGTCTCCTTTGAGAGGGATTACTGTTGGTAAGTTTAACCTGTGCCTTAAAGGAGGAGCCAGGTTGAGAAGGCAGGGCCTTCGTGGTGACATCAACTGGGGCAGGAATTGAACCGATACCGCTGACTTCATTCTGCTTCACAAATTTAAGATCCAAAACTTGTCCGGACAATTCACCTCACCAGCAACGACACCCCACACAACCCCCTCCCCCATACACCAGAGCAACCTACTTTAGGATGTATACAGGTTCAGTCGCATTTTTAAAATTTACACATGGGATATGGGCATCGCTGGGTTGGACAGCAAGCTGTAGTTGCCCTTGGGAAGGTGGTGGTGAACTGCCTTCTTGACTTGCTGCAGTCTTACTGCTGAAGGTAGACCCACAATGCTGTTAGGGAGGAAATTCCAGAATTTTGACCCCACGGTATGAAAGGAACGGTGCTCTATTTCCATGTCAGTTTGGTGAGTGGTTGAAGAGAAGTACAGTGATCCTATTGGTCCATTGCTGGACTAGTGAGCAGCTCAAATTGAGCTTGAGAACTTGCCATCAGTCTTTAGAAAACAGGTGGCAGGTTTAGATCAAGGATCTGGATCGGCGCAGGCTTGGAGGGCCGAAGGGCCTGTTCCTGTGCTGTAATGTTCTTTGCTCTTTGTTCTTGTTCTTTAACAATTTGAGATACGAGGTAATGGATGGTTGGCTATTTTCAACTATAGTTAACTATTGCCTTCCACAGTGGAGCTTGCGATGGATTACTATCTAAACAGGATGATAGTGAAAAGCTAAAGAGAGAAGGCGAGTCAATGGCACAAGGTGCCTCTCTCATTCGAGAGCTGAAGCAGATGTGTTGGGTCAACTGAATGTCTTGCGCCTGTGGTGTTTCTGTGATTCCGGGAATTTTCCAAATCTGCTGAGCTAGGCTTCATTCTGGGACTGGGAGTAAGTTGAGATGAGAAGGTGTTAGAATATTGGAATGGTGAGTTCTCACTGCTTGGTGAAAATAGCAAGGGCTACTTGCCAGCAGTCAAGCAACATAATCACGGGCAGATTAGGGTGGTCATTGAAGTGTCTCTGATGGCAGATCTGTGCAACTGCCTCCCAACCTCGCACTCGGGCCAAGGCTCAGAGTCACTTGAAAGTGACTGATCAGAAATTCCTGTAAGGTCTCTTCTAGTTTCTTCTGGATACCAGATCATACAGATCTGTACTCTTAAGGTAGTTACATGACAGCAAGTTACCCGCCTTACCTTCAGTCAGAACGCGAGTGCGATAGAGTCAGTGTAGTGTGTTTAGTCACTCAGTTATGCATTTGGGAAGTACACCAGCAAGTACGCATCACAGATAATATGTTTAAGTCCGTGGTATTGTAGCCCTGAGGGTAGCTCATGTTGTAAATATACTCCAAGACATCCACTTCAACAAGAATTGGTCTTGCTGCGGTATATGTTATGTGGGCAGACATTATTTCCCCACCAAAAGTGTAGCCTGGCAGCTGTGGCTACAATTTAACAAGTACCAACCTCTAGAGTGGGCATCTCAAGATGAAGGTGGCTTGAAGGTGCCTTCCTGATGGTGATCCACCATTCTTCCAAGTCCCATGATTGGTTGACAGTCTCAGGAACTGTGCTGTCAATAGCATTCTTCATTGGAGGCAAGTTCCAGAGCCTAGCCAGTTCACATTATCCTCCTATGAGGACTGACCTGGGTCCTTGAACTGGTCAATTCCTGATGAAAGGCTTTTGCCCGAAACATCAATTTTCCTGCTCCTCAGATGCTGTGCTTTTCCATCACCAGTCTAATCTAGACTCCTTGAACTGGTCCCAACCTCAGTATTTTTAAGTGAGCATAGTATTCCACGCAGTGTCCATGGAACTGTTGGATTGTTGCAAAACTCAAGTAAATTCTTTTAAGAAGGAATCCTATCTCAATCTCAATTTTAGAGACACTGAATTAAAATTAAGAGTTGTCATATCGCACATAGAAAAAGGAGAGACATCTTCTTTTGGAAAGGTGTACAACTTTGGAACTCTCTATTCATGGGGATCAAGGTTATCAGAGGTAGATGTCAATGTGGAATTCACAACACAAACAGATCAGCCATGAATGGTAAAGCAGGTTTGAAGGTCAACTTCACCTATTTCATGTATTTGTATGTCCTACTTGAAACCAACATGATTGAATCTTATCTACCTCCTGAATCATCCTAACAAGCTCCTTAGTAATAACAAACCTGAACAAGAAGACTAGGAGAAAGTGAGGACTATAGATGCTGGAGATCAGAGTCGATGAGTGTGGTGCTGGAAAAGCACTGCCGGTCAGGCATTATTCCTGATGAATTACTTCATGCCCAAAACGTCAACTCTCCTGCTCCTCGGATACTGCCCGACCAGCTGTGATTTTCTAGCACCACACTCTTCGACCCTCACAAGAAGACTCATCATAAACTTCTCAAGGGCCAGCCAAGAATGGACAATAAATTCTGGCCTATATTGTTGAAGTGAGTTAGTACCTGAAAGGGTAAACTGAAATCACAAGATAAGCTCTACTCATCAGAATACTTCGGGCCATTCCTGAGAGGAGCTATTCAGTGTTTCCATTCAGTTAAGTGCTAAGTCTATGTAGCTATCTACAATGTGTACATGCTGCTAAACGGAACCTAACGTCTGATGTGAACTTTACCTCCAGCAGGGTATCTTTAGCTGATGCAGCAATGCTTGTATCATCCCTTATAGCTTAAGAAAGTCACACATAGGTAACATGGTATTGAAAGATCCAACAGGTGTTTATTACTGTTATAAGCAAATATTATGGTTACAGGCACACCTGTGTCTGGGCTAACTTTAAGCTATTGGGATATAAAGATGAGCCTACTTCTATCAGCATATCATGCTTCAAATGGCCTCAGCTAAGATGGAGTTGAGATCTTCATACTATCAGGCCGCATGCTGTGTTGCAATGATGGTACCATCACTGTCTATTAAAGACCTAACATGTCTTTTAAAGATATACTAACATACTGGCCCTGAGACATGACACAACACAATCTTAATTAGGACCCTCATGTAACTCAGATGTAATGTAACCAACTATTAAATACTATATGGTACGTCTATTCTATTTATCTCGACTGAGTCTACCTTCTGCTGAAGAATTTGTTGTGGGCATCTCTCTCTCTCTCACTTGGTATTAATAGCTTAGGGTAATACTAATAGGAAGGTTTGGTGGCAATAAGTTTACCTAAGGCATCTTGGATAACTCCAGTATACACAACTACACCAGATAATATACTGGTGGAGCTGGTGTCTGAAAATATTCCAGTCCACATCCCAAGAATGAGTTTAAAATAAAACTTATGGATGAAATAATACATCTGATGCCTCAGTCAGGCACTGAAAGTATCGTTTGAGTTTCCTCTGAAGTGTTGTTGTGGAGAAACAGACTGTTTTCTTGACCTCCGACTAAATGCATCTGAAATTGAATTAAGTGAAAATTAGATGTTTATTTTCCTCTATCACAGCTTACGTACATCAACAACTGCAGAAACTGTTTGAATGTGCCACATTTACCGTAGCCTAGAAGATATTATTTGATCTTGTCTAATTGTAAATGTGCACATTTGGAAACTTTCAGAAAATCCACCGAGCAACAAAAAACATCCTTGGGTCACTCTTCCTGCTGTCCAGCCTGATCATTGGAAGTGCAATGTGGGGATATCCCTGCCACCTGCGTTTTGCGGGATCTACTGTGCTTGTGGGAAATTTCAACCACATGTATAATAACCTTCCATGGTTCTGAACATCAATAGACACCAGGAATGTGTGGACAGCCCATGCACCCACATTGACAGGAACTAAGCCAAATAGAAGGAACTGGGTTGTACCAGCTCAATATAGAAACTTGCCCGTATCTGTATCACACCAGGAGTTAATGGCTGTCATGATACAGCTAGAGTGCATTATCAGTGATGTCAAAAGATGTCACATTCTTTTGAACCAAGTCTCTGTAAATAATGTAAATTGTTAATAATTGTTTATGTATATTCAATTTCCTGTTCTCATCTGTCAAAAGCATCCAGAACAATTAGCAACATTGAAAACTGGCTGGCACCAATATTTCCATCGCTGGCTTGTGAATATTCATTTGTCAAAGATCTTAGCCTGCCATGCATTATTTGCTTCTTCTTTAATGGGATTTGGGCACCATCACTAAGATTTGCATTTGCAACTTCTTCCTCACTAACCTTGGAAATGGGTGGCTTGCTAGGCCATTTCAGAGGCAAGTTAAGAGTCAGCCACATTGTAGTGGGTCTGTATTACATGTAGGCTGGATGCTGTGAAACGTGAAAGGGTTCAGAAAACATTTACAAGCATGTTGCCAGGGTTGGAGGATCTGAGGTAGAGGGAGAGGTTGAATAGGCTGGGGCTGTTTTCCCTGGAGCGTCGGAGGCTGAGGGGTGACCTGATAGAGGTTTATAAAATCATGAGGGGCATGGATAGGATAAATAGACAAAGTCTTTTCCCAGGAGTCGTGGAGTCCAGAACTAGAGGGCATAGGTTTAAGGTGAGAAAGGAAAGATATAAAAGAGACCTAAGGGGCAACCTTTTCACACAGAGGGTGGTGTGTATGTGGAATGGCCTGCCAGAGGAAGTGGTGGACGCTGGTACAATTACAACATTAAAAAGGCATCTGGATGGGTATTTGAATAGGAAGGGTTTTGGCGGGACATGGGTGGGGGCTTGCAGGTGGGACTAGATTGGGTTGGGCTATCTGGTCAGCATGGATGAGTTGGACCGAAGGGTCTGCTTCCGTGCTGTACATCTCTATGTCTCTATGACTCTAAGTGGTGACTCTAGACCAGGTTAGGATGGTTGATTTGTTTTTCTAACAGAAATGTTGAAACAATTTGCTCATCTTTCAAAAAAAGAGCTACAACCAATGACATGGTGTGTATCACTGAGACATTATGTGCTTTGAACTCATGTCCCCACAGCATTAAGCGTGAGCTCTGGATGATTAGTTCTGTATGAGCACTAATGTATCACCATCCACCACTACTCAAGAAATCTAATAGGATAGCAGCTCTTAAAGGGCTGAAATGGGGTATTGAAAGGACAAGTTTTGATGCAGGACTTGAATGTTAAGTGATTGAGCTGATCTGAGATATGTATGTGGACAATGCAGCCTCTATTCATGCATAATTGCTGCAGGACACGAAGAAAGAAAGATCTGCATTGATATAGTGCCTTTCACAATCTCAGGTTGGTCCCAAAGTTGTTACACAGCCATTGAAGAAGTTTTGGAAGGGGAAAACTATTGCAATATAGAAACAAACCTGTCAATTTGCACAGCGCAAGCTCGTGCAAACAGCAACATGATAGTGACCAGATCATCTGTTCTTGTGGCATTAATTGTAATATGAACTGAGGTATAGCAAAGACACCCTGTTTATTGGGAATGATGACACCCATTTGTAAAAGTGAGGGTACATTGAGGAAGTTAGCCAACTATGTTCTTACAGGGGCTTGGGTCACTTTCATCTTGAATGAAGAATGGAATATGGCTATTCAGAAGAGGATGATGAATGCACTCCTCATTTTTGACAAGGGGACCCTACAATTACTGGTAGACAAAGTTGTAGGGTTCCACTATACCTGTGAAAATCCCGGATCTGGCTAAGCCGAAACTAGCAGCTTACAGTCCTTGCTGTAGTGGAGAGAGAGAGAAGGAGAGATGTTCCCTTGATAGGCAACAGAACCCAGATCCAGCATCATGACCAAAACCATTAGCGATCAAGAAGCTTTGAAGAATCTGGCACTCAATTGTTACCTTCTAACACAAATTCATTCATTGGGCAAGGGTAGATGACTTATATCTATTCGAGGCAAAGGTGGAACAAAAGATCATAAGAAATAGGAGACCATTCAGCCCTCCAAGCCTGATCTACCATTCCATGAGGTCCTGTCTGATCTTCTACATCAGCACAGGTTCTGAATGTTAAGTGTTTGAATTGAGCTGAGAATATGTGAACAATGTGGCCTCTATTCATGCATAAATTCTGTCAGACATGAAGAAAGACTTGCATTGATATAGTGCCTTTCACAATCTCAAGATGGTCCCATAGGTATTACACAGTCATTGAAAAACTTACTGCACTATCTCCATATTCCTTGATCTTTTCAGTATTGTGGATTCTATAGATCTCAGAATTGAAAAACAACAGATCAGAACTGCATCTCGAGTTTGTCCTGAGAGGATTTCTCAGTGGTTGTGAATGCAGAATTGTGTCTGTCTTCCAAAACCCAGTCACCTAGTAATGCCTCTTCCTGTGAATGCTGGATCACAGGCCAGTCTGCCATTTTATGAGATCACAGCTAATCTGCAGCTTTACCCTGTTCCTGTCTTCACAAAGAGCAAAGAATGGTACAGCACAGGAACAGATCCTTTGGCCCACCAAGCCTGAGCTGACACATTTTGCCTTTTTAAACTAAAACCTTTACCCTCTATATGGTCCACATCCCTCTATTCCCTGCCTATTCAAATATGTGTCAAGATACCTTTAAAACATTGCTGTTGTATTTGCCTCCACCATTTCCTCTGGCAGCACAATCCAGGCAATTACCACCCTCTGTGTAAATAATATGCCTCTCATGTCTCCTATAAACTTATCCCCTGTTACATTAGACCTATGTCTCGAATAATTAACATTTCTACCCAGGGAAAAAAACCTCTTGACTGTCCATTCTACCCATGTCTCTTGTAATTTTGTACTTTTGTATCAAGTTGCCCCTGAGCCTCCAACATTCCAGTGAAAACAAACCAAGTTTGTCCAATTTCTCTTCATAGCTACTACCCTCCAAACTAGGAAACACTCTGGTAAGCCTTTCTGATGAAGTATTCCTGATGAAAGGCTTATACCCGAAATGTTGACTCTGCTACTCCTAGGATGCTGCCCGACCTGCTGTGCTTCTCCAGGGCTACACTTTTTGACTCTGACTCTCCAACATCTGTAGTCTTCACTTTCTTTCAGTCACCTGACTGATGAAGACAAGCATTACATATGCCTTGTTGACCACTTTATCTGGCTACCTTATCTACTTGTGTTGCCACTTTCAGATCCCTCTGTAAGTCAATGCTTCTAAGGGTTCTGCCATTTACTGCATACTTCCCTCCAGCATGAGATCTTCCAATACACATTACCTTGCATTTTTCAAGATTACATTCCATCTGCTATTTCTGTACCAATCTCTTTGTAAAATAAAATGGCAGTCTACAACTATGATGAGCTGGGTGAGTCAGAATGGTTATGAATTTTCCACAGTCTACTGCTGTGGACATAAAACAAGATATGAGTCACAAGTGGAGATATTTTTTCCCATTCTGTAAGATAACTATGAATTGAATAACAGTATTGAACAAATAAGCTAAAATGCTTCTAAGCATTCTACTCAATACCCGTTTGGGAGTGACAAAGTTATAGTGGAGTCTGACTACAAGTCACTTCAAAGAGTCTTCCCCAAACTGCTTCTATCTACTCCAAAACACCTGCATAGAATGTTATTCCATTTGTAGAAATGTCTTCTGGTTGTGATTACAAGCAAGGGCAACAGATATGCATTGCTAATATGCTGTCAAGATTAACAATCCTTCTGAAGAAAGTCAAGGATGCTAAGACAGAGCACGAAACAAAATGTACTTTGAAAGCCATCCACCCAGAAGTGATGTTTGAATCTGAAAGACAAGGATCTGCCTCAAAGCTGGCAAAATATGCAACAAGGTGGGTCAGCACGGTGGCTCAGTGGCGACTGTTTTAGTAGAGTCTTTGCACATTTTCTGTGTGACTTGCCTCCCACAGTCCAAAAATATGCGGGTTAGGTAGATTAGCCGTGCTAAGTTGCCTATATTGTCCAAGGATGGGTAAGCTAAGTGGATTAACCCTCGGAAATGCAGGGTTACAGGGATTGGGGAGGGACGGGCGGAGGTCTAGGTAGGATGCTCTTCGGAAGGTCAGTGTGGACTTGATGGGCTGAATGGCCTTCTTCCACACAGTAGGGATTCTATGATTCTCAGGTGCAACTTTCCAAGTTCTGTAGGAGAAAGATGGTTGGAACATTCTAGGACACAATAGCTGTCATTCGTGAATTTTTAGCTTTTGGAGATGAAGTGATAGTTCATTATAGCACTTTGCATAAGAGAAATAAGAGAAGAATTTAAGTCTAGTCTGAGGAGGAATTAAGGACCACATCAGGTAATGTAAAGATTGTAATGGATATCAAGCTAAACAAACTAACCGGCTGTGTGTGATGCATAACATCCCAGACCCTGGATGAAATTTGGAGTAAACCTCTTCACTCTAACAGGATCTGATTGTCTTGTCACTAGTCTGACCACTGGATGGTGGACTCGCAGATGTCATTGACTACCATTAAAAATGTAGAATGTCATTACAACAATGGAAAGGGCAGTAATGGCCTTCAGTTCACAAGTGAAGAGCTCTGGTGTTTGATAAAGGATTGGGAAAATCAACACCATATTTCATTGAGGAGAAAGTGAGGGCTGCAGATGCTGGAGATCAGAGCTGAAAATGTGTTGCTGGAAAAGCGCAGCAGGTCAGGCAGCATCCAAGGAACAGGAGAATCGACGTTTCGGGCATAAGCCCTTCTTCAGGAATGAGGAAAGTGTGTCCAGCAGGCTAAGATAAAAGATATTATTCCCAGTCTAAAGGAAAAGCTGAGATGACTGTGTAATTTGTTGAAGGGATCTTTAAAAAAAATCAATTAAATCCAGAACAAACTTGTACAAGGTTAGTCTGGGAGTGTAGAAACATACCTACTGAAGATATAAAAAGTAATCCAGTCCAAAAACTAATGTTACACTCCACCCAAATTATTCTTCCAATAGCAAAAAAAAATCACTCTTATAGCCAGGTGTAGTGAAGGCGTGAATCATAAAGTCAAATAAAAGCTGAATTTCCCTTCAATAATGTTGGCAAAAGATTGCCAGAGCTGAGCATTGTAGAGCCAGTCGGAGTGTGAACATCCAACAATAGTCCATGTATCGAATTGGGATCAGTTTAAGGCAATCATCACCTTGATCATAAGCATTGCATGCGAACTAACAGACATATAGTTGCAGACATTTACATACGCCTGGATAAGCTGTTGTTTCACTTCAGTTAATCGACCAAGTAGTCATGATCTCACCATCTGCACAATACTCAGAATAACAATCAGCCTTAGAAGTTCCCTTTCTCCAACAATGGAAATGGATCAGCAGCAACAGCACTTGGCATGGGAACAATACTGACTGAAAAATTAACATCACTCAAGGAATAAGAAACGAAGAACATAGGAACTAGGAGCAGGAGTAGGCCATCTGACCCTTCGAGCCTGCCCCTCCATTCAGTAAAATCATGGCTGATCTTCTCGCGGACTCAGCTCCACTTATCCGCCCTCTCACCCATAACCCTTACTTCCTTTACTGTTCAAAAATCTATCTATCTTTGCCTTAAAAACATTCAATGAGAAAGCCCCAACTGCTTCACTGGGCAGGGAATTCCACAGATTCATAACCCTTTGGGTGAAGAAGTTACTCTTCAGCTCAGCCCTAAATCCGCTCCTCCTTATTTTGAGGCTATGACCCCTAGTTCCAGTTTCACCCGCCATTGGAAATGACCACCATGCTTCTATCCCATGCATTCCCTTCATAATTTTGAATAAATTGATGAAGAGCCAAAACTAATGCACAAACAAACTATCAGAAGACTTGCACAACTTAAACGTGTGCATGCAACATGTGCAGAGGCTAACAAAAGCGAAAATCATTGGAATTAACCCAGTATTGCTAAAAGTGATAATTTTCCTTGTTGATCACATATATTGAGTAACTCTGGTAACTTGTAACTGCAAATGATCGTGCATGTTGCTTTATGGAAGTGAGTAGGTTTAGAGAAATGAGTTTGGACAGAGTGAAGGTGGGACTAGACGGGGATATCTGGTCGCATGGACAGGTTGGACCGAAGGGTCTGTTTCCATGCCGTACATCTCTATGACTCTATGACTCTATGACTCTATGATATGTGACCACCACCTCTGTTCCAGGTACTTTCACTTTAGTCACTTGTAACCATTATACATATTGCATGGATGTGCCTATTGATCCAATGTTCTTCCATATCTCTGCTACCTACTCTGGCCCTCCTGCTTAGTAGAGTTCCTCCAAGTGTGGAGACTTGTGTATTACATGTTAAAATGGGGGAGGGGCTGGTAGCAGCTGAGAAGTTTTGATTGGTTTCACTGTTAACAATCCTTCCTCTTGGTTTTGGTTAATTGTGTGGATTTCATGTGAGGCAAGATGCCTAAATGAAATGTTCTGCAGAAGGTAGGTTCAAACTTGATGAACAGTAAATAGTTTAATTACATATTGGTGAACAGTAAGCTGTAGTTTGCTTTTAATATCCAACCTTGATTGCTCAAGTTTAAGGTCTTCCAGTTAACTAGCTTAGCATGATTAAAGATCAAGGCTTTTTATTGATTCCACCTGTAGCAGTTCGAGCATGACACACACAATAAACAGCAAATAGAGGGCGCCGCAGGGAGTGGAGTGCATTATTTCTCCCTCCAACTCTATTTTGATTTAGTCCCTACCCTCCCCTTCACTGTTTTGATCACACAGCACTGCCCTTTGATGTGAAGGGCAGTGCTTGTCACTGGCCACTCGGGTGTTTTCCTACCTTCCTGGTGGTGGAATTTGAATAAAGATTCATGCACTTTGTGTCTTTCACTGTGTCTCACATATGCACACACACACCATGGGTGCTGGGGAAAAGAAAACAAAAATAAATAAAAAGAAAAGAAAAAGAAAAAAAAAGAGAAAAAAAATAAACAACAGTGTTCTCCCCTTCACTGTTTTGATCACACAGCACTGCCCTTTGATGTGAAGAGCAGTGTTTGTCACTGGCCACCCGGGTGTTTTCCTATCTTCCTGGTGGTAGAATTTGAATAAAGATTCGTGCACTTTGTGTCTTTCACTGTGTCTCACACGTATACACACACACCATGGGTGCTGGGGATAAAATAAACACTACCGCACTTAGGTGGTAGTGTGGGAGAAGAAACAAAAATAAAATAAAATAAAAAAAATAAAAAAAAATAAACACAAGTGTTCCAACTCTATTAAAAAAATAAAATAAACAGGAGTGTCTCCCCTCCCCTTCACTGTAAAAGAAAAACAGCAAATAGAGGGCGCCGCAGGGAGTGGAGTGCATCATTTCTCCCTCCAACTCTATTTTGATTTAGTCCCTACCCTCCCCTTCACTGTTTTGATCAAAAAAAAGAAAAAGAAAAAAAAAAGAAGTGTTTCCCCCTCCAAAAAAAAAGAAAAAAAAATAAACAGGCGATTTGGGTGCTGGGAAAAAAATAAGCACTACTGCAGTTAGGCGGTAGTGTGGGGGTTTAATGAAAGAAAGAAAAAATAATAAATAAACAGCAAATAGAGGGCGCCGCAGGGAGTGGAGTGCATTATTTCTCCATCCAACTCTATTTTGATTTAGTCCCTACCCTCCCCTTCACTGTTTTGATCACACAGCACTGCCCTTTGATGTGAAGGGCAGTGCTTGTCACTGGCCACTCGGGTGTTTTCCTATCTTCCTGGTGGTGGAAATTGAATAAAGACACCTTGTGTCTCTCACTGTGTCTCACACCTGCACACATACAACATGAGTGCTGGGTGAAAAATAAGCACTACCGCAGTTAGGCGGTAGTGTGGAAAAAAAAAACAAACAGCAAATAGGGGGTGGAATGGTGGCTCAGAGGTTAGCACTGATACCTCATAGCTCCAGGGACCTGGGTTCAATTCCAGCCTCGGGTGACTGTCTGTGTGGAGCTTGCACATTCTCCCTGTGTCTGCATGGGTTTCCTCTAGGTGCTCCAGTTTCCTCCCACAGCCCAAAGATGTGCAGGTCAGGTGAATTGGCCATACTAAATTGCCCATACTGCTAGGTGCATTAGTCAGACGGAAATGGGTCTGGCTGGGTTACTCTTCGGAGGGTCGGTGTGGACTTGTTGGGCCAAAGGGCCTCTTTCCACAATGTAGGGAATCTAAAAAAAAAACAATCTGGTGCAGTGTGATTTTTTAAAAAAGCAGCAAATAACAGGGTGGCATGGTGACTCAGTGGTTAGCACTGCTATCTTACAGCACCAGTGACCTGGATTTGATTCCAGCCTCGGGAGACTGTCTCCCTGGGTCTGTGTGGGTTTCCTGCCATGGTCCAAAGATGTGCAGGTCAGGTGAATTGGCCATGCCAAATTGCCTATAGTGTTAGGTGCATTAGTCAGGGGTAAACGTAGGAGAATTGGTCTGGGTGGGTTATTCTTCAGAGGGTTAGTATGTGTTTTTGGGCTGAAGGGCCTGTTTCCATACTGTAGGGAATCTAAAAGTCAAGCCATGTTAATAGCAAATCTTGCTTGGATATGTGTTTTTTAGAAAAACAGTGAATAGTAGAGGTGGGCACTTCAGGATTGGAATGTTTTATTTTCCCCCTCTGATTATATTTTGAGTTAATCCCTACCCCCTCCCCTTCACTTTTTCGATCATATAGTCCTTTGAAGAGGAGGACACTGCTTGTCACTGGCCACTCGGGTGTTGTTTCTTCCTGGTGGTGAAATGTCAATAAAGCTTTCTGAGCTTGTTTCTTCACTGTGTCCAACACCTACACAGACACAACATGGCTGCTGGGGAGAAATAAGCACTACCACTGTTTGGTGGTAGTGTGGGGCTTTAAAACAAAGAAAGAAAAAATGGGAAAAAACAGGAAATAGTTCTATGACATTAATTAATAGCCAGTTATATTACATCTGAGATACAGGATCAACTTAAGAGTAAGTTTATTTAATACTGAAACATGAACAGAAAGCTTTGGTAACACACACAGAACTGGTTTGCTCTTTACCTTTATCGTCTGATGGCTGAGCATATCTTGTGATTTAGTTAACTGCTAACGTTACTAACTGCTTTATAGAGCATTGCTCAATTCCCTCATTTCTCCATTGGCATATGTGTCTTCAACATTCTAGGGCCTAAACTGTGGACCCCTCACCTTAACACCCTTACTACTTTCTCCTCTTTTTATTAAAAAAAAGTCCTGCTCCCCACTGGAGGCATAATAACATTTGACTTGGCCTCCTTCAAACCCCAAAGGCTATAAACTCAAGTTCCATAATTTTGCGTAAAATCAATGATTATTGGAAATCTGAAATAACTGCAGATTATGCTGGAAATGCTCAGCAGATCTGGAATTATCTGTGGGGAGAGAAGCAGAATTAAAATTTTAGCTCAGTAATGTTGCTATGGATTTTTTTTGTTAGGCATGTGACATGAATTTACAGTAGGTGTACAGAAACAGAGAAGCCAAGATCTGACTGAATGCTAGAAGAAGTTTGAAGTGCATAATGGCCACCTCCAGTTCCTATGTTGCATCTATTATCAGCTACAGAGTTAAGTTCATCATTTGTGACTCATGCAACCGATCGAAGTGCTACAGGTGGAAGTCAATAAAAAGCCTTTAGCCTTAATCATGTTAAGCCAGTTAACTGGAAGAGTGCGAACTTGAGCAATCAAGGTTGAGTATTAAAAGCAAACCTCTTGCCAAAAGCCAATAGTTTTGGGTGATTCAGGAAGAGGAAACTAGATTTTCCTCCCCATTTGCACATAGATACATTGTTGCTTTAAGGAATAAATATCGAGCTCACATAGAACAAACAGCAAATGTTCCTCTCTGCATCTCTCTCTTGACATTTGCTCTGATTCATTTAAAAGGTAGCATATGTCAAGATGCTTGTGATTTTATGAAAGATCTAGTTAAACTCGTCTTTGGACACAATCTGCAAATGGATTAGGACAATAATGATTGGCAGAAATATTTGAAAGGATGAGGAGGAGTGGAAAATGAACTTGGTCAGGAGTCTTGAGGCATAAAGTGGGTGTTACAAATGAGACACAGAGATCCAGGTTCATAGATAATTAAAACATTGCAGACAGATATGAAAACTAATCAAAAAGGCTAATGGACTGCTGGCCTTTATATGTAGTGGATGAGAATACAAGTGGTTGGAAGTCATAACTCGATTATATATACCTCTGGTTAGACTTGAAGTAGTTCTGGGCACCACATGTCAAAAACAATATATCAGACTCAGAGGAAGCAGTGTAGATTTACCAGGATGTGAACCATGATTAAAGTACAAGAAATTACACAACATAAGGCTGTATTACCCGGAATTGGGGAAAATTAAGGGAGCCAGATGGGGACAAAGTACTTTGGCTGATCGGGAGCAATGTTCCCTGAAAGCTACACGGCATAATCTTTGTTACTGGAATCCAAGGCCACACACGTACCTTGGAGGTTCATACAGGAAAAAGCAAAATTAGACCGAATGATGATTGGGAGTCCAGGACTAAAGGGACTTGGCATAATACTTACAATTGGAAATATGTCAACATTTAAAAAATAGTAGACCTGTAGAACCCTCACAAGCAGTGAGTGATTTACTCATTTCAAATCTGGGATTAATTGATTTTGGTTAACCAAAGGTATTAAAGGAGCTACATATAGTTTCTGTATTTTTTCATGGGAAATGGGGAATGTTGCCTGTACCTAAAGGCCCTTGAACTGGATGACTTGCTTGGTCATTTCAGAAGGCAGGTAAATTATGTTTTTTTTAATTCATTCGTGGGATGAGGGCATCACTGTCCAAGCCTGCATTTATTGCCATCCCTAATTGCCCAGAGGACAGTTAAGAATCAACCACATTGCTGCAGGTCTGGAGTCACATGTAGGCCAGACCGAGTAAGAATGGCAGATTCTTTCCCTCAAGAACCAGATGGATTTTTCCTCAACAATGGATTCATGATCATCATTAGACCCTTAACTCCAGAGTTTACTGAATTCAAATTACATCATCTGCCATGGGCAGGATTAAAACCTGTGTCCCCAGAATATTATCTGGGTCAAAATTCCAGTGATAATACCACTAGGCCATTGCCTGGAGTCCTATATTCAGATGAGGCGAGGATTGCAGATTTTCTTTCCCTTGAACCAGATGGATTTTGACAACAATTGACAATGGCTGTTATGGTCACCAGCACTGAGACGAACTTTATGTGTCAGAATTATGAAATTGAATTTAAATTCCATCAGCTACTGTGGTGGGACAAACCCATGTCCCTGAAGCATCAGCCTGGGTCTCTGGCACCACAGTCCAGTGATGCCATCATGGTATCATCCTCTTCCAGAAGGTTGGTCACATGATCACCCATGCTCTCACTGAGTACTTGAACAGGCTTAAGATGGTAAGTGGCCTCTCCCTGTTTCTACGTCCCTGAAAAGGAATAACGCACCTGATTGTTATTTATTCATTTCCGAAGAACCTAATCAAAACTGTTCATGTTGTTTCAACAAAGGCACTTTCAGTGCTACCCGAGTGATTTATGTTACACATTTATTTCTACAAAGTTGAAAATGGGATTGAAAATGAATTTGGTGGAACTTGCAATGGACAATATGGAAAATGCAGGAGCCTTGGGATAGGATCTGAATCAGGCCCAACTGTAATAAATTCCTCTTCATGACTAAATTCTTTAATTGAGGCACCAAAATGTGTTCCCTAAAAGAACCGTGACTTTGACAAAGCTTCTGGATGAAGCAACTGGATATTTTTTACTTCCTTGTTGGACATGGGCGTCGCTAGTTGGGCCAGCATTTTATTGCCCACCCCTAGTTGCTCCTTGAGAAGGTGGGGGTGAGCTGCCTTCTTGAACCACTGCAATCCACCTGCTGTGGGTTGACACACAATGCCCGTAGGGAGGGATTTCCAGGATTTTGATCCACCTTCACCTTCATTTTATTTCACCTTTGCTGTCTGAGGTCGAGTGGCAGAGCAATATTCCTGACCGAGTGAATTTGCAAATGTGGCATCAAAGCATTCTCATTGGAGCTCAGCTTCACTGGGCGATTTCTCACAGAAAGTGTCTTGGGTCACAGGGTGTATCCAAGCAGTGAGATTAGATTAGATAGATTACTTACAGTGTGGAAACAGGCCCTTCGACCCAACAAGTCACACCAACCCACCGAAGCACAACCCACCCAGGCCCATTCCTCTGCATTTACCCCTGCCCCTAACACTACAGGCAATTTAGCATGGTCAATTCACCTAACCTGCACGTTTTTGGACTGTGGGAGGAAACCCACGCAGACACAAGGAGAATGTGCAAACTCCACACAGTCAGTCGCCTGAGGCAGGAATTGATACCTGGGTCTCTGGCGCTGTGAGGTAGCAGTGTTAACCACTGTGCCACTAAGTGCTTTTGGATTCGATTAAATATAGTTGAGAGAAGACTCAATGACAGCAGTTTGCTTAAATGTGGGTATGTAATAAGTGATAGTAATGATAATAAAAATAATAAATGGAAATGAAAGGAGAAAAAGCAACAAGTCTCATGCCCTTCTGCCTGTCTGGGACCCCTCAATCAGTGGCTGGTCTAGAGGTCTGGAATTCCTGGCACTTTGTGATCCTGGCTCGAGGTGAAGTCCAACTCTTGGAATGAAACTCTCTCTCTTATAAACTGAAACAAACAGCTAGTACAGAAAAAGCAACTACAGATAAACAAACTGCTGATGCTGTCTTCGGCCCATAAAGGAATATTCACAGAATTCACTCAAGGTCATGCAGCTGTCAAATATCATCATTAACTTTCCTAGCTGATTTCGACAGAGAAAGTTCCTGGACATCAAAGGCAATGTTCTGTTTCTGTCTGGTGGTAGCTGCCTCAATAGAAAGGACTCTGCCTGTAGCTGATATGTTTTTAAAAGATTCATTCACAAGATGTGGGTGTCATCGGATAGGCCAGAATTTATTGTCTGTTTCTGATTGCCCAGGGATCAGTTGTGAGTCAGCCGCATTGCATGCAGATCATCAGTTTCATTTCCTAAAGGGCACGAGTAAACAAATATGGGGTTTTCCCCCAACAATGTCATCATTAAACTCTTATTTCCAGATCTGAATTCAGGATTCATGGCAGGATTCAAACCTGGGTCCCCAGAACGTTACCTGGGTTTCTGGCTTAATAGTCTAGTGATAATGCTGTAAGACAGTCAACTTTCTCCTTGTACAATGATAGTACAATGGGAAGGTCACCATATTATGACAGCAATCGTTGCAATATGAGGATTATTTTTATTGTTGAGTAACCCTAATACGCGATGAAGATTCCCTCTCTCTTGGATGGATTGGGTGACACCAGACAAAGGCTCTCTCACAGCCACTTGATAAAGGAGCAGTGCTCCGAAAGCTGGTGCTTCTAATTAAACCTGTTGGACTATATATAACCTGGTGTTGTGTGATTTTTAACTTTGTACACCCCAGCCCAACACCAGCATCTCCAAATCATGACTCTCATACTGACCTAGACTTTGCAGTGTTTTGTGAAGGTAATGTCATCTAATAGTAGATTGGATAGTATGCTTTATGATTTCCATCTTACAGCACTCAGCTAGATTATCTAGTGTGAGGATCCTTTTACTGCTTCACAACTGAATGCTCAATTGTCTACGGACATTCCTCTAGTGCAAACGATATAATGTGGAGATCTGTCTCTCTGCTGCTTGGTTCGATACAAATGTAAATTTTGTACTGTGAAGGTATTTCTCCAGTAAACAGTATAAAAGGAGTTTTTTTTCTTTCATTCGTGAGATGAGGCCATCACTCATTAGGCAGCATCTATTGCCCACGTGGCTGTGTGTGTAGAGGCGCGTGAAGGCCAGATCAAGTAGGGATAGCAATTTCCTTCCCTAAGGCACACTCATGAACCAGATGGGTTTTTCCCAACAATTGATAATGGATTTGTGGTCACTACTAAATTCCAGATACTTTTATTAAGTTCAACTTCCACCATTTGCCATGGCAGGATTTGAACCCAGGTCCCCAAAATGTTATCGGGATTAATAGTCCCTCGATAATACGACCAGGCCATCGCCTCCCCATAACTATGTGTTGTAACACTGGTTTCACCTTGAAATAGAGTTTGCTTAAATCCAGACAAGATAATTAACTGTTATCCGTTATGTAGTATATTCATTAGTGAAATATTTCAGTTGATCAATAAAAATGTTTCATATATTAATTCCACACATATGGATTGGCCATCCTGGTGATATATTTTGAAATGCAGCAGTCTCATTTCCCATTAAAAGGTCCTTCAATGTTCCTGCTCTTTCAACCATCTTAAAGCCAGTTGTCAGGGAAATTTACTGAAGTACATTTATAATTCCATTTAACATGGAGGCAAGTTTAGAATTGCAGGAGATCAATGGCTAACAGATAAAACACCAACCAAAGTATTATAAAGTCAGATAGACCAGAGGCTCCCAGTCCCCTGCTGAATCAGGAGCCCCCAGATTTTGGATAATTGCTCAATAGAGAGGCTCCAAGATGACAGTGCTCCTTTGATTCTGGTCTCTAGCATGTACTCTGGTTTTCTTTACCAAACACTGACAACTTACTTTTGGATTTTCCTGTCTAAACCTCTCCACATCTCTCTCTTCTCCCTTAGGACCTACTTTTTTGATCAATCTTTTAGTCACCTGTCTTAATGTGTCCTCACATGGGCTGTGGCTGGCAAATTTTTGTTCATTACTCTTCTGCAGAGCTCCTTGTAATCATAGGATGCCTTCGGCCCAACAAGTCCACACAGTCCACACATTCCCCTACCCTATATTTACCCCTGACTAATGCACCTAACCAACACAGCCCTGAACACTATGGGCAATTTAGCATGACCAACTCACTGAACCTGCACATCTTTGGATTGTGGGAAGAAACCGGAGCACTCAGAGGAAACCCACGCAGACACAGGGAGAATGTGCAAACTCCACACAGTCACCTGAGGCAGGAATCAAATCCAGGTCCCTGGCGCCGTGAGGCAGCAATGCTCACCACTGAACCACCATGTCCCCTCCCACTACATTGAAGACATTATATAAATGAAAGTTACTATTGAGATTTCAGCTACCTTGGGGTTGTATAGATGTGCAGAATGTTGTGGATCAGCTCACAAAGCAGCCTTACAGGGCATGGACTCTAGAAACAACCCACTGTTTACATCCAAGAATGAAAGTGTTAAAACACTGACCTGGGCCAGACAGAGCATTGGAAAAACAAATAAGAAAGGAAAGTGGTTATCTTACAGTTAATGGTGTAATTTAAACCTCTAAACAAGATTACCATATTTTAATTGCATCTCAGTATCTGTTATTCTATATTTGAAAAGATAATTACTATTTAATTGACTCTTTTTAATACTAATAACAGTACAAGTAGAACATGGAGTAGATAAGAATGTAATAACACTTAGATTTGACCACTGAGGAGAGGTGTTACTTGTGAGGTGTCACAGAATTCTGTTCATTGAGGATTTTACCTTAGCCCTGATCCATCCAATGTTATTTATATAATACACTAATCAAAACAGATTTGCATTCATTAATTATGTGCATTACAATATAGACCTTTACCAATAACTTTAAACACTGCCGTGGGCTACTGGCTAAATATTTGGTTGTTTACTCGTTGCTTTATGGCAAGAAACTGTTTCTGAAGTATGATAATTCAATCTTATTTGCATATGCAATTTAAGCTTCATTAATAAATGGACATTTCAAATGACTCAATCCCTCAATTTTATTGAAATATCCAACTTATGCCCGTAGGAGTTTCATTCTGTTAATATGCTGTTACGTGGTCAATCTCTGGTCTCTGCTTCAGTTTAATTGAACTGATTGTTAATTAGAAAGGACTTCTGTATCAGCTTTAGGTTATTAATCCTCTCTGCACTTTCTGCAGGATGATGAATGACAGGAGGCAGTGACCTGTGCTTGAGATGGTCAAATCTACATCATTGACCATTGCTGTCCAGTTGCAGTTCAATGACAACATCAGTGCATTGCATGTTGGTAAATGTCAAACTAAATAATTGTTAATTTGTTTATTGACTTCTGTGAAAGGAAATAATTAGGGGAGCTAAATAAAATGTTAGCCCTTCCGATACCCTTGTGCTTTTCAGGGAGAGGTGGTCACTGTGGCCATGGAGTGTTTTATTTTCCCCTCCAATCTGTTTTGATTTAATCCCTACCCCGCTCCCTTCACTTTTTTGATCATGTAGGCATTGCTCTGAAACAGCAGGTCAGGCAGCATCCGAGGAGCAGGAAAATCAACGTTTTGGGCAAAAGCCCTTCATCAGGAATCAGGCTTTTGCCTGAAACATTGATTTTCCTGCTCCTCGGATGCTGCCTGACCTGCTGTGCTTTTCCAGCACCACTCTGATCTAAACTCTGGTTTCCAGCATCTGCAGTCCTCACGTTTGCCTATTGCCCTGAAACAGAAAGGACTCTGCTTGTCATTGGCCACTCGGGAGTTTTCTCTTCCTGGTGGTGGAATATGAATAAAGCTTTCTGCACTTAATATTTCTTCACTGTGTCCTACACCTACACACATGCAACATGGGGGAAAATAAGCACGACCACTGTTTGGCAGTAGTGTGGGTGATGGGGAAAAATATATATAACCAGGTCATTAGAAAAGGACTCTAACCAGGAGAGGTTACCTGGGGACTGGACAGTGTTGGGGGGAGTCGAGTTGTGTAATCAGTGTTTTTCATGGTTGTATGCTGTTTTCGGCTGTTTGTGTTTTGTAGACTGCTTTCTCTTGTGAACGAAAGAAGAATGTTAGCCTTTATTTCTAAGTGAATGGAGTATTAGAATAAGGAGGTCTTGTTTGAATTATACAAGGCACATAATCAGACCATACTTAACGCCTTGGTCCCCTTATCTAAGGAAATACATACTGGCGTTGGAGGCAGTCCAGAGAAGGTTCATTCGGCTGATGGTGGGTATGGATGAGCTGTCTTATGAGGAGGGGTTGAGTATGTTGATCCTATGTTCAATGGAGTTTAGAAGAATGAGAGGTGACCATTTGAGACATATAAAGATTCTAGGCACTTTGACAGAGTCGATGATGTAGAAAACTTGTTTCCCAATGTAAAAAGCTCCAGGACCAGAGGACGTCACCGCAGAATAAAGGGTCACCATTTCGGACAGGAATGAGAAGGTTTTCGTTCTCTCAGTGGATAGCGAATCTGTGAAATTCTTTACCACAGAGGACTGTCAAAGCTGAGTCATTAAGTATATTCAAGGTAGAGATAGACGGACTTTAATCAGTGAGGTAATCAAAGATTATGAGAAAAAGGCAGGAAAATGAAGTTGAGGGTTATCAAATCAGTACAATCTTATTGCATAGAGGAGTAGACTGGATGGGCTGAATGGCCTACTCTACTGTTACATCTTATGGTCTCACTCTGTGATGGATGTAGAGCCAATGTTGGGCATCCTGGACTGACAATGAGCATATAGATAGTCGTCCCTGGTTTAACACATTGCCAAGCCAATCAATGACCTGGGTAGACAATGCAACAGCAAAGGAAAGAGCAATTACTTTTCTTGTCAGGACCTCTTGAGGGCTGTGTGGTCTGACCACATCCAAATAAATGTAGTTGGTAGACAACGAGGAGGCAATGTGCTTGTCATTCTTAGCATCCCTTGTATTCCTCCTTCTTTTCTTCCCCCTGGAGAGGTAAATTGCTATTGGGAAACCCATTATCTCAACCTGGTCTATGGTCTTAGGCAGAAAGCTGCCTGATCAACTATACTAAAGCAGGAACAAAAATTCACAAATCATCTCAACGTTCTGAAAAAAATTGTACCACAGAATTTGTGTGCAACTCATGTTTATACAGTGCTTGAACTTTTCACAGCAGCTTTATCAGAAAATGCCTGACACCAAAACTCTTAAAATGATATTTGGTAACCAAAAACTCAATCATAGAGTCATAGACATGCACAGAATGCAAACAGACTCTTTGGTCCAACTCGTCCATGCCAACCAGATATCCCAACCCAATCTAGTCCCACCTGCCTGCACCCTACCCATATCCTTCCAAACCCTTCCTATTCATATACCCATCCAGATGCATCTTAAATTTTGCAATTATACCAGCATCCACCACTTCCTCTGGTAGCTCATTCCATACATGTACCACCCTTGTGTGAAAAAGTTGCCCCTTAGGTTTCTTTTAGGTAAAACAATATTACACAGTGACTTCAAGAGCAGGATAACTGAAGGCTTGATATTGAAGTAACAAATGAAATTCAGGTGTGCAAGAGACTGGAATTGGAGGAGCACTGAAATCTTGGAGGGGTCAATCTTCAAGACTTCAGACTTTATAACCTTGATCTCTCAAATTTAATTTCATAATTCAGAAAATTATTACATGATGTCTATTCTCCATTTCTTCTACGTTCTCTCCCACCTCTCCCCCAAGGCCTTGTTGAATCTGTCCTATTTATTTTGCCGAGAAAGAGGACCTAACCATTCCCATTCACACCTAAACCCGGGCCTGTTTTCCATCTCTTTTTTCTCTTTTATAGCCATATGCACTGAGAATCTATATCGTCTGCCCCCTTGTGTCTCCGCCAAAATTAGAACGAAAATCCATTTTCCAACACCTTGCCCAGTTCTGAAGAAGAATTATACTAGACTCAAAACATTTACTGCATTCCTTTCTTCACTGATCCTGACAGATCTGCTGAGTTTCTCCAACATTTTCGGTGTTTGTTTCAGATGTCCAGCATCTGCAATGTTTTACTTTTAATCTTGGAGGGTTGTTGGGCTTGAGGAGGTTACATAGAAAAGGAAGGGCAAAGCTTGGAAGAATTTTAACACAAGTATGGTATTATTAAATTGAGGCATTAAATAAGCAGCACAGTGCCTTTTTTTTATGGGCATGCCAATGATTAACTGCGTATTGGAATCGACATCAGCAAATAATTGGACCTCTAAAGGGTTTCATTGGGGAAACATTTCAGTCGAACTAACTGCGAGCTACAGAGCTGTTCAATGTCAGTACGGAGCCTGACTAGGAAATTGTATGGTATGCAAAATGGACAGACATCTGCTGTTGTGCATCTCAAGCCATCTTTGCAATCATTCATCCGTGGTTTATCACTGTTAGACAAACAACTGATCAGATGATTTATCTCTGCTTTCCACATTAAAAATTTTACCATTTTTCTGCACCCATCTTCTTCCACCTGATGTGCCCAGAAATCCCTCACCATATTGTGGAGAATTTTTGCTCTAATTGGGACCATCGCCAATCTTTTTTCTCTTGGTACTTAATTGGTTCAGAAATTAATCTTTTACACCAATGCTTGAGTCAAACAATTGACGTATTTTTGCGGACATTAGTATTGACCACGGGAAGCAAGAACCAAACAAATAAGCTTTTGGACAAAATAGAGTTTGCATGGATTAGAGACAGAAGGTAAATATTATTTTTATTTATTAAAATGCACATATTTAGAGTAACAAGGGGCATGTTAGTTCCTGTTTCCTCCCACAAACCAAACCCAGAGAAAGCCTGCACAGACGCAGGGAGAATGTGCAAGCTCCAAATACAGTTGCCCAAGGCAGGTATCAAACCTGGGTCCCTGGAGCTGGGAGGCAGTAGTGCTAACCACTGAGCCACCATGCCAACCATTCTGGATGCTTTCAGTTAAGTGATCCTTCCTAGGACCCTGTGGAGCAGATAGGTTGTAGTTTGATGTAGTTTTGCAGAGGGTCTGCTTAGGACCCAGTGTAGCAAGTAATTTACTGTGTGGGTTTTTTTACCGGAGGGAGTGTGCTTAGGACCCAGTGTAGCAGGTAATTTACTGTGTGGGTTTTTTTACCGGAGGGAGTGTGCTTAGGACCCAGTGTAGCAAGTAATTTACTGTGTGGGTTTTTTTACCGGAGGGAGTGTGCTTAGGACCCAGTGGAGAAGGTAAGTTTCTGCTTGTGTTCTGATATTGTTTTCAGA
>NC_057735.1:10073889-10077230 GCF_004010195.1 Chiloscyllium plagiosum
TCCTGATCTTTGCATCTAGAAATTTTAGCAAGATGGATAGATGGAAGAAGTTGGGACTGTTCTTCTTAGAAATAAGGTGATGGAGAGGAGATTTGGTGGATGTTTTCAAAATCATGAACAGTCTGGACAGAGTAGATAGGGAAAAGACTACTCCCACTTAGCAAAGAATGAGAGTCCATTGATTTGAAGTAATGTGCAAACAAAGTAAGAGTAATGTGAGAATGGGGTTTTCACTTTGAGTGTGGAATGTACTGACCGGAAATATGGTGGAGGAGGCAGGTTCAGTTGAGGCATTCAAGAAGAGCATGGGATGATTATTTGGACAGAATTGGTGTGTCGGGATATGGGGAAAAGGCAGGAGATTGGAACTACATTATAAAGCAGGTACAAGCACGAATGGCCACCTGCGCTATAACAATTTTGTGATTCAGTGATCTCCATTGCAAGATCTGAATCTTTCTTTGAACTGGTTTATACAGTTCTCACCACCTTTTGTCCCTTAGGGAATACTCATGATCTCTTGGCAAATTTCATCGAGATAATTTCTACAGTGGCTGCGTTAGTGTTTGTTCAAGGCTCATTGGCAGTGAGCTAAAAAGGTACAAAAAACAATTGTTCACTTTCTAAGCTGTGTACTAAAACAGGCTGCACAGAAAAAGATTGCTGGTTATCACTGTGATGTTAAGTATTTGTAACAAAGAGTCGCTGGTTGTTACTGTAAAATTAAATATTTGTTGCGCAGAATCTCTTTGATTAAGTAACTGTTGTGGAGAAAATGCTAACAAGCATTACCTTGAAATCCATGTGGCAGAAGGAAGATTCCTGATATTTTTTCTTTATTCTTCCAATGTTTGGGAATCACTGGCAAGGACGGTGTTTGTTGCCACTCCCTAAATGGGCTTGAACTGAATGGATTGCTTGGAAATTTCAGAGGGCAGTTAAGAGTCCACCACATTGTTGAAGGCATAGTGGCTCAGTAGTTAACACTGCTATCTCATGGTGCCAGGGGCCTGGGTTCAATCCCAGGCGACTGTCTGTCGTGTTTGCACATTCTCCCCACATCTGCATGAGTTTCCTCCCGCAGTCACAATGATGTACAGGTTAGGTGGATTGATCATGGTGAATTGTCTAGGGCTATGTAGGCTGGTTAGATTAGCCATGGGAAATGGGTAGTTGGATGGAATGCTCTTTAGAGGGCCAGTCTAGACTTGCTGAGCAGAATGGCCTGCTTCCACACTGTCGGGATTCTATACTGTGGGTGTGGGCTAGACTTTATAAGGATAACAGATTTCCTTCCCTAACGGACATTATGGATCCAATTTTTTTATTGTTTACCAGAAATTTCACCGTCACCATTACTGAGACCGGATTTCAATTGCATAATTATGAACTGAATTGAAATTCGATCAGCTGCTCTCGGAGGATTTGAACTCATGTTTCCACAGCATTATTCATGGGCCACTCAATTACTAGCTCGGTTACATTACCACTACACTCCCATCCACCAATTGCCAACTATGAACAGTATTATTCAATATTGCCAAAGCAGGTGATTGGAATGAAATTAGAGATTGGATGTGATCTCATTAAAAGATGGAAAGGAGACTGAAGAAGGATGAACTAATTCCTCATCTTCAATTTTTTTTGTATTGATACAGTGTAGCAGGCATAACTCCCCCGTGTTTGTTACATATTCAGTGTGGGTGGAGATATATGAACAGCGTTGATCACTTCAAGACTCCATTCATTATTGTTACTCCCAGCACTTACATGCACCTTAATTTAATCAAGGAATTGACTAAAACACTAGTTAAGAATATCACTTACTACTATGAGTGGGTTTCATTGTGTAAAGGTCAATTTCGTTTGCTAATCAAATTGCATTTCTAATAAATAAGGTTGAAGTTCTTGCCTGACTCAATCTTGTTTACCTCCTTTCTCTGCGCAAGTATTAATTTCCCATCACTTACACAACCATTAAACTGCATTAAAGTTGGCTGATTAGTATGCAACATCACACTCTTTCAGTTAAACTTTATTGAAGAAAAATCTAAGTATTGTGATCACATTGCAGAGCACTATTAATTGAAGATCTTCTGAAGCTTGCCCAGAGTAAGTTGAAAGATAGAAACAGAGGCGTCATGTGTGAACACTGTTATTCTGCTGCTAAATTCCACAGTTGGATTTTATCGTGCTTCTTTATTCATACTAAATCTAATTGTTGTGTGCAGGCCCGACTAAAGGCCAAGCAGAGGACAACGGAAATACTGCGACTGGGTGTCTTCTTGTAAAACTCTTCCTCCTCCTAAAAGACCAGGAAACATCTATAAGGAATGAAACGAACAATAACGCATATTGCTGGAGAAACTAGCAGATCTGGCACCATCTGTGAGGAGAAATCAGAATTAACCTTTGAGTCCAGTGGGTTCTTCAGAACTGGACCTGCTGTTTGAGAATTGTTGATGCGACATTGGTCACATTAATTTCTCAGCTCCTTGAACTTATCTCCCTCTGAATTGACTGAACTCCGTGCTCTCAGATCCAGCCCTGACTTTGGGAGAGGCAATAGCCAGTGGTATTATCCCTAGACTATTAATCCAGAAATTCAACTAATGTTCTGGGAATCTGGCTTCGAGTCCCGCCAAGGAAGATGGTAAAATTTGCATTCAGTAAAAAAAACCTGGAATTAAGAATCTACTGATGACCATGAAATTGTTTTCTGATTGTTGGAAAAATCCAACTGGTCTTTTAGGGAAGGAAACTGCCATCCATGCCTGATCTGGTATAGATTAGATTCCCTACAGTGTAGAAATAGGCCCTTTGGCCCAATTAATCCACACCAACCCTCCAAAGAGTAACCCACCCAGACCCGTTCCCCCTAACTCTACGGGCAATTTAGCATAACCAATTCACCTGACCTACACATCTTTAGACTGTGAGAGAAAACCGAAACACCCGGAGGAAACCCACGTAGACACAGGGAGAATGTGCAAACTCCACACAGACAGTCACCCGAGGCTGGAATTGAACCTGGGTCCCTGGTACTGTGAGGCAGCAGTGCTAACCACTGAGCTACTGTGCCGCCAAGATACAGCATGGGCACACATCAATGTAGTTGACTCTTAACTGTCCTCCAAAATGACCGAGCAAGCCATTCAGTTCAAAGGAAACTAGGAATGGGGACAATAAATGCCCCCACCACAAGGTGCTCCAACCACAAGGGATGAACTCGGATTTCTCCAGTTTCCTCATTTCCCCTCCCCCCACCTTGTCTCAGTCAAATCCCTCGAACTCAGCACCGCCTTCCTAACCTGCAATCATCTTCCTGACCTCTCCGCCCC
>NC_057735.1:10077271-10079477 GCF_004010195.1 Chiloscyllium plagiosum
CCTTGGATGCTGCCTGACCTGCTGCGCTTTTCCAGCAACACATTTTCAGCAATAAATGCTGAGCCAGCCAGCAATACCCATGTCCCATGACTGAATTAAAATAAAGTTCTCAGAAGTGAAATGTTCATGCTGCTTTCTCTCTATAGTTGCTACCAGACCTGCTGAGTTTTTCCATTAAATCTTGTTTTCATTTGTTTCAGATCACCAATATCTGAAGTTCTTTGTTTATCAACAAGAAATTACTGCTCTCTTAATATTATTTTATAAAATTGTGCAAATTAGGTTCAACACATTGTATCAGGTAATTCTTTAACCAATCACACCCGCTGTAGTTATTTAAAGAATCCATCTAATTAGATGCAGGGCTCCCCTTCTCGTTTAATATAGCCTTTGCTATATTATTTAGTTCATATTTATACTATTTATCCAATTTCATTTTATGATCTACTTTTGAACATTCTTCCACCACTTTTCAGAGAGTGCATTCAAGATCATAAAAACTCACTACATGAAAGAGAATCTCTTCATCTCCATCTGCCAGTTATCTTCAGTCTATGGACTGCAATTACTGATGCTCCTGATACTTAAAGTGTGAAACACAGGCACTGAGTGCAAGGTAATAATGATGGCTAAGAAACTCTGAAAAGAAATTAAAAATTAAGGCAGATTTACATCACTATAGCATATTTCACAATCACCAAACATCTTAAAAGTACTTTACAAAGATTTTTTTGAAGTGTAGTCCCTGTTGTAGAAAGGAATATGTAGCAGCCAGTTTTTTTTTCCCCCTCACCAGCCTGACTTGGAAATATATTGCCGTTCCTTCACTGTCGCTGGGTCAAAATCTTGGGAATTCTCTCCCTAAAAGCATTGTGGGTCAACCCACAGCAAGTGGACTGCAGCAGTTCAAGAAGGCAGCTCATGCCCACCTTTTCAAGGGGCAACTAGGGACAGGCAGTAACTGTTGGGCCCCGTCGGCGATGCCCACATCCCACAGATGAATAAATAAATAAACCCACAGCAGCCAACTTACACATAGCAAGATCCCGTAAACAATGATGTGATAATGACCCTGTTTTTATGTGATATGATTGAGGAATAAATTTTGACCATAACACTGGGAAGAAATGTCCTGTTTCTCTTTAAGGAACATCCCCTTAGTGCTGCACTGGAAGTGTCTAATCATATTGCACTTTTCTCAAAGTAATGCCTCAGTTTTATCAATTGTTTGTGGGTGTTCCATTTCTGGTGTGTTCTCAAAGTCAGATGCATTGGTGTTTCATCCTGAGTGGGGCAAGGTTTTTAGAAGTCAAAACTGGAATACATTGACGAGTGAGTCGATAAAATATAGTGCTGGAAAAAGCGCAGCAGCTCAGGCTAAGCATCTGAGGAACAAAAGAGTCGACATTTTGGGCTTAACCCTTCATCAAGGACGAGGGTGAAGGGGGCAGACATTGATGGGCCCCTATCAATATGGAGTTACACACGGAAGGCGTCTTTGCGATTATGTTCTACTCCAGTGTGATACTGAGCTGATTCTCCCCAGCTTCCTGTTGAGGACTTGCATCTGGAGTTGCACCGCCTGCCGCACATCCACTGCCATTGTGACCTCACTGTTGTAAAGACAAACTGCCTGGACCACACCAGGTAGAACAGCCTGAACAGGCCTTGCGAGAGGTTTGTGGAGAACAAGCTCAGCTGGTGATACCCTCTTGAACGTCTTCTTGATATCTTCTTCAATCACGATGGTTTGTGATTTCAGTTCTACTTTTGAGTCCTACTTAGATATTCAGTAATTTGGGTCCTGACATTTATTAGTAAGATTCACCAAAGTTGAAGATGTAAGAGTGACTATTTGCAAAACTCTTGTATAAACAATTTTCATTCAAGGAAGCAATGCCTACTGGTATTATCACTAGACTATTATTCTGGGGACCCAGGTTTGAATCCCACCATGACAAATTCTGGAATTTTGGATTCAAATAAAATCTGGAATTAAAAGTCTAATAGATTAGATTACTTACAGTGTGGAAACAGGCCCTTCGGCCCAACAAATCCACACTGCTCCGCCGAAGCGCAACCCACCCATACCCCTACCTTTACCCCTTACCTAACACTATGGGTAATTTAGCATGGCCAATTCACCTGACCTGCACATCTTTGGACTGTGGGAGGAAACCGGAGCACCCGGAGGAAACCCACGCAG
>NC_057735.1:10079485-10123675 GCF_004010195.1 Chiloscyllium plagiosum
GGTCTCTGGCGCTGTGAGGCAGCAGTGCTAACCACTGTGCCACCGTGCCGCCCACAAATAATGACCATGAAAACCATGTTGATTGTCAGAAAAAATGCATCTGCTTTGCAAATGTCCTTAAGGGAAAGAAACTGCCATCCTTACTCGGTCTGTTATCCACATATCTCCAAACCCACAGCAATGTGGTTGGCTTTGAACTGCCCTCTGGGCAATTAGAGATGGACAATAAATGCTGGACTAGCCACTGATACCTACATTCCATGCATGAGTTTAAAAAAAAAACCTGCTGCACACTGTAATGTAAAGTAGTACACCTTGCTTCAGTACAAACAATTCCTTTTATTTTCTTGGAATCTAGCACATGACTGCTGATGTCACTGTTACATCATTGTATACATCACTATCCCATTACTCTACATCTCCCCTCAAGTATAATCTTGATTTTATAATTACGTTATTGAACTATTACACTATTTCCTTGAAGTATTTACATTATTACCACCTCTCCATTATGTCCCAGGATGATGTCTTACAACATTGCCGAACGTTCTCGGTTTGCATTCCAGTGATGCTAATATTTTGCCACCACCTTGGTCCTCCGCCTTGGTTATCCAAACTTTGAAAAGCAGGAAACTGGGACATCAAAATAATTTCAAAGAAATTATCAAGGCACTTGGGAGGTATAATGAAAATCTGGGACTATCCCTCAAATTGGGGATGAATGGCCACAGTAGTAATTCCAGTGGAAAACTTGCTCCATTTTATACACAATAAGGAAATAATCTCCATTGTCCTTTATACTGTTTGCTTCCAAAGTTACTTACCTAACATTTCAGGGGCTTAATCTCTTTGAGCCACTGTTAGTCGCTCATCAGGATATTATGAATATGTTTTGCATTCATGGAATGTTCCGTTGCTATATTCAATCTGATATTCTATACTGACATCACTTGTGTAAAAGTGTAGAATGGAAGTGAGTAAGAATCTCAGTAAGAGTCTGCACAAAAATAGTTAGAGATACCCTGTGAAAATTTTCCATAAAATCAAACAGCCTTGAATTTGTAATGGTTATTTTCCTTTTCCTTTTGAATGTATAAGTGTGTTCTCCTTCATCATAAAAGTGAGGAGAATAGTGTCTTATATGGATTCTGTCAATACTTGATTAAATGTCAAAGGACTGTGATGTAAGAGCATAAGAAATAGGGGCAGGAGTAAGCCACGGGGAGCCTCAAACTTGCTGTGCCTTTCAATGAGAGCATGGTTGCTCTATCTTCCGGTTCCCAATAACAATAGACTCTCCGACAGCTCAAAACTTTATGAATCTCACTTTTGAATGACACTGCTTTCTGGAGTAGAAAATTTCAAATTCTCCTGGTGATTTGTTAGGAACAATGTTTAACTTCAAGCTGACTTTGTAGTTTTTTACTATGTCTGCCAAGAAAGGGAAGACATGATTGGCCATTTTTACAGTGCCAGTTGTGAACGTGGGAGCCGTGGTGGGTAAAAGCCTGGAGATTCTTTTTGTTGGCATACATTTTAACAAGATTTTGAAACCTTGAGGCATAGAGATATATAGCACAGAAACAGACTTTTCGGTCCAACTTGTCCATGCCGACCAGATATCCTAAATTAATCTAGCCCCATTTGCCAGCACTTGGTCCATATCCCTCTAACCTTTCCTACTCATAAACCCACCCGGATGCCTTTTAAATGCCGTAATTGTACCAGTCTCCACCATTTCCTCTGGCAGCTCATTCCGTACATGTACCCCCTCTGAGTGACAAAGTTACCCCTGATGTCCCTTTTAAATCTTTCCCCTCTCGCCCTAAAGCTATGCCCTCTAGTTCTAGGCTCCCCTACCCCAGAGAAAATACTTTGTCTATTTATCTTATCCATGCCCCTCATGATTTTATAAACCTCTATAAAGTCGCCCCTCAGCCTCCAATGCTCCAGGGAAAACATTCCCAGTCTATTCAGCTTCTCCCTATAGCTCAAACCCTCCAATCCTGGCAACATCCTTGTAAATTCTTTTCTGAACCCTACCAAGTTTCACAATATCCTTCCTATAGCAGGGAAACTAGAATTGCATGCAGTATTCTAACAGGGACCTAACCAATGTCCTGTACAACCGCAAGACATGATCTACCAACCCCTATAGTCAATGCTGTCACCAATACAGGCAAGCATACCAAATGCCTTCTTCACTATCCTGTCTACCTGCAACTTCACTTTCAAGGAGGTATGAACCTGCACTTCAAGGTCTCTTTGTTCAATAACACTTCCCAGGACCTTACCATTAAGTGTAGAAGTCCTGTCTTGATTTGCCTTTCCAAAATGCAGCACCTTGCATTTATCTAAATTAAACTCCATCTGCCACTCCTTGGCCCATTGGCCCATCTGATCAAGATCCCGTTGTAATCTAAGGTAACTTTCTTCACTGTCCAATACACAACCAATTTTGGTGTCATTTGCAAGCTTACTAACCATACCTCCTATGTTCACATGCGAATCATTTATAGAAATGATGAAAAGCAGTGGACCCAGCACCGATCCTTGTGGCACTCTACTGGTCTTAGGCCTCCAGCCTGAAAAGCAACCCTCTGCCACCACCCTCTGTCTTTTACTATCGAGCCAGTTCTGTATCCAAATAACTAGTTCAGTGCATTATTAAAATAAGGATAGAGGAGGGGTGGAAATGTGTCATTGCCTGGTGACTGGGGAACAGTCATATAAACAGAACAAATCCGGAAATTGTCAATCAATCTATGTATCAATTTGTACATAATAGAGGCAAGGCACCTGGACAGCTAAGGTTAGGGAACTCATTTATTTATTCTGAAGTTAGAAGTTTAAAGTATTGTCGAGTTTACTTTGCAGTCAACATCACGTACATCGGGTGGTGACTGCAAATAAGTAGAAGATGGATTTAGTGACTGCACAGAAACTGGCTGTAAGGAAGTCCCATGCAGTTGTCCCAGTCTGAGTAAGCCAGGAGCTTTCATGGGAAGATTGTGATAGTTCTTCACTGAGATTTCAGTATTTGTAAGAATATTGTTGAAATAAAACAAGTTGTTTGGAGTTGAATATTTTTCTGATTCTGTAACAAAATCTCTCTCTTTCTAACCTTTTTTATAATGTACTATAGTTCTGAAGAATATCATTTTGAACTCGAAACGTTAACTCTTGTTTCTCTCTCCACAGATGCTGTTAGACTTACCGAGTTTCTGCAGCACTTGCTGTTTTTAATTCACTTCCCCACCAACCACAGAGTATTGCTCTATTATTTATTGTAATGCAGTCCATGTTCTGTTTTCTTGTTTAATAAATGTTTTATTTTTTGTGTTAAAAGTGGGCTCTTGTGAATTTGTTCAGGATGTGACCTTCAGGTTTTAAAAAAAAAACACAAAGTTAGGATCCGACAAGGCAGGTTTCACACTGAAATCTGACTGGCATTGAACTTACTTCAGGTGGAATCGTAACAGACAGTATAAGAGAAGAAACAGCAGTTACCTCCATCTTAAAATGATGATCCCAGCATCGAGGCACTGACCCCCCCCTTAATCGGCTGCGATGGGCTGGGCACGTCGTTCCCATGATGGATGTGAGGCTCCCCAAGCAGGTGCTCTACTCTTAGCTCCCAAATGGCAGGTGAGCCCCAGGTGCTTGGAGGAAGTGCTTCAGGTATATCCTCAAGGCCCCACTACCAAACTGCGGCATTCCCACAGACACCTGGGAATCACTGGCCCAAGACCGTCCAAAGTGGAAGAGGAACATCCAGGAAGGCATTAAACACCTCCGGACTTGTCATCAGGAGAAAGCAGAATCCAGAGGGAAGCAGCACAAGGAGCGTGCTGTCACACCAACGCCCCACCTACCCCTTCCCATGACCAACTTCTGCCCCTGACTGTAACGGAGTCTGGGCTAGCTGCATCAGTCTGTATAGGCTCACCCTGAGTGGAAGATAGTCATCCTCATCTGCGAGGGACCACCAATGAGATGAGAAAATGATGGCTCCTTATTCAGAGCTTATGGCTCTAGTTCACAGTTCTGAAGCAGAGTCATACCAGATTCAAAATCCTAACTTTGTTTCTCTCTCCACAGATTCTGCCAGGTCTGCCAAAGATCTCCAGCACTCTCGGTTTTTATTTCAGATCTGCAGCATTCATAATTCTCTTTTATTTCATTGAAATGTAGCTCATATTATTTTCTCTTGTTGAGTAAATGTTTTATTCTTTGTGCACTTTACTTTTCTGTAACTCTCATTCTAGGTTCCCTGTAAGGGGAAACATATAATTTAGTAATGGCTTTACTAAAGATTTACTTTGGTCTAAAGTTCGAGAGAGCAAGGAGACTTCACTAGGAAAACAATTTGTATATGGCCAAAGCAGAAAGTTCTGGAGAAAGTCAGCTGATCTGGCATCTGTAAAGAAAAAAAATTGATGAGTTAACCTTTCTTGTGACCCACCAAAGGTCACAGATCTGTTGCCAGACCTGCTGAGTTTCTCCAGCAACTTTGTTTTAGATTGTTTCAGATCTCCAGCTCTGCCGTTCTTTGTTTTGTTTTAGTTTCTGGTAAAACTTGCGGAATCTGTATTGACCGGAGATGGGCCGAATGCTTCCACTCCTGTGTCTTATAGTCTTAATTACACCCAAGCAGACCAAATTCTTGAAGGGCAATCAACTAGGGCTATGGGGAGGATCTAAACTAACTTGCTAAGGCTATGGAAACTAGGAGGTAATAGTCACGAGGAGTATCAAGGCGTACAGAACACCAGGAGACACAGAAATGACTGGAGTCAGAAACAGTACGGCATTCGATTGGATCAGCACAAGAGGAAAAAGCAGCTAAGTCTAAGTTAGATTATTTAGAGTGTGGAAACAGGCCCTTCAGCCCAACATCGACCCTCCAAAGAGCAACCCACCCAGACCCATTCCCCTACACCTGAGACTATGGGTAATTTAGCATGGTCAATTCACCCAACCTGCACATCTTTGGACTGCGGGAGGAAACCAGAGCAAGCATGAGGAAAATGTGCAAACTCCACACTGCAGTTACCTGAGGCAGGGATTAAATTCAGGTCTCTGGAACTGTGAGGCAACAGTGCTAACCATTGTGCCACCGTGCCATTACTTGTGATAAAGCTGTCTTTCTAAAAGGTTATTTTGTCCTATTTATTTGAAGAGAGGTTATAAGGCAGAGGTACTGAGTAATCTACCAGAACCATGAGAGTAAATAACATGTGAGGCCTTGGGGTTTATAAAAAAGTTTGAACAATAGAAGCAGCCTGAATGGGTGTGGCTAACTCCCACAGATCCAGATTTCTTGATTTTGTTTTGTTTTTCAGTAACATCTACAGCCTTTGGGGTCTCAAAAGAGTTGGATGTTTCAGCAAATGTCTTTTGATTGCTACTTTCCCTGAATTTTCTCCTGATGTTTCTTCCTCCTGGATTGGAGAACTGCATTTAAGAATCTGTGTCTGAATTTGCCTTTTTGCCAAGGGGTGTGTTTATGGGATATTACTACATTGGAACAGTCAATTAGTAATAGGTACTGTAACTATTATTCGGTTAAGTTTTCCAATGTCAACTTAATCTAAATTCCTCTTTCTTTTGTTTGTATTTTAACTGTAGTGTTTATATAAATTGTGTCTTGCTTAACATGAGTAGTTTGACCAGTCACAGCACATCTGGAACATGCACTTCACATCTTTAAAATAAAAATAAGTTAGGGTCTGAGTTACCTTCGTAAAATATTTTGAGGGGGTCTGGTCAGGTCTATAACATATTGTTTATGTATGTAAATGCAGAGTGCAGCAGATAAGACCTGTGGAGTGCAGGGGCAAATAACCACATGGAAATACAATGTGGTAGCAATTACAGAGACCTGGTTCAAAGAAGGTTAGAGTTGAATGAAAAAAAAATAAAATTCTTGGATACAAGGCATGCCAAGTCATCTAATATTGGCAAGTACCCACACATACTCAGGAGACAATAATACTGTTCTAATAGGTTTACATATTGGAGATTATACTGGAGTGAATAAGGCACTCTCAAAAATAACAAGAAAGCACATTTTGGAAAGTTTTGACAAGACTAGACAAGGGTTTACAGGTCTTGACATGTCTTGACACTTCAGATGTCAATTTTCTCTATAGTTAACAATCCCAAAGGACACTTGACACTGTCTCCAAAGGATTTCTGAACCACATTCCTGAAGATGCTCAGGGACCATATTCACAGGGAGTACCTTCGCTCTCTCACAGGGTACCCTGATTGCCCACAAGAGTTACACTGACAACAGACTTTGACTCATCTCCCCTTCCAGGATTCCAGACCCCAGGGATTCCAAGATCCGATTTGCATGGAGGCAAACGATCGCTGAAACAGGCAATGGTTTCCCTGGAGACCGGGGTTAGAGAAAAACGGGGGGAGAGGGGGTGGGGTAGATATTATCTCAGGTGGAGATGCCTTTGATGGGCACCCGAAGGAGGTACACATCTCTTTCTTTCCCACGGGGGTGGTGAAAGAATGCCCTCTTCATCTCACCTTCCTTGCCTTCTGAGATAGTGGGAGACATCTCAGGGGTGGGAGCAAAGGGGCTGTGACAGTCTCCTGTTCTATTTCATGTACTCCTCCCTTCACCTCCCCCCATCCCCTTGCAAATAAGCCAACATGAAGCTGTAAAAGTTCCCCTACCCTCCTCAACTTATTTAAAGAAAGTCAAGTTTAGTGAAGTTAATTGGAAACAATTAGGAAGAGCAATGTCACTGAACTACTAATCCAGATTACCCCTGGTTAATGTTCTGGCATGCAGGTTCGAATGCCACCATGCCAGATTTGAAATTTCAATTCAACATAAATCTGAAATAAATGGTAGTCATGTAAGTATACACTGTCAATTGTTGCAAAAACCCACCTGCTTCACTCATGCCCTTTAGGGAGGGAAGTTTGCTGTCCTTACCCCCACTGGCCTAGATGTGACTCCAGACTAATTTCAAAGTTTTTAACTGCTCATCTGTGCAATGACAGTTGAGCAATAAATGTTGACCTAGTTGGTGATGCCCACACCCTATAAATGATTGAACAAATGTTAAATGTACAATATGGAACTAGGGAAGCAAGAAGTGATGAAACAAGCCAGACTATTTGGATTGGACATAGAATGGGTTCTTTCAGAGTCTGTTCTCAGTTTGTTGCTTTTTCTAACGTGTATTTTGAATTATTTATGATGATATTGAGCCTGTTTACATGTGGAAATTTGAGATTAAATATATTAACTGCTTGTAAGGGCAGCACAGTGGCTAAATGGTTAGCACTGGTGCCTCACAGCACCAGGGACTCAGGTTCGTTTCCAGTCTTGGGTGACTGTGTAGAGTTTGTGCATTCTCCCTGTGTCTACATGGTACCCTCTGGGTGTTCTGGTTTTCTCCCACAGTCCAAAGATGTGTAGGTCAGGTGGATTGGCCATGGTAAATTGAACCATAGTGTGCAGGGGCTAGGTAGTTTAACAATGGGCTGGGTCTGGGTGGGATGCTGTTTGGAGAGTTGATATAGGCTGAATGGCCTGCTTCCACACTGTAGGGATTCTACTTTGTGTGAATGTTAAAAATTCAGACTTTAGCTTATGGAACATAATTCTCCATATTGCTCTCAGTCTGACATTACTGTTCTTGGCTTGTTACCATGTTCCAGTAAAGCCCAAGACTAGTTTCAGAAACAAGACCTCATCTTTCAACTCAGCACTATTTTATGAACTCAATTTTGAGTTCAATAACTTTAAATCATAACTCAGACCATATGTAGACTTGTTTCTCTTTGTTTCATTGTTTCCTTTTGTTTTTTTTCCCTCATTCATTTTGATTTGCGATGGCAGCTGTTCAGCACCCTGCCATTTCCACCTCCTCTAGTCTTGTCTTTCCCCGTCTTGCTCCATTACCTTTGGTCCAGCACTGTGAAAACTCTTGCCATTTGATGTTGCCTTTCTGCACCCTCTGATGGATCTCCCCTTTTGTTCCACCCCCCCAAGGCCTCCACCTTCACTTGCTGAAACTGTTGTGTACTTTCCCCCAATTCTGATGAAAGTGTGTGAAAATGAAATGTTAACTTCAAAAGGGCCGCTGAATATTTCTGTCTTTTCTTCTTTCTATCTCAGATCTCCAGCATTTGTAATATTTTGCTTTTGGATCTAGAACTATTATTTTCTGAAAGAAACCAAATAATTTGCATTTGAGTCAATGCTATCTGCCATCTTTCGGGAGGGGCTGTTCTGTAGATAACCACTCACACACTGAAATTTCTTCACACAGATTAGTTTGAGGAGCACCCCCTTCAAATCCAAGCTACGTTCTCTGCAGGGTTTGACAGCTCTCAGAAAGATAAAACAATGAATACCACCTACGTTCTTTCCAAAATTGCTCTTTTCACTGTTACATAAATTGATTAAAATCTTACCCTTCTGCACTTGGACTGAGGATTGGGTGTGATTCTGTCGTTCAGTAAACTTTGAGCATCTGAACAAGTGAACATCATTTTATTTTTGCAACTGTTGTGCGGCAGCTTGCGTAAGCATTTGGAAAGCCATGGGAACATCCAGAGCAGAAAGACTAGATGAGCCTGGTAGACAGATTTAAACTTTTTCTGCCATGGGGCACAATAAAAATCTATCAGTCAAACTGTGTAATTGAGAATTAGGAGTGGCAGCGTAGCCACAGCTGAGCTGTGAAAGAATTGGAACTTGCATCTGATCTTTTAGATTAGATTTCCTATAGGGTGGAAACAGGCCCTTCGGCCCAACCAGTCCACACTGACCCTCTGAAGAGTAACCCACCCAGACCCCTTTCCCTCTGACTAATGCAGCTAACACTATGGGCAATTTAGCATAGTCAATTCACCTAACTTGAACATTTTTGGATTGTGGAAGGAAACCAGAGCACCCTGGAGGAAACTCACGCAGACACTGGGAGAATGCGCAAACTCCAGACTGACAGTCACCCGAGGCTGGAATCGAACCTGGGACCCTAGTGCTGTGAGGCAGCAGTGCTAACCACTGAGCCACCATGCTACCTCACAGTCTATAAATAGTGATTGGTGAATGCAGCAAGGACAGGTATTCACAACTGATAAGCTAAGAGCATGCATTTGATTGACAAAGATGTTTCCTCACATGGAGCAATGTAGAATGAGGGGCCATCAATTTAGGATAAGGGCTGGCAGATTTAAAATAGAGATGATGAGGAATTACTTCTCTCAAAGGATCATTAGTCTGTGGAATTCACTCCCCCAGAATGTGGTGGATGTTGGGACGTTAAGGAGAAGATAGATTTTTATTTAGTAATGATGTGAAGGTTTGTGGGGAACAGGCAGGAAAGTGGGATCGGTGTAGAGGTGAGATCAGCCATGGTCATACTAATGACGTGGATTAGGCTCGAGGGACTGAATTACCTACTCCTGTTGCTAGTTTTTATGTTTTAATTTGCAGAATTCACTAACAACACTTTCCATTTTGAATGCAATAGTTAGAATTTCAATGCATTTTTCATGGAGGAATTTTAATTCCTTTCCAAGTGTACTGATGCTCTGCCAACTTCTCCAGGACAGTTAGGGATAGGCAATAAATGCTGCCCCAACCATTGGCACTCACATCTCATGAAGGAATAAAATGATTAATGTAAAATGCTACATGGGAAAGTCATAGAGTCATGGTGCTGTACAGCAGAGAAACAGATCTGATGGTCTAATTCGTCCATGCCGACCAGATAACTTAAACTAGTCTAGTCCCATTTGCCAGCACATGGCCCATATTCCCCTAAACTCTTCCTATTCATATACCCATCCAGATGCCTTTTAAATGTTGTAATTGTACCAGTCTCCAACATTTCCTCTGGCAGCTTATTCCATACATGCACTACCCTTTGCGTGAAAAAGTTGCCCCTTAGGTCCCTTTTAAATTTTTCCACTCTCACCCTAAGCGTAACCCCTCTAGTCCTGGACTCCCCACCCCAGGGAAAAGACCTTGCCTATTTACCCTTTTCTTGTCCTTTATAAATTTATAAGCCTCTATCAGGTCACCCCTCAGCCTCCAACACCCCTGGTATCTCCCCATTACTTCAGGTTTCTGCATGTGATCCAATGGAGACTGTTTACACATTTTGCAATAATACTGCCTTGTCCAATTAACTAAAGGATAAGTTGTACATGTTAATTAAATTACTAATTAAGTTAGAAAGATCTTGCAGAATGTCCCAGGCCCAAGAGCCAGGGCTGTAGTTATCTTTGCCGATAAGAAGAAGCTTTGAATTTGTTCAGCAATCCTGTGTGTGTCTTTTGTGAACCTCCTGCTAGCATTTTGTTTTATAAAGGCAATGTATTTGCATTGAAAAGTCTTAGAATATTTCATTCCACCACAGAGAATACCCCACCATCTCTGAAACCATCTGTGACAATGGAGGAAAATTAAACAACAGGGTTTTATTAGCACTTTGAGTCGATCTCAATTTCACAGGTAGTCGATGAGGAGACTGTTAACATCAGACTGAATCTTTGTGAAAATGCCTGGCATATGTGCACCAGCTCCATCCTTGCTTTTGAAATATCAGGAGTTGTGTCATGGGGCTGTACTGAGGATGTTCGGTTGAGAGTGTGTTGCTTGAAAAGGACAGCAGGTCAGGCAGCATCTGAGCAGCAGGAAAATCTTCCTTCCCACCTATCCGTTCCACCCTCCTCTCCGACCTACCACCTTTACCTCCACCTCCATCCACCTATTGCACTCTCAGCTACCTTCTCCCCACCCCCATCTTCCCTCCCATTTATCTCTTCACCCTCGAGGTTCCCAGCCTCATTCCTGATGAAGGGCTCCGGCCAGAAATGTCAATTGTCCTGCTCCTCGGATGCTGCCTGACCTGCTGTGCTTTTCTAGCAGCACATACTCAACTCTGATTTTCAGCATGATTAGACCTCACTGTACTGAGGATGTCAGCCTGTATAAAGAACTCGCCTTACTGGAAATTGATCAAAGGATACTTCAATAGTCCAAAGGCGTATAAGTTAGGTGGATTGACAATGCTAAATTGCTCATAGTGTTCAGGGTTGTGTAGGTTAGGTGCATTAGCCATGGGAAATGCAGTGTCTAGGGTAGGGGATTTGTCTGGGTGGGATGCTCTTCAGAGGGTCGGTGTGGACTTGTTGGGCTGAACAATCTGTTTGGAGGAGAAAGTGAGGGCTGCAGATGCTGGAGATCAGAGCTGCAAATGTGTTTCTGGAAAAGCGCAGCAGGTCAGGCAGCATCCAAGGAACAGGAGAATCGACGTTCCTGAAGAAGGGCTTATGCCCGAAACGTCGATTCTCCTGTTCCTTGGATGCTGCCTGACCCCCTGCTGTGCTTTTCCAGCAACACATTTTCAGCTCTGAACAATCTGTTTCCACACTGTAGGGATTCTATGATTCTATGAATATCTGAGGAGAGCAAATTTAATCAGGAAGATAAATTTCATAAAGTGTTGGGAGAACTTAGTTGGTGGGGGAAGTTCATGTGGCTGACTGAGATATGGAGATACAGAGGCATATATGGTAGATAGGAAATTGAGGATGGCTTTGGGTGTGGTGTGGACAAAGTGAGGAACAGGCACTGGCTTCAGGAGATAGGTTTTAGGGAATGGCGTATGTAGCATTACAATACCAGGTTGACCAAGGCAGATCCCAGACTGAAATCTGGATTGATAGATCATTTAATTTTACTTTTAATGAAAGCAATGTTACAAATTCGTTCTAACAATGGAGCAGAATTTAATCTCACAAAAGAAATTAAGGTAAACTATAATAAACTCAAAATATTTACATGCAATATAAGTTTAGAGATTTTGAAACACTCTATAACATATAATCTAATTAATCCTAATAACATTTCCTTACAGTACTCCAAGAAAGAATTTCTTTCTATCTACAGGGCTTACTTTAACCGTGGCTTCAATTTTGTGCCTTTATAATCTAACAGCATCCTTCAGGAGCCTTCATACAATGAAGCTTAAATGTTCTCAGCTGCAAATAACCCCTTCGGGGATTTAGCCAAAGACTTCTGGTTTGGAAATTTTACTAAACTTCCTTAACCTGAGATGGCTAATGTTTTAAATAATTTTACAATGTCCTGTCAATACCTCCTCTCCACTGTGGAATTTTGATTTGTGGTCAATTTCTTTGAAAGTCTCTCAAGCTATGTCATTCCCATCTTGTCACCTTGCAATGCAACTGGCTGCCATCAACAGCCAGTTTGAATGGCCTCTTATATAATAGTATGGCTAAAACTGATGCAATTGTGGGCTGTTTTCACATTTTCAAAGGCACTTGAACACTCTTATGATCATTCAAATGTATATCTTTTTTCAACAAGTTTGTTAAAGCTGTAATAGCAATATTGAATTTCAGAAAAAACTTGCAATCAAATCCAGTCATGCCAACATAACACAAAATTTCACATTTTGTCTGAAGCATGGAAAATCCCAAACAGCTCAGACATTCACTGCTCTAATATTACCCCAGTGCTGTCCAAATAGGACACCTTTGTCAAGGCAAATTTAACCATTAATCAGACCAATGACTAAATTGGACTTATGTGGCCAATTTAACATTTCAGTTAGGTGGTGTAAGTGTTCTTCCTTATGGCTGAAACAAGCAAATTGTTGATGTAAACAACACAATTACATAGACCTTCAACAACTCTGTTGGAGAATCATTAGAATGTGGTTGGTGAATTTTCATTCCAAATGACATGACCTTGTACTGATAATATTCATCCAGCATTACAAAAGTTTATATTTTATTTGAGTATATCAGCCAATGGAACTTGCCAACATTTTTTACAGAATTCATTTAATTAACGTCCAATTCATTCAATACAGTCCTCCAGTCTTAGAATGAGATATGAATCCACTTTTGTAAGCATGTTGACTTTGCAATAAACAATGCAGAATCTTTGTGATCCATTCAATTTTAGCACCATCATAATAGGTGAGCTCCAGCTGTTGTGACTCAGTTCAGTAAGGCAAACCTTGGGTTGTGAATAGCTTCCACCCTAAAGTCCATTCACAAGTCAATTTGTACACAAGTCAGAACACAATGCAGGGCAATATAAAGTGGCCTTTTATAAGTACAGCTCTTGTTCATATATCAGGCCTTCAAAATTACACCCATGAATGAGATTATGTTCATAAGTATGAGCATTCATAAGTCAGATGTTTGTAAGTCATGACTGTTATCATGACACTGCCCATCATGAACTTAGTCTCTTGCCTCACTTGAGCCAATTGCTCATATTGAGTCTATAAGGGTATTGTTTAATGAGTAATGCATGCCCATATTAGCATCTACTACCTTCAAAACCAATCCTCCTTGACCATTCCCACAATTTGATTTATAATTTGGTAATAGCCCTCATAAGTTACTTTGATAGCTTTCAGGAGATAAAACATGATGCTACCTAACATTTAAACATCTCTGTATTACTAATCTGATTGTTGGAAGGTCAACTTCTGAATTTTCAATTAGGAGAAAGTGAGGACTACAGATGTTGGAGGTCAGTGTCTTTCTGGCGCCACACTCTTTGATTCTGAATTTTCAATTCCTGGTTCACTCTCTAATTGCTCTAACACTTCAATTTCATTCCTATTTCTTTCATCAGCTAAGCATTTTTTTCCCCTTTTTACTATTGCCCCTGTCATAATATCTTTTCAACATGGTGCTGAGTCGTTCTCCTGTCTAGCGTAATCATTACAAAGTTTGCACATTGAATTTCCTTTAATTTGATAAGGCCTGGTGAAACTTAATTTCAGCAATTCTCAAGAAACACAGGTAACAAACTTCAAATCTGTATCGTCAACAGTGCAAGTTTGAACGTTGGCCTCTTTTGATTCCTCTATGTTTCATTGTTTTTGAGCACACTTTAAGTGCTTTTTTTAGCCACAGCCATTGGCTAATTTTTGTCTGAAACTTGAAACATAGATTAGAAGCATCAATTCTGAGCTTTGGCTTGTCAATTTCTCTTTAATAAAATTAAATCTCCATTTGTTTGTTCAATAAGGACTAAATTCTGTGGTTTCATTCAGAGTGTCACTAATACCAATAATTACAAAGGAATTGCCTTAGCTTGTTCTTAGCAATAAATTCTAACCATGATCTTCCAAGTTTTATGCCATCTTTAAAACATACTCCAAGATTGTGATTGATAAGTGGAAGATGTAAATTGCTTTATTCCCAAACTAGTCATCAATTCTTGGAGTATTTGCAACATAAAATTTGAACCTTGATCTGATTGCATTTCGACAGGTATATTTTGTAAAAAGTAAATCAACTGACTTTGCCACCATCATTTTTGCAATAATTTTAAAAGGGTTCTGCTTCAGGAAATCTTATTGAATGATCATGACTGTTAAAAGATACTGGTTCTCATTCCTGGTTTTGGGTAGGGGTGCTGTATAAGGTAATTAAGACCATGCTAAAAAGTTAATCAAAAGTTGATATTGGATTACAGGAGCAGATTTCATTGTGGGTTGGTGTTTCCCCAATACGGACATATATGGCATGTCAGGCAAAATGTGATTACATCTTTGACTAATCTTGGCCAATAAATTACAAAGAATAACAAAGGAACTCCACTATCCCAATTATTAGAGCCTTCTTGCCAAGAAGCATTAGCCATGGCCTTCTGTGTTTGATGCCAACTTTCCAAAGCACACTGCTTCAATCTTTCAGCCCAATACCTAAGTGGCCTGTCATTAAAATTTCATGAACCACTCACAAACTTTGTTTATGATACTCAGATGGGATTATTGCCTGATGCACCATTCCTCAAAGACTGTTATTTCCTCATCAGTACTTTGTTTTTCAAGTAATAACACTCAGCTATTGTTTTTGATATAATCTCTGAAGCTGTTTGGTATAACTTTTTCAATTCTAAACTCGATTGTACCTCTATTAAAGCAGATAGGATAAACATCACAGCCCAGTTCTTTTTATTTCACCCTTTTTAGTTATTTTTTGAAAACTATATCCACTGTCTAAACTTCCAAAATTTCTCTTTCCTTGATTAATTTTCTATCTGCCTAAATCTATGAGTCTGAGATCTAATCATAATACAGTCAGAATTCAATCCAGGATACTTCTCTTGGCATATTTCACTTTCTTCTATCTCCATTGGTTGTTCCATCTACCATCTCCATCAATGGAGCTGAGGTGGAGAGGTTAGAGAGTGTTATGTTCCAAGGAGGGACAATATCCAACAATCTGGCCTGGACCCTCCTTGTAGATTCAATGGTTAAGAAGGCCCAGCAACACCTCTCTTTGTCAGGACGCTGAGGGAATTTGCAATGCGTGTGAGGCCCCTCACAAACTTTACAGATGCACCATAGAGAGCAATCTAGCTGGGTGCATAATTGATTGGTATGGTAACTGCTCTGCCCAGGACTGTAAGAAACTGCAAAAAGTTGTGAACGCTACCCAGACCATCACTCATGCCAACCTCCCGTTCATGGACTCCATCTACACAACTCATTGCCAAGGAAAGGCAGCCAACATTAAAGACTCCTTCCAATGAGCCTATAATCTTTTCATCCTCTTCTATCAGACAGAAGATACAGAACACATGTACCAATAGGTTCAAGAGCAGCTTCTTCCCTGCTGTTATTTGACTGCTGAATGGACCTCTCTAATTTCAAATCTAATGTTGATCTTGCTTTTGTACACTTCCTGTACAGCTGTAACTTTGTATGATTCATTCTGTATAAACATCCTAAGATCTGTGTGTCCTTGTATGTTATTTTCTGCCTGTACTGCAAGCAATACAAAACTTTTCACTGTACTTAGGTACATGTAACAGCAATAAATCAAATTAAATCATTATTGAAGCCAGTATTCTTGAAGGTATTAAGTCAATTTCTTCACTAGAAATTTGCTTCAATACTCCCATAGCAACTTCTCCAATTACCAAGTCATTCCCTAATGTAATTCTGGATAATAAAATGGGTTTGTAATCATCACATGTTCCTCTAATTAATATTTTTTTCCTTTACTAACCCCTCTGGAAGACAAGTAGTATAATCAGTGACTGACTCACTCCATTGTCTCTTAATATCACTGTTAACAGGAGAGACGGTGGCTGAGTGGTATTATCACTGGGCTGGTAATCCAGAAACCCAGGTAATGTTCAATGGACCAGAGTTTGAATCCACTATAGATGGTTGAATTTGATCAAAAAACACATCAGGAATTAAGAGTCTACTGATGACCATGGATCTGTTGTCAATTGTCAGAAAAACCCATCTAGTTAACTGATACCGTTTAGGAAAGGAAGCTGCCATCCTTACTTGGTCTGGACTACATGTGACTCCATACCCACAGCAATGTGGTTAACTCTTACACTGCGCTGTGAGCAATGAGGGATGGGTAATATATGCTGGCCTATCCAGCAATGTCCTCATCCTGTGAATGAATTTTTAAAAATCTTGATACTCTCAATATCTTTATTGCCTTATGTCTTTGATTTGAAGAATAAGGAAATCCTTGAGATAAGATACTTTTTTCACCGAACTCTGTGTGTTTCCCCGAATCAAAATAGAATAAATCAATCCCTGATCTTCTAAATTGGAGCACATTGCAAAACTGTTCACCATATTCACTTGCAAAATTCTCCCAACGTAAATTAAAATCCATTACTCTCCATTAAGTCTTTCTCTCACACTGTTTTCAAAAAACAAAACCATGCCTACAGGAATGCTTACAAGCTAATCATTGACAGCTTCTGGTACAAGAAAAGCTCATATACCACTAGTTTAACTTCAAAGCATCTAAATTCAAGGTGAACAAATATTAATATATATGCACATCTCTAAATGCCTTACGCCACAAGAGATGGTGACAGGGACGAACTGGAAAAGTGGAGTGTCAGGGGATGATTTGAGGATTTCGAGGGCCAAAGGGTGCTGTGAAATTATGGGACATCAGAGGATAGTGCAGTCATGTGGAGGGCAAGGCAATAGTATGGATGTATGGAGGGTCAGAGCATTGTATAGTGACAGGAGACTGAGGGTACAGTGTCGGGAGCTAACTGAACCATACAGAATACTGAATAACCTGGACATTGGTGAGAAAATGTTTTCATTAGTAGGAGAGACTAGGAACCAAGGGCATAGCCTTAGAATAAAGGGAATACTTTTTAGAACGGAGATAAAGAGAAACTATTTCAGTCAGAGAGTGGTGAATCTATGGAATTTATTGCCACAGAATGCTATGGAGGTCAGGCCATTAAGTACACTTAAAACTGAGATGGATAGGTTCTTGAGTATCAAGGGGATCAAGGGTAATGGGGAGAAAGCGGGAGAATGGTGTTGAGAAACTTATCAGCCATCATTGAATAGCAAAGCAGACTCAATGGACTGAATGGCCTAATTTCTGCTCCTATGTCTTATGGTCTTGTATGGAGGATTAGGGAATGGCAAGGTGGGAAATTGAGGATCATGCAGTTAACTAGGATTTGGACATTGAGTGGAAGATGTAGGGAAAGAATTCACCCCCCCCTCAATGTTTGAGGTAGGGAATTATGAACCTTTCACATGATTACTCACTGGTCTGAATTTATTATTAAGATGATTCCAGTCTGTGCACAGCAGCTATGTTTAAACAGCAAACACTTCATCCTGTTTGCCAAACTGTCCTGGCATGAGAAGTAGACCCCATTAGCCCCAGAATTTACTGTTGCCTCCAATCCCAATGGTGAAGCAGAATCACTAAAAGAGAATATACACCTAAGCCACCTAATGCTAAGATAAACACTGTAACCAAGTTACGGGCCCTCATTCTTCCATTTCCTCTGTAACTAGCTGTGAATACTCTGCCAAGAACCCAGAATTCAAGGCCCAGTTGCTGTTGGGTATTACGTACAGGCTGCACAGCCAAGCAACAAGCAGGATAGATCCTCTATGTGAGAGCTGAACATCTTTTCTTGATTCAGTTTATTTAAACATGTTGTTTATCCTTTCCTCTATAATGGACATTGTCATATAATTTCAAGAAACGATTGCTTTAACCAAGCAGGCAAACATTTTGGGAATGTTTAACCATTGTGCTGAACCTGGGGTTCCTGGGATCTTCATCTTCCTGCCTTTTGATTATCTGTGTAACAGAATCATCATTTTTTTCCGTGTGAGGCATTTTCTTAAATTTCCACACCTTCAATCATCATTCCCCACTCACCTCCCCAAAGAAGTGAGAAATAATATTATAACCAGTATTTTTTTTTAAATTTACTCATTTTTTAGTGGGACGGGGGCATTGCTGGTTGGTTCAGCATTTATTGCCAGTCCCTAGTTGCCCCTTGAGAAGGTGGTGGTGAGCTGCCTTCTTGAACCACTGCAGTCCACCTGCTTTGGGTTAACCCACTATGCCCTTAGGGAGAGAATTCCAGGATTTTGACTCACCGATAGTGAAGGAATGGCGATATGTTTCCAAGTATGCTGCAGTCATTGAGTATGTATAATGTAGAAATTGGCACATTTTTAATCTGAATGACATAAACAGATACGGGGATAATGTAGGAAAGAACCCATTGAAATGGATGATCAACCATGATTGCATCAAATGACAGAGCAGAGTGGGCTGAATAGCCAGTTCCTACTCAGATGCTTCCCTGTTTTAATTTACTGCTTGACGTTGGCATCACTGACAAACCAATATTTGTCGTCCATGAGCCAGTGATGGTGAACTGCGTTCTAAACCCATTGCATTCCATCTATTTTTGGTGCCCTCTCAGTGCTATTGAGAAGGAATTCCAGGATCGGAACTGGTATCAATGAATGACTGGCTGTATATTTCCAAGTCAGGATGGTGTGTGAATTAAAGAGAAACTTGGAGAGCACTGGGTCCATTTCAAACACAGTGTCCTTGTATTTCTGGCTGATGGAGATGGTGGATCAGGGAGATGCAGTCTAAGAAACCTTAATGTAAATAGTATAAAGCTTAGGTTTGATCACTGGAGGTGGGGGTTTTGAAGTGGCCTGTACTCAATACTCTGACCAATAAAGGAAAGCATACCAAACGCCACCCTCACTATCCTATCTACGTGCTCCACTTTCAAGGAGCTATGAACCTGCACTCCAAGGTCTCTTTGTTCAGCAACATTCTCTCGGCCCTTACCATCAAATGTAATAGTCCTGCTAAGATTTGCTTTCCCAAAAAGCAGCACCTTGCATTTATCTGAATTAAACTCCATCTGCCACTTCTCGGCCCATTGGCCCATCTGATCAAGATCCTGCTGTAATCTGAGGTAACCCTCTTCGCTGTCCACTACACCTCCAATATTGGTGTCAGCTGCAAACTTACTAATTGTACCTCTTATGCTCACATCCAAATCATTTATGTAAATGACAAAAAGTAGAGGACCCAGCACCAATCCTTTGGCACTCCAGTCTGGTCACAGGCCTCCAGTCTGAAAAACAACCCTCCACCACCACCCTCTGTCTTCTACCTTTGAGCCAGTTCTGTATCCAAATGGCTAGTTCTCCCTATATTCCGTGAGATCTAACCTTGCTAATCATTTCCCATGGGGAACTTTGTTGAATGCCTTATTGAAGTCCATATAGACCACATCTACCGCTCTGCCCTCATCAATCCTCTTTGTTACTTCTTCTTAAGACTCAATCAAGTTTGTGAGACATGATTTCCCACACACAAAGCCATATTGACTATCCCTAATCAGTCCTTGCCTTTCCAAATACATGTACACCCTGTCCCTCAGGATTCCCTCCAACAACTTGCTTGCCACTGAAGTCAGGCTCACTGTTGTTTAGTTCCCTGGCTTGTCCTTACCACCCTTCTTACACAGTGGTACCACATTACCCAACCTCCAGTCTTCCAGCACCTCACCTGTGACTATTGATGATACAAATATCTCTGCAAGAGTCCCAGCAATCACTTCTCTAGCTTTCCACAGGGTTCTAGGGTACACCTGATCAGGTCCTGGGGATTTATCCACCTTTATGCATTTCAAGACATCCAGTACTTCCTCTTCTGTAATCTGGACAGTTTGCAAGATGTCACCATCTATTTCCCTACAGTCGATATCTTCCATATCCTTTTCCGTAGTAAATACTGATGCAAAATACTCGTTTAGTATTGCTTCACATTTTCTGTGGCTCCACACAAAGGACACCTTACTGATCTTTGAGGGGCCCTATTGTCTCTCTAGTTATCCTTTTGTCCTTAGTATATTTGTAAAAACTCTTTGGATTCTCCTTAATTCTATTTGCAAAACTATCTCATGTCCCCTTTTTGCCCTCCTGATTTCCATCTTAAGTATACTCCTACTTTCTTTGTACTCTTCTGAGGATTTACTCGATCTATCCTGTCTATACCTTACATATGCTTCCTGTTTTTTCTTAACCAAACTCTCAATTTCTTTAGTCATCCAGCATTCCCTATAGCTACCAGCCTTCCCTTTCACCCTGGAAAAGCGCAGCAGGTCAGGTAGCATCCAAGGAACAGGAGAATCGACGTTTCGGGCATAAGTCCTTCTTCAGGAAAGAAGGGCTTATGCCCGAAACGTCGATTCTCCTGTTCCTTGGATGCCGCCTGACCTGCTGTGCTTTTCCAGCAACACATTTTCAGCTCTGATCTCCAGCATCTGCAGTCCTCACTTTTTCCCTTTCACCCTAACAGGAATATACTTTCTCTGGATTATCGTTATCCCATTTCTGAAGGCTGTCCCTTTACCTGCGAACATCTGCCCCCAATCAACTTTCGAAAGTTTTTGTCTAATACCGTCAAAATTGGCCTTTCTCCAATTTAGAACTTCAACTTTTAGATCTGGTCTATCCCTTTTCCATCACTATTTTAAAACAAATAGAATTATGGTCGCTGGCCTCAAAGTGCTCCCCCACTGACACCTCAGTCACCTGCCCTGCCTTATTTCCCAAGAGTAGGTCAAGTTTTGCACCTTCTCTAGTAGATACATTCACATACTGAATCAGAAAATTGTCTTGTACACACTTAAATTCCTCTCCATCTAAACCCTTAACACTATGGCAGTCCCAGTCTATGTTCGGAAAGTTAAAATCCCCTACCATAACTACCCTATTATTCTTACAGATAGCTGAGATCCCCTTACAAGTAGCTGCCAGTCCTGCCTATCCCTGAGCCATATTTCTGTAATTGCTATGATATCCCAGTCCCATGTTCCTAACCATACCCTGAGTTCATCTGCCTTCCCTGTTCAGCCCCTTGCATTGAAATAAATGCCGTTTAATTTATTAGTCCTACCTTGTTCTCTGCCTGCCTTGACTGTTTGACTCACTTCTGTTCTCAGCTGTACTCGTCTCAGATCGATCTCTTTCCTCACTATCTTCCTGGGTTCCACCGCCTCCCCCCAACTTGTTAGTTTAAATCCTCCCGAGCAGCTCTAGCCAATCTCCCTGCCAGTATATTAGTCCCCTTCCGATTTAGGTGCAAATCGTCTCTCTTGTACAGGTCCATGCATTCATCTGCTCTATCCTCCTATTCCTGCCCTCACTAGCTTGTAGCACTGGGAGTAATCCAGATATTACTACTTTCGAGGACCTCCTTTTTAAATTTCTGCCTAACTCTGTAATCTCCCTTCAGAATCTCAACTTTTTCCCTTCCAATGTCGTTGGTTCCAACGTGGACAATGACCTCCTGCTGGCCCCTCTCCCCCTTGACAACATTCTGCACCCTCTGAAACATCCTTAATCCTGGTCCAGGGAAGCAACACACCATTCTGATTTTTCACTGCTGACCACAGAAACATCTGTCGTACCTTGGACTAGAGAGTCCCCTAACACAATTGATCTCTTGGAACCCAACGTACCCCTCATTGCATTAGCGCCAGTCTCAATACCGGAAATTTGGCTGTTCATGCTACGTTCCCCTGAGAATCCATTACCCGCTACATTTTCCAAATAGCATACCTGTTTGAAATGGGTATAGCCACAGAAGTCTCCTGCACTAGCTGCCTACCTCTCTTACCTTTCCTGCAGTTAACCCATCTATGTGACTGTATCTGAGACTTCCCCCCTTTCTATAACTGCCATTCATCACATACTGTTGCTGTTGCAAATTCCTCGTTGCTTCTAACTGTCTGTCCAACCAATCCATACGATAGAACATAGAACGTAGAAAAATACAGCGCAGTACAGGCCCTTTGGCCCTCGATGTTGCGCCGATCCAAGCCCACCTAACCTACACTAGTCCACTATCCTCCATATGCCTATCCAATGCCCGTTTAAATGCCCATAAAGAGGGAGAGTCCACCACTGCTACTGGCAGGGCATTCCATGAACTCACGACTCGCTGAGTAAAGAAATGAGACTCATTGCACGATTTATATGCACACACAAACGAACAAGCAACTAACTTAGGTTGTATAGCGACTCCTACTTCTTTACAGATGCACAATGTTCTTCATCCTTAAACTCCAAGATCTATCCCATTCCCATTGATGCAAATGTTAAGGACAGATTGAAAGTAATTGGCTGAAGAAATGAGAGTGATATGAGCAAAAATGGTTTCATGCAGCAATTGGTCAGGAGCTGGAATGAGTGGCCTCAGAGTAGGGCAGAGTGCATTCAATTCAAGCATTCAAGACGAAATGGGATTGGTCTCTGAAAGGACAGTAAGTGAAAGGCTACATGGCAAAAGCTGGGCATGGCAGGGGGTGAATAGCTCCCCAACACAGACACGTCAGACTAAGTAGCCACCTCCTGTGCTCCAACCATTGTGTGATTCAGTGATAAGTTATATGACTAGTCTTAGTGGAAATAAAGTGATTTATTTCACACTGTTTCTTCATCATTGGCTACACTCTTCACAAATACTATGACATTTGACTTCTCTCTTTTTCTCTGAAAATGCAACATCTATTCTGAAGCACTTCGCAACAGCCTGCACTACTATAGCGAGGAAAATGTTCCATATCTCTATGCTATATGATTAGTCATAATACATCAAATCTAGAGAGAAATGGCAGTGAGCAGCTATTGCAAGAATTTCTCTTTTGTGCTCAGAATTATCATGTAATTTGTTTAAAATATTGTAGTTGCCTAAAGCATGTTCACTCCAGTAGTTGGGGAACTGCAGTATAACAAAATCAAAGAGATTACTGTTCCTGTTAGAGCAGAATAACTTTGTAGAGGTACATGACAACACAATGTAATTGCTGCAAACCTATGATTTTGTTTCCAGAATTCACTTAGAACAATTCTCCAACAAAGCTATCTACTACCCATTAATGTTTGCATGTGGCTCATTCTGTTTATCAAAATTGTACATTTCTAGTGAAATTTACTGCTTTCTTCCTGTCAACAACAAAATTAACCATTGTTAGGAGTCTAAATAGCATTCTTTGTAGTACTTACTTTTGAAATGTTAGTTACAGATTATTTAGCAATCACAAGTGGAGGATGGGCTTTTTAAACCTTAGCAACTTATGATTGGCCATCCCTACATACCTCAAAGCCGTCCATTCTAATTAATTGTGACTCAATATTCACATCGGCAACAATGTCCTGTTCCTGAGTGAATACTGATGAAAAGTATTCATTCAGTGTCTCCCCAATCTCTTCAGCCTCCACACGCAACTTCCCACTACTATCCTTGACTGGACCTATTCCTACCTGATAAGATTCGCAACCAACAGCTTTTATTGCAGATATAATCCGAAGTAACCCTTAAACTCTCTTTGAACTCCCACATCTGACTAGACGAGCATTTCACTCTACTAAAGGCCATGTTTGCTCCTTCACAATCTACAGACCCAGAAAATAACACCGTCTTATTCCTCTACAAAACACTTCCCTGGGTTAAATTAATAGTTATGGCTTATATTAAGTTTAATCAAGAGACATATCTCAAAAATCATAATCAAGAAAGAACCCACTCTACTCACTACTGCAAGTCCCACTTAAAAACAATACACTTATCTGCTTCTGTGCTTTGAACTTCGCCCAAACGTTCCTCCAAGATCAGTTGTGAATTTCACTGTTTTTTCATTTTCCCAGATGCATTCCGATGTCCAGCGATACATGAATTCAAACAGCAAAGGCAGTAGCTGTGCAGGTTCACTGCTGTGTCAGTTTCTTTCTCTCTCTCTCCCCTGCACTGTCCTCACCATGTGCTTCCTTTGTCTGTTCTTCTCCCTTTTAAAACTGCTGTTGTTTTGACTATGTTCATTGCTAATGGTGGAGAGGTTTGCAAAATCAGGAGGGACGCCACTTGCCCCAAATACTCAGTTTGTGAATGCCTAATGTCACACCACATTTACATTTCTGGTCAATGGTGGCTTTCATATTCTGAGAAAATCCCAAAATCTCAGTGAATCATTTCTTTTCTGAGATGCAGTTACTGGTCTTCCTGAGACCAATAGGAATTTTACACCAAGCAACACCATACAATGTGATGAATGGCCAGGAACATTCTTCACATTGCTGTTAGTTGAAGGAGGAACCCTGTGTTAGAACATCTCTTGAAATTTCCTCGTGAAATAGAACCATTGGATCCTTTATATCCACATCAACAATGCCTTGGTTTCGTGACACCTTGACTATCCAGCTACCCTCAGTAATTGCACTGAGGTACCAGTTTCAATTTTACTCTGTCACATCTGGGAGTGGAACTCAGAATGATTAGAAGTGAAAATTTTCCCAAATGTCTGTCTGTTGCTGATGTGCACTCAAACACTTAGGGCATGGTGTGGGAAGGATCAGACTCCTTAATGTCCCAGTGACACTGTGCGAAAGTGGAGTTGAAGGTTATCAGATGACCCATGATCTCATTGAATGGCAAAGTAAACTCAATGGGCTGAATGGCCTGCTCTACTCTATATAATCAGGTCTTATTGTGGTCTCGTGATATGAGGAATTCCCACTGTTAATAACATAAGAGAACTCCAGTAACCCTTGACATAGGGCTGAATCTATGGTATTCTGATGAGCTGCTCAGTGTGTTTCACTGCTGTCGACACCATTAACAACGTAGATTCCTAAGGCAGCCCTCACACCCCAGCACCACATTGCATTGAATGATGAAGATTTGGAATCAGACGATGATTTAGAATCTGATGATGAGAATGACAGCATGTTGAAGAACACAGTAAAGCAGGCAGTTAAACAAACAGCAACTGGTGCTGCCAAAATAATGCAGGTTTGTGCTTGGAATAGTATACTAAAGCTGCTTTAACAATCAACAAAATGGTATCAAATTTACCTGATCCTATTCTGGTGAGCCAAACCATCCACATTAGTTTTTGGGGCAACTTATGCGTTGTGTTACTCTGGCACATGTTTGAAAAGTTGACTGGGTTGCAAGGGAATGAGCTGCCAGAGAAAGTGATGGAGGCGAGTACGATTGCATTTAAAAGGCATTTAGATGGGTATATGAATAGGAAGGGTTTGGAGAGATATGGGCCGGGTGCTGTTGGGTGGGACTAGATTGGGTTGCAATATCTGGTCAGCATGGATGAGTTGGACCGAAGAGTCTGTTTCCATGCTGTACATCTCTATGACTATGACCCTATGACTCATGGTCTTCGTTGTGTCCAGAACAAAATATGGGATGCTGGAAAGGAAAGTTAAAATTAAGAGAGAGATTTAGATTTGGACCAAAGATTGAAGAGTTTTTTGAAATTTATTTTGATAGAAGTGTATGAACCAGGCAAAGAGTTGCAGAATGCACAATTGGGGGCACATTGAGGGTGGCATGGTGGCTCAGTAGTTAGCACTGCTGCCTCACAGCACCAGGGACCCGGGTTTGATTCCAGTCTCGGGCAACTGTGTGGAGTTTGCACATTCTCCCCGCGTCTGTGTGGGTTTCCTCCGGGTGCTCCGGTTTCCTCCCACAATCCACAAATGTGCATGTCAGGTGAATTGTCCATAGTGTTCAGGTAAGTGAAGGTTAGGTACATTAGTCGGAGTAAATGTAGGGTATGGGAATGGGTCTGGGTGGCTTACTCTTTGGAGGGTTTGTGTGGACTTGTTGGGCCAATCAATATAGGGACATAGGAACTGGAATCTAATAAAATCTCAAGGTCTATAACGTCCTATTTCATGATATGATAATGGTGTTGTTAACCAATTGCATCTATTAATTTGTCATTCATGAACCTAGAGATGATCCCCTCCAGTGGTGGGAACCATGGATCTAAATTCACTTGTCTTCCCACTGTGCCACATGCTATGTCCCTAATTACTGAAACATGACATTCCAGAATATTCACTGACAGAAATCTTATCAAATTTGCATTTGATTTGAATGAATGGATGAGATCTGTTTCCACCATCTGTCCAAGCAGCCTGTTCCACAGATTGACCGCTCACTTACTGAACTAATGTCTCCATACATTTGTTCTGAATTCAGCTCCCTCCATCCTTTCAGTGACGAGAGCCAGGGACCCACACAGTCAGTCTTAGTTGCGCAGGTTAGTGGAGTAAAGGCTATCAATCTGTTTACGTCTCAACTGAGACAAACACCAAAGGAGGTAAATCCTGTATCTGATGAATAAACCTGAAAGCATGAGGACAAGGCACAGAATAAGAAACACCATTCTGTTGAAGCACCCTTCTGATCTCTAGATCAGGACCAGACCTGAGGGGGACATCCCCTGCAGACAAGAAAGCAAATTTAAAATGTTACGAAATCTTAAAGACTTGGAAAGGAGAGAAGTCACACAGCAGATGCGTTCACATCCGAAAAGGAATATTTTCTCTGACATTGATTGACGTGCTCTGTATTTTCTGTTTGCGTTATGGCTTTGGGCTCTCTCTCAAGCTTAATGCTCATGATGAATAAATAGTGAGCATGGGGAGTTGTGACTCGCTAATGTACCGTTTGCACAATGGGTAGCTATTACACCAGCCAGCTCAGAACCTTCGCCCTTTGTGAATGCGGCAGCATGGGCAGAACTCATGCATATTTAAAGGAGTGCTTTGTGGCAAGGCTTGTGATTATCAGCTTCTTATTGAATATTACTGCTTCCCTGAACAGTTTCTGTCCAGCCACTTTGCCTCACTTTGCCATCCATGCATGCAGCCTACTGTATTGCTTCTGCCACTAACTATCAGGCCAGATCAGTTCACCCTAGTCTTGCTGGATGGTTCTATCTATTCCAATTTTTATCCTCCCACACAGAGCGATAGCTGGCCAAGATTATAGAATCCCTACAATGTGGAAGCAGACCAGTCAGCCCACACTGACCCTCGGAAGACCATCCCACCCAATCCCTGTAACTCCACATTTCCCATGGCTAACTCACCTAGCCTGCTTCTTCTTTGGACTGATGCGGAGGTGTCAGTGTTGAACTGGGATGAACAAAGTCAGAGGTCACACAACACCAGGCTGTCATCCAATGTTTGAAATCACAACCTCTTGGAGCTTGTGATTTTAAATGAACTTGTTGAACTACAACCCACTGCCGTCTTCGTACTCTGGGAGGAAACCCTCACAGACACAGGGAGAATGTATTTCTCCACACAGTCACCCAAGGCTGGAATCGAACCCAGGTCCCTAACTGTATGAGGCAGCAGTGCTAACCACTGAGCCACCATGATGTATTGCTGTAACTATTCTGTCACTCATTTGTTCTGCACAGCTATTAATGTTCAGAGATCATTACTTGGTCTTGATGATCTCTCTGCCTTTTAATGTACATGGGAAGAATATTTGTTCTCTCATGTTTCTTTTTATTTGTCGTACTGCCTCAGGCAGTGAATATAAATGTAACTTAGTTCATGTGGAAAAAACAACTGTCTTTATTCAACAGGCACATTGCCAGGGTGTGTTTTCTTTTCCCCGTACTTTTGATTAATCTTGACACAAATGAAATTGAAAAATGTGTGAAATTGATACATTAAAAGCAGCTTTGACATTTTAAAAAAATCTGTTCTTTTTAGGCACGAGTGTAGACTTTCAAAGCTCTTGGAATATATCTGTTAGATTGCACAGCCTTTTGTTGTATTCTCGCTGCCAAAATGGACTGTTTCACATTTTCCCACATTGCATTTGTTAGTGAGTGGGCAAAAGATCTGGCAAATAGAGTGCAGTGTGGACAGATGTAAAATTATCAATTTTGACAGAAAGACTGAAAAAGAAACATTATCTAAGTGGTGGGAGACACAGTTCTGGGTTGCAGAGGGATCTCAGTATATGAAATTCATGAGTTTAGTGTGCAGGTAAAGTAAGCAATTAGGAAAGCTAATAGAATGTTATTATTTATTGTGAGGGGAGTTGAATACAAAAGTAAGGTGTTAAACTTTGGTTACGTTGACATTGATGAGACCACTTCCAAAATATTGTGCGCACAATTGGTCTCCTCATTTAAGAAAGGATGGAAATGCATTGGAAATAATTCAGAGAACATTTACCAGAGTAATATCTGGAATATGTGAATTACCTTTCAAGAAAAGATTGGACAGGGTAGGCTTGTATTGACTGGGGGTCAGAGGAATCACAGGCAATTTGAATTAAACATATAAAAATCATGCAGTTCTGGTCATCCTGTTATAGGAAGGATATTATTAAACTGGACAGGGTTCAGAAAAGATTTAACAGGGTGTTGCAGGGAATGGAGGGTTTGAGTTATAATAATAGACCGGATAGACTGGGACTTTTTTCACTGGAACGTGGAAGGCTAAGGGGTGATCCCTTAAAGAGTTTTATATAATCATGAGGGGTATAAATGTGGCAATAGCAAAAGGCTTTTTCCTAAGGTAGGGGACATATTTTTAAGGTAAGAGGAGAAAGATATGAAAAGAACATGAGAGGCAACCCTTTTACACAGAGAGTGGTTTGTGTGTGGAATGAACGTCCAGAGAGGCGGTGGATGCAGATACAGTTACAATGATTAAAGGACATTTGGGTAACTACATGAACAGGAAAGGTTTGGAGGGAAATGGGCCAAATGCAGGCAGGTTCGACTAGTTTAGTTTGGGAGCATGGTTGGCATGGACTAGTTAAACTGAAGGGTCTATTTCCATGCCATATGACTCTATCCTAAGGGGTCTTGTCAGGATCGATGTGGAAATGATCATTCCTTGGTGGGAGAATAGAGTCATAAAGTCATGTAGCACAGAAACAGGCCATTCTGCTCACCATTTATTTGTTGACCAACAAACACCAAATTACATTAATCCTAATCTAAAACTAGGAATCACTGTTTAGAAATAAGAGGTCGGCCATTTCAGACAGAGTTAATGTTGCAGTGGGTTTTCTGTTCCAGTTTTGATCTTTCTGCTGCTACTCTATCCATTTCATCATCCTCTATTTCTATTTGTAAACAGTTGGCCACTCCTTTTAATATTTAGAGTTTCTCAGCTTCATTAAAAACTTTAACTGTTCAAGGTACAGAGCTTTTAAATCCTTAAAAATAACTTGCCCTTGTTCTGATATAAGTGCACAGGCAATGGGTATTTTTTAGTGCAAACTGAAGAAAGTCTGTTATTTTACATTCAAAAATTCACTTCAACATGACAATTTACCCACTCTAACTCAGAGCAAGAGAGAGCGAGTGTTTTGTTCACCTGCTGTGCAGAAGTGTTTATACAGCAGCTCTCAGAACTGTGACTTGTACAGCACACTAATCCACATGCTCGCATACCAGGGCACTATCACACAAACTAGGGTTGAAGTTTGCATTTTTAACCTTTATCTTTTCATCAGAGGAATTTTTGAAAGGGTGGAAGCACCAATAGATCTCTCACCCAGAGTACTCTTTTTAAGACCACTGTGTTCACATTCTGAAAAACCCTCTGAAGTTTACAAGTTCAGTTTGTAGTAAATTTTCTCTGTTTGACTCCTCAACAGGTGTGACTTTCCAGAGTTCCTCTGAATCTGTCCAGGCATCTACTGAATTTATATCTTTGCTGCATTTTATATCTAAGAAAACACAATGTAACTAAAGCTTGAGATAGAACATAGAACATAGGAGAATACAGCGCAGTACAGGCCCTTTGGCCCTCGATGTTGCGCCGAATGCCAATAGATTGTCTACAGTTACAAGCCATCAGCATGACAATAAGGAGAATGTTTCTCCACAGAGCAGAGTGTGTCTTTGGATAATCGTTTCACAAAAGACAATGGAAGCAGATTTCTAAAATGTATTTAGGGCAGACATGGCAAAGGTTGATACGCAAGGGGCTGGTAAGTTATTGGGGAGAGGGTGGGAATATTGAGTAATTGGATCAGCCATGATTTTATTGAATGTGGAGCAGGCTTGAGAGGCCAAATGCCCCACTCCTACTCCTGCTCCTGCTCCGAATTTTTATGTTGTATTATAAGGTTAAGTACAATATAGCTTAACAATACATGGCTTGATTTACATCATGGCATAGGGTCAGCTTTCCTGGCAGGAATAACCCAGCAAGACTGGAGATTGATATATCTTGTTCTGATGTGCATGGTATACCTCAAAATGATCTTCAGTACACTCACCAGTATATTTCAAATATTACTGGCTTTCCCCATCTATTTTACCCACCTTGATTGGAAAGTTGAGAATCCAAGTCACACTTGAGTGCTGAGAGAGTGCTGCACCATCGGAGATTGATGTCTTTTGAAGAGGAAGTTAAGCTAAGGACTCATCTGCCCTCATGAATAGTTTTCCAAGATTCCATAGTGCAATTCAGAGAACAGCTGGCAGGCTCTTCTCAATGTTTGGCCCAATATTTAGTGGGACCTTTCTGTGTGTGCGTCTGTTGTCATATTTCCTATATATTTCCTACAGTGGTTAGCACTGCTGCCTCACAGCCCTGTGACCCGGGTTCGATTCCACCCTTGGGCGTCAGTCTGTGTGGAATTTGCACATTCTCCCTTTGTCTGCATGGGTTTCCTCTAAGTGCTCCAGTTTCATCCGACAGTCTAAAGATGTGCAGGTTAGGATGTTTGGTCATGCTAAATTTCCCATAGTGTTCACGGATGTGTAGGCTAGGTGGGTTAGCCAAGGTGAATGCAGGGTTACAGGGAAAGGGTAAACAGTAGGTTTGGGTGGGATGCTCTTCAGAAGGTCAATGTGGATTTGATGGGCCAATGACCTGCTTCCATGCTATAGCGATTCTATGATTCTCCAATGCAGCAGTGACAAGGTCTGAAGTTGTACATTCTTGGATGTAAAGCAAATTGCAATACCATGTGTTTGTGAATGGCCTAATTTTAAATTCAAACCTTCCTTTCCCTTCACTGTAGTGAGAATCTCGAAAATTCCACCAGGAAAGCCTTGGCTCACACCTGTGAGGGTAACAGTAATCCCTAGTTCTGATTTCGGAATTGGCAAAAGAACCAAAGGAGGAACTGAGTGGACTTTTTTCAGTGATGCTGTATTTAGGAACACACTACCAAAAAGAGTTAAGAACATCAGGTTATAGTTCAACAGGTTTATTTGGGAGCACTAGTTTCAGGGCGCTGCCCCTTCATCAGGTAGCTGTCTGATGTTGTCACAACCACCTGATGCAGCATTCCAAAAGATAGTGCTTTCATCAAACCTGTTGGACTATAACCTGGTGTTGTGTGATTTTTAACTTTGTACACCCCAGTCCAACACTAGCACTTCCACATCATTCCTAAAAGAGGGGCACAAGCAAAATTTCAAGAATGAATTAAAAGTATACTTGAAAGAGAGATACTTCACAAGTCAATGGAGAGGAGCCATTGGGGCTAATTGGATCCCCTTCACAGACAGGACCATTGTGTTATCTGGTCTTCTCTGTGTTGTTGGATTCTATGATACTTGGTCAGATTGAAAATCTGAAGAAGCAGTGGACATAACTCTGAGATTGAACCATTTAAACCAAAGTACTTGTTATTTCCATTTCCAACGGACAACCTCTTCTGGTGACTAAAAGAAGTACAAAAAAAATCCTAGCTAGATAAAATAATCCTTAAGAAAGTACAGAACTATTTAATATAAATGAGTCCAATGGATTCTACATACTACCTCTTCCCACGAGGGAAACAGTGCATCCACTGAATGGTCTCTCCTGAGGGAGATAAGTAACGTTTACTTGCAACTATCAGGAATGTAATGCTAGAATTTATTTTCCTCATCTCTGCACGTAATTGAGTAAAAGGTTCCTAAGTTATTAACTAACATTGGAATGTGATTGTACCTGGAGCAGATGTACTGCACAGCTGACACTTCTACTGCCCCAGGGAGTGTTCTTACAGCATTTACTTTAATGCATTGTGAACTGCCTTGAGAATTTACCATACTGTTCATAACTAGCAACCTAATCAAAGCTTTATTTTATTCATTTACAGGATGTGGGCATTGCTGGTTAGGCCAAAATTTATTGCCCATCCCTAATATAGTTAAGTGTCAACCACATTACTGAGAGTCTGGAATCACACGTAGGTCAGACCAGTAAGTATCCCTCCAACCCTCCAACTCGGCGCCGCCCCCTTGAACACTCCTACCTGTCCATCTTCCTTCCGATTTATGTGCTCCACCCTCCCCTCTGACCTATCACCATCACCCCCCACTTCCATCTACCTATCGCCTTCCCAGCTACCTACACTCCAGCTCCACCTCCACTCTCCTATTTATCTCTCAGCCCCCTTCCCCCACACCTCACCCTGCGCCCCCCCATCTCCCCACTAACATTTTGATGAAGGGCTTATGCCCGAAACGTCGATTGTCTTGCTTCTTGGATGCTGCCCGACCTACTGTCCATTTCCAGCGCCACACTGACTCTGAATCTCCAGCATCTGCAGTCCTTCTTCTAGACTAGGTACCTGTGACAATTTCCTTCCCTAAAGGACATTAATCAACCAGATAGTTTTTTTTTCTGGAAAGTGACCACAGTTTTGCAATCATCATTAAACTCTGAATTCCAGATTATTTTTAATTACACTCAAATTCCACAGTGGGATTTGAACTCAGGTCCGAAGGACATTACCTGGGTCTGTGGATCAGTAGTCTACCAATACTGTGCCTCTGTGAAATAGCTGTTCCTCGAGCTCTGGCCTGTAATGGATTCCTTTGTTAGTTCCTGTCTTCAGGTGACCCTCTTCTAAACTATGCAGCTCTGTCTCTCTAAATCTGTCTGCTTCCCCATCTCATCAAGATCTTTCTTAAAACCAGTCTCTTTGACTGTGAATGAGTGAAGTGATGTGGAATATTTTCCTCTGCTACACGATGCTATTATAAACTCTGGTACAATATCCAGTTGATGAAGGAGAACACAATCGCCTTCCAAGTTCTGCTCTAAACCACATATCTTACTCCCCCACTTGGAACCACATCACAATCCCCTCATTATCACTGAGTCAACATATTGAAACTCCTCCTCTCTCAGCACTGTGATTATAGCTGCATCACATGAATTCAGCAGTGTTATATATTGTTGCATTGTCTGTAAAGATGTAACGAGCTGGGTCAGCTAGAGACTAGAGCTGAAAATGTGTTACTGGAAAAGCGCAGCAGGTCAGGCAGCATCCAAGGAACAGGAGAATCAACGTTTCGGGCATAAGCCCTTCCTCATTCCTGAAGAAGGGCTTATGCCCGAAACGTCGATTCTCCTGTTCCTTGGATGCTGCCTGACCTGCTGCGCTTTTCCAGCAACACATTTTCAGCTCTGATCTCCAGCATCTGCAGTCCTCACTTTCTCCTCAGCTCGAGACTAGTTATATGTGCAAGTGTCCCGGTTAGCAATGTTCATGGTTGCACTGCAGAGTCAGGTTTAGTATAACAGAACACCAGCTCAAGCAGTCTGCAGCCAGGCAATGTGACAAGCTAGATTTAAAACAATGAGGTTCAACTCGCTGAGCTGGAAGGTTCATTTCCAGACGTTTCATCACCTGACTAGGTAACATCTTCAGTGGGCCTCAGGTGAAGCTGTGTACATGATTCCTGCTTTCTATTTATATGTTTGGGTTTCTTTGGTTTGGTGATGTCATTTCTTGTGGCAATGTCATTTCTGGTTCATTTTCTCAGAGGGTGTAGATAGCGTCCAACTCGAAGTGTTTGTTAATAGAGTTCCGGTTGGAATGCCATACTTCTAGGAATTCTCGTGCGTGTCTTTGTTTGGCATGTCCTAAGGTGGATGTGTTGTCCCAATCGAAGTGGTGTCCTTCCTCATCAGTATGTGAGGATACTAGTGAGAGAGGGTGATGTCATTTTGTGGCTAGTTGGTGTTTATGTATCCTGGTGGCTAGCTACCACCCCCTGAGAAAAAGAACAGCAAATGACATCACCACAGGAAATAACATCACTAACTCAAAGAAACCCAAACATATAAATAGAAAGTGGGAATCATGTACACTGCTTCACCTGAGACCCACTGATGATGTTACCTAGTAGGGTGACGAAACATCTGGAAATGAACCTCCCAGCTCAGCGAGCAAACCTACATCCAGAACTTCAATCCGAGCTACAAATCTTCTCAAAACTCACTAATGAGGTCGAACCTTTCCAAGCTCAAAATGCAATGTAACACATGGCAACAACATGACAATCAAGACACTTAAGTAGGTTAAGAAGGTGGCTCTGAAAATGTGTTGCTGGAAAAGCGCAGCAGGTCAGGCAGCATCCAGGGAACAGGAGAATCGATGTTTCGGGCATAAGCCCTTCTTCAGGAATCCAGGGAACAGGAGAATTTCCAGCAACACATTTTCAGCTCTGATCTCCAGCATCTGCAGACCTCACTTTCTCCTCTAAGAAGGTGGCTCACCAACATCGACCTGGACAAACGCCAACATCCCATATATAGAATCCATCTACCAGGCCCGCTGTCAAGGAAAGGCTGCCAGCATTCTCAAAGAACCATCCCACCCTGGCAATGTTTTTCTACAAGCTCTACCATCGGGGAGAAGGTACGGAAGCCTGAACACATGCATCAGCTGGTTTCGAAATAATAGTGTAGAAACTGGTGTTATAATGGACTCAAATTCAACATTCGCCTGTACCTGTGTTTTGTTTTTGCCGCTGTTTGCCTATTATTTACTTACCTACGCTACTTAACTCCGATCTGCCTGTATTGCTCGCAAAACAAAGCTTTTCACTGTGTCTTGGTACATGTGACAATAAATTCAATTCAATTTGGGATGGACAAGAAATGTTGACCTTGCCAGCAATGTTTATTTCTCATGAAAGAATTTAAAACAAAAGAAAACATTTCTTTCAGACTTCCGTTTGTTCTGAATAAAGAGATGGAAAAATGGAGATAACTCTCTCAATCCAAAATTCTTGGATTTTGAAGTTGGGATCAGTTGAAATCTGCCGGACAATGATTGCTGGATTTTTGTGAGGTAAGTGTGTGAAGAGGTACTGCATAAAGTCTGGGGCAGATGTAAATTAAATACAGAGCAACTCTATTCCAATTGAATTTCATTACAGACTTGAGTGATTGAATGACCTTCTCTTCCCACATCTCTACAGAAATCCTACTGCCCCGCTTGCTTCCAATAATCCCTTATCTTCCTCAACTTCAGGGATTTCCCATTGAAGGTGCAGGAGTCACCACCTGTTCACTTCATGCTGCTAAAACACTTGATCCTCCAACAGCTCTAAGCTTAAAGTGATTCACTTTGCCCTGTGACAGGGGGGATAGAAGATGATGTTACAGACCAGGTCAGACCCCCTCAAAACATTTCAAGAAAGTAGCCCAGACCCTAACTTTGAGAGCTGTTTTAAGCAGGTATAACACAGATATTCCAGGAGGGACATAGTTGGTCAAACCACTTAGTTTTAAACAAACAGAATTTACTTACAGGATTACGGAATGAAATACAAACAGAAGAGAACAGCATACTGAATAATTTAACCTCTCTGAAAACCCAGCAGTTTATTCCAACCTAATGATGCTGTTCCCAATACTTGCAACAATCCCCATAAACACCCCTTGGCATAAAAAGTAAAATTAAACACAGGGTCTTACAGGAGAGAAGGCAGAGAGAGAGAGAGGCGGTTCACCCTGGATCTGCTTCTTTGAGTCCAACAGCTTTTTCCAACTGCCTGACTGCTTTTAGCGCATAGCTAAACCAAAGCAGAGAAAAGCTGAGCTGGAAGAACTGGCCACTCCCCTTTCAATGTACAAGTGTTTCCTCTTAAACTTGAAAGCCTTTTGTCTGAGGCAGTATCTGTTAGCTATCATCAAATTGGCCCTAAAATCCATCCAAGCCCAGACTTTTTGGAGCTTGTGTTTTTGCGACCCCCTGAGAAAAAAACAAGGACAATGTAACCTTGTTAAAGGAGCTGCATCACCACAATGGCCTCCCATTTGTTTTTGATGATTTGTTCACTGCGTAACAATTGGTATTGCATCAGCTGATTGAGCTGTTTGGCATTGGGATAGTGTCGATTCACGGCATTCTGCCATAGGTTGTAGGCACCCCTTTGTTGCACCCCTTTCCAAATGGGAGGTCATACAAGGTGTGTGAAAGCAGGTAGTGGCACATCATTCTCCACAGAATGATGCCAGGCTCTTCATAGTGTGCCTCCAGTGATACGAAGTCAGCTAGGAGAGTAGAAAACTAACCTGCTAACTCAGCTTGATCCAGGAGTGAATGCTGACAGCTGGTATGTAACAGAGTCTCAATCCTTTTAACAATGGGGGATTGGTAATGAAAATAATAACTGAAACTGGTTCCTCTGTAACTGGCCTTTTGTGTTAGGAATTTTTAAAACTAGCCAACTTAATATAACATGTTAATATATACAGCAGAGTGGTTCAGTGGTTAACACTGCTGCTTCACAGCACCAGAGTTCAATTCCAGCCTTGGGCGACTGTCTGTGTGGAGTTTGTACATTCTCCCCATGTCTGCGTGGATTTCCTCTGATGCACTGGTTCCCTCCCTGCATCCAAAGATGTTAGGTGACAGAGCATGCTAAATTGTCCAGGGATGTGGAGGCTAGATGCATTAGCCATGATTAATGCAGGAAGCAGATGCTCTTCAGAAGGTTAGTGTAGACTCAGTGGGCTGTCTCTGCATTCTCTCCTTCAGGAATGGTGTGTAAACACAAGGAAACCTCTTACAGGAAGAACCACTGGTGAGATGGTGAATGCAGAGTAGTCTGGTATCTGAGGGCATTCCTAATGGGTCAGCAGTAATGTGATGATTGACCGAGGCTACAGAAGCTGATTAATATCTGTTGAAGCACAAATAAAAGCTGATGGTAACTATTAGCTCAGCTGCCTCTTGTCAGACTGGCTGGATGTAATTAAACAGCCAAACAGCAGTAGAAAAAAAATCCCTGAGACCTTGCTAATTGCTTTGAGATGTGAGTGTTCTTGTAGTTTACAGCAATAGGTTGAGTAATTATGAAGTTTTTTTGGCTGACTGTGTGGGGGTGGGAAGTGCTTACTTATAAAGCTTATTTGCAACCCACATCTTACAGCAAATGGCTTTTGCTGGACCTATCATGGTGACATACAGTCCATATGGTAGATTTTATGTCAATAATTAACTTTTAAAACTGTCCAAGTGAGTGTGTCCCAAGCAGTGTTGTCCTAACTCATACAGACCAGAAGATTCTCAGCTAGTTAACCATTCTTGTGTTGTGATACATCAAGTTGCAGTTACATGGCACCCTTGATATACCAAATCTCACAAAGTACATCTAAAGAGGGCAATCAAACAAACATTGACACCAAGCCACATGAAGAGATGTTAAGGCAGAGAAGTTGATTTTGACAACAACAATTTGCACGGACATAATATTTTTCTGTATAGGAAAATATTCCAAGGAGGAGATTATCAAACAAAATTAAACCAATTGTCGAGGCCAATGTTCCCTCTATTTTATTTCTACTCTTTTTCTCGATAGGCAAGTATGGAAGCCCCCAGTTGCTGCACAGTTTACAGGGAATGTTGGTCAAAGGGTCCCTTTGTGCTTTACCATGTTTTTGGATAATATAGACAATTGGTATGAATTTAGCCGTATAGTTGACACTACATTTTCAACAAAAGGTGGCTGAAATAATCCCTTGACTGGAGACAAGTTGAATGATCCAATCCTAGCTCTCTCACATCATCAACTCATTTGATTTTGCTTTACATTTCGATTATTCAGACATTTGTTCAATGAATTTTCTTCATGTAAACAGGTTCAGGCATCAGCACAAATTGGCCATCACTCACCAGAACATGTATTCTCTCACTTTGCTAACATGGTTTAACTCAGTTATGTTGTTACCTCTCACATATCCACCAGGATTTGACCAGTTACTCCCTTCCAACTGTTTACATTTCTCCAGTGTTCCCTTGGATTTAAGTTTGGTTTCTCCCTGAAAGCTGCCAGTTACAGATTAGATGGATGCACTGTCTCAGTCAGAAAGTTGGACGATCACAGAGTTATAAGTTCAGAGAGTTCAGGGATATGTCTGAGCACATAGTTGAGGTTGATAATCCTAGGGTCATGTTCTGGAGAAGGTGTTCTGTCTTGGTGCTGTCTTCAGCTGAGATGTCAGAGTCAACGTATTTCAAAGACCACAGATACCATTTCAAACAAGATTCAGGGAAAATGTTGAACTAGTGACCTGACCAATTCCTGGCAATATAAACTAAAGAAATTATCTGGCCATTGTCATACAAATTAACTCTTGCGTTGCTGCATTGCAACAGGGACTCCAACTTGTCACTCACTAACACCTTTGGAACATCCTACAGTTGTGAAAAGTGTTCTATCGATGCTAGGATTGGGAGGTGATGGCACAATGGTACTATCACCAGGCTAGTACTCAAGGCACTCAGGCTAAAGCTGTAAGGACAGGAGTTCAAATCCCTCCAAGGGCATCAGAAGAGGCTGCACAAATATCCAATTCTTAATGATAGAGGAGCCCAGCACATCTCTGCAAAATAGAGAGCTGAAGCATTTACAACAATCTTCAGCCAGAACTGCTGACTGAATAATTCATCTCTGTCTCCTTCAGAAGTCCCCAGCACCACACATGCCAGACTTCAGCTCATGAGTTAAAGGAAACAGCTAAAGGCACTGGCTACTACAAAGGCTATGGACCCTGACAACTTTCCAGCAGTGGTACTGAAGACTTGTTCTCCAGAATTAGTAGCTCCCCTAGACAAGCTGTTCCAGCAATAACAGACATCCAACTGGCAATAGGGAACATTCCTCAGGTATATCCAGTCCCCCCCAAAAAACAGGCCAAATCAAACCCAGGCAATTATCATCCCATCAGCCTACTTGCAATCATCAGCAAAGTGGTGGAAGAGGTCATTAACACTGCCTCAAGCAGCACTTGCACTACAATAAAGCACCTACTGATGTTCAGCTTAGATTCTCCAGGATCACTCAGCTCCTGACCACATTACATTCTTGTATAAACATGGATAAAAGAGCTGAACTCCAGAAGGGAGGTGACAGTGACTACCCTTGACAGCAAGGCAGTATTAATGAGCCCAAGCAAACCTAGAGTCAATGGAAACCAATTGAAAGGACTGTCCACTGTTTGGGGTAGTGTCTGGCACACAGAAAAATGGTTGATGGAGGTTCGCCATCTCAGCTCTAGCACATCTCTGCAGGCGTCCCTAAGAGTAGTGTCCTCAGCCCAAACCCTCAGCTGCTTTCTCAATGATCTTCCCTCCATTATAAGGGGAGAATCTGGGACATTTTCTGAAAGTCTCATAATGTTTAGTACCATTCATGACTCTTCAGATACGGACTCAATCAGTATTCCTATACAGTAAAAGACTAGAAAACATCCAGGTTTGGGCTGTTAAGTAGAAAGTAACATTTGTGCCACTCAAATGCCAGGCAATGACCATATGATTATGCTAATTAAGGCAGAAATAGGCTATTCTGCCACCCCTCTGCTCCCCTCACCATGCAACCCCCCCCCACCCCCCCCAAAAAAAGCCTGCACAGTCATTCATTCACATCATGCCTGATCAGTTTTGGTTTCAAATCACACATTTGCACCTACAGTGATAATCTTTGATTCTCTTACGTAACCAAGCTCTCTCTAACAAGAAAGAATCCAACCATCCCCACTAGAACATTCAAAGACATTACCATAGCTGCACAATCCCTGATCAACATTTTGGGATTGCCATTGACCAAAACTGAATGGTCTAGACACATAAGTACCATGTCTACACAAACTGGTCATTCTGCAGTAACTAACCCACCTGCTGACTCCCCAAAGCCTGTCCATCATCTACAAGGCACATGTTTGGATGGTGAGGTGATACTCCCAATTTGTCTGGACGGGTGCAGCTCTAACATCACTTGAGAAGTTTGACACCATCCAGGACAAAGCAACCTGCTTGATTGGTACCACATCTGCAAACATTTACCCCTTCCATCACCTTCAAAATTCACACCCTTCACCGCAAACATACAGTGTAGAAATGTGTGTGTCATCTATAAGATACACAGCGACAACTCACCAAGGCTCCCTAGATTCCACCTTCCAAATTTATGACCTCCACCATCAAGGGCAGCAGACGCATGGTGGAATAACTCCAAGGAGGCTGGTATCCCTTTAGGTAGCTCAGAGCCAGTCCCTAGAGTCAGGAGAATTCATGACATACCTGATTATATCTGTCAGTCAGCACTCCCTGATTGGCACAGGTTAACAGTTCCAATCAGGGAGCTCATACTCAATGAGATCCACCTGACCAACTCATTCCAATCACTACACGTGGGAACACCACCATTCCCCTCCAAATTCCCTTCCAAGCCACTCCCAACCCTGACTTGGAAATATATCACCACTCCATCAGTGTCACGGGGTCAAAATCCTGAGATTCCCTGCTAACAACATGAATGGTTTCCCTTCACCATATGGACTGCAAGAATTCAAGAACGTAGCTCACCACCACCTTCTCAAGGACAACTAGAGATAGCTTACAAAGGCTGGCCTAGACATTGATGTCCACATCCAATGAACTGATTTTTGTAAAAAATCTTGCCAATACATTTATGAGGGATGATTGTTTTCTATGCAAGAATGCAAGATTCCTTTAAGAGCTGTTACCTGCACAATTAGAAGCATGTAGCTGAGTTTAGTGAGTTTAAATTAAGAAGTGGACAACCCTTCATTCTAAGTGATTGTGAGAAATTACCACTTAATGTACAACAAAGCAGTAATATGCCAACAATAAACATAAACACTGTATTACAAATTGTTATAAATAATTGCTTAAAAATATCTACTTGGCCATTGCATTAAAAATAATAATTCAGGAAAAGACATTGCAAAAACTGCAGCAGGTATATAAATGTCTAATATCATTAATTTGTAATAAACATTGCTTATAAAATATTTAAAAATATGCTGATGACATACAAGACAGAAATAAGGCTCTTAACATTTTCTGGCTGAAACTATTTAACAAAATCTGACTTGTTAATATTTCATATAGAATTAACAATGTGGAATCAGGCCATTGAGCCCAACCAATGTTTATATTCCACTTTAATCGCTTCATTCATTCTTTACACAACACTGTCAGAATAACCTTCAATTTTGTTTTTCCCGTTCTTATTGAACTTCCTTTTAAATGCATCTGAGCTGTTCGCCTCAGCCACTACACATCAATTTTTACTAAATGTCTCTGCTACACATCCCGGATGCTGGAGAAAATGTACTGAAGTTGTGATCAATAAAATAGTCTAGTTTTCGTCAAAATGTTTGTATTTCTTCAGAGAACAGAATTGACTTGATATAATATTGATACCTAGAGGGGCCAGACAACTACACATACACACAAACAAACAAACAAATATACATACACAGACACAAATCCACACAAAGACCCGCGCGCATACAACTCAGACACACACATAAACTACTATTCAGGGTGCCCCTGTAAAGTATGTGTAACTGGACGTATACCTGGACTGTCAGACATGAGTCAGATGCAGCAAGGGAGGATAGTGAATGTTTTAAAGTCAAAGTTGGGTTACACCAAGGATTACCTCAGGGCCCTTCTTTTCTTGATTGTCATGTATGTTCTAACTCAGCGAATGAGATGGGAAACACCATGGTCAATATCGTTTGCTGATGGTATTGAAGTATTAGATGAAAATATAACCAGGTATTTGGAGAACTGATAAAAAACATTGGAATACAGGGTTAAGAAGACCAATCGACTGAAGACCCAATTAACAGACAGTTGGTTTGAGACTAATGAAAGGGATCTGAGTCATAGCATAAAGGGGCCCAGTGAAAAACTGGGGAAAGTGAGTAATTTCAAGTCCCTGTGATCTGTGGAGCCAGAAAAATGGTAATTAAGCAACAAAATTCTAATTTTCTATTGTGCTTACCTCTGCATTCAAAGGATCAATAGTCCTCATTTTCACCACCTCCAGCAGGATGCCAGTACCTTCCTCTCCCCTCAACTGCCAGGGACTGCTCCCCTTGCAGCACCCTCAGGCACTCCTCTGTCGCGCTTAATGCCTAAACAACACCCAGCCCTTCCCTTGCCCTCCAGCCATACCCTGGCACACTCCCATGAAATCACACTTGCCATTTTAACTCCTCTCTATTCACCCTAATCAGACCTCTCAGATGAAGCAACAATTTATTTGACTTCTTTCTGTCTAGTCCACTGTCTTTGCTACTTACATCATGGTCCTCTTGTCACTAGTGCGATATCAAATGCAGACTGGGTGACTGCTTTGCGGAACATCTCTGCTCTTTCCGAATGAATGACCCCAACCTTTCAGTTGCTTGCCATTTTGATGTCAGTGACCTTGTTGAGTTTTCTCAGCAAATTCTGTCTTGGTTTCTGATTTCCCACACTCATAGTTCTTTGGGATTTTTTGTTGTTGTTTGGAACAACAGAACTTCCTTTTCAATTTGACAATTTAAAGCCTTCAGGATGCAAAACTGAGTTTAACAAAAAAAAAGGAAATTGCTGGAGAATCTCACATTCTGAAGAATTAGACTCAAAATGTTAACTCTAATTTCTCTCCACAGATGCTGCCAGACCTGCTGAGTTTCTCCAGGAGTTTCTCCAGGAGTTTCTGTCTTTATTTCAGATTTCCAGTATGCACAGCTTGTTGTTTCAACAGATTCAAAACATGATCTCTGGCATACACTTTGATTCCATCCTCACCCTCTTTATTGTCCAGATTTTATGGGTTTGCTCTGAGCCAATCTCAGTTATTTTCTGCAATTGACACCTACTATTAACACTTATTTTTCATCCATACCACTCCTTGCCTACCATTAGCACTCATTTTGTCTTTTGCTCTGGTCACAAGCACCGTTTCTTCCACCCGCTCCGCCTCTCCTTTTGTCAACAGCATAAAAAACATAATTTCTCACCCACCCTTCGATTCATATTCAACTCGAATCATGAATCCATTTCTCTCTCCACTGATGCAGTCAGACCTGCTGAGTTTGTCCAGCATTTTCTACTCTCATTTCAGATTTCCAGCAGCCACTTCACTTTGCTTTGGACAAATTAGTTCTGGTTGGAGTAATTGGAAAAAGTGCAGCCAAACTGTTATCTGACAGAAAAAGCTAGAAGGAAGAATAGAAAACAGTTGTGAGATTGGGATTATTATGTGGTGCAGAACCCTGGAAACTGTACAAGAACTGGGTACTAAGGAGCTAAGAGAAAGGAAAAATGTCAGGAACCAGCAAATAAAGGAATCAGCGAAGATTGTGGGAACACCAAAGAAGGTACCCAATAACAGATTGTAATGTTTCAGCCTTCTGTTGTGAGAAATGTGGTGAAGCAGGTATAGACATGACTGCCAGAATTTTGGAGGAAAAAGATAGACCCAAGACCAGATGGAAAGCTACATTGGTGCGAGATTTAAACACGGTGGGATTGTTAGATGAATGGATGATCAACCAGTAGTCAGGTGATCTCACATAGAATGGCACAAGCTGAAAGAAAAAGATTTTGGAGACAAAACTCACTGAAATTCCCCAACTCATTCAATCATCAATGTGTGATATGCATAGTGATCAATTCCAAAAAGCTTGGTAGGGAAGGATAGAATTGGAGCCAATCTTTACACACTTTTTAAGTATTTATTTCTCAAAATACATATTACAAAGCACGTGCCGCCTAACCTGACAATCCCAGTGAGTTTCAACCTGTTTCAATTATAGGAGCCTCATACATGCCAAGCAATGACCTTCCAAGGAACAGGAGAATCGACGTTTCGGGCATAAGTCCTTCTTCAGGAATGAGGAAAGTGTGTCCAGCAGGCTAAGATAAAAGGTAGGGAGGAGGGACTTG
>NC_057735.1:10124684-10157750 GCF_004010195.1 Chiloscyllium plagiosum
TATCACCCTCACCTTGACCTCCTTCCACCTATCGCATTTCCAACGCCCCTCCCCCAAGTCCCTCCTCCTTACCTTTTATCTTAGCCTGCTGGACACACTTTCCTCCTTCCTGAAGAAGGGCTTATGCCCGAAACATCGATTCTCCTGTTCCTTGGATGCTGCCTGACCTGCTGCGCTTTTCCAGCAACACATTTCCAGCTCTGATCTCCAGCATCTGCAGTCCTCACTTTCTCCTCGAAGCAATGACCTTCTCCAATAAGAGACAATCTAACCACCATCCCTTGACATTCAATGGTATTACCATCACTGAATCCTCCAGTATTAATATCCGAGGGGATGACATTGACCAGGAACTCAAGTGGACTCGCCATATAAATGCTATGGCTACAAGGTTGGAGGATCAAATACTGAGCGAGTAGTTCACTTCCATGACTCGTCAAAGCCTGAACACCACTTATAATGCGCAAGTCAGGAGTGTGATGTATACATCTCCCTTTGCCTGGTTGGGTGCAGCTCCAACAACACACAAGAAGCACAACACCATCCAGGACAAAGCAGCCCACTTGCTTGGCACCACATCCACAAACATTCAATCACTCCACCACTTAGTAGCAGCAGCATGTACTATCTACAAGATGCGTTGCAGAATTTCACCAATGCTCCTTTATACAGAACCTTCTGAATCCATGACTGCATCCATCTAGAGCGACACAGGCAGCAGATACATGGGAGCACCACCATCAGCAAGTTCCCCTTCAGGCTACTCACCATCTTGATTTGGAAATATATCATCTTTCCTTCACTGTCATTGGGTGAAAATCCTCAAACTCCCTCCCTACTGATGTTGCAAGTCCATCTACAGTACATGGATGACAACAGTATAAGAAGGCAGCTCATTGCAAACCTTTTCAAGGGCAAATTAAGGATGAGCAATAAACACTGTCCCGACCAGGACACCACATCCCATGATTGAATATAAAAGAAAACTAATGAGCCCCCAGATAATACCCACACCTTGTAAACATTTAAAGGCTATTGGTGCCCCAGTTCTGATGTTAACCTTGCTTTAGTGGTTGAACAATCTAGTTTTTGTCAGAAGACCACAAATTCATGTCCCACTGCAGACAAGATCTAGGTTGACACTGACAGAGTGCTGCACTGTTGGAGGTCTCTGAGTGAGGTGTAAACCTGAAGCTCTGCCAATCCCTGCAAGTGGACGTAAAAGACCCTATTTTGAAGAAGAGGAAACCACTTTAGTGCTATGTTCAGCATTTATCGCTTTGCCAGCATCAACAAAACAGATGATCTGATCATTCTCTTGGTCATTACTAGAAGTTTGCTGTGTGCTATATTGACTGCCTCACATCTCTATCTTCTCCCTACATTGACTGCCTCACATTTCTATCTTATCCCAATATTAACTGCTTCACATCGCTACCTTATCCCAATATTGACTGCCTCACATCTCTATCTTATTCCTGTATTAACTGCCTCTCTACGTTCTCATATTGACTCCCTCACATTTCTACCTTATCTTTATATTAACTGCCTCACATTTCAACCTTATCCTTAAGCTGTATTGACTGCCTCACGTCCATCTGTTACAAGAAGTATTTATTGCTGTCAGGTGCTATGCAAGGTATGAAGGCTGTGTGACATGCTTCAGAAAGCCTTTCATTCTTTAGTTTCCAATTTTAGGAAAAGTGTCTCTTTGGAATCAGCTTGAGGTGACTGCTGAAGAAAGTGGCCGTGTAAATGGTACCAGTTCAGGCATGAAGCATGACCATTTCAGCAGGTAACACCATGTCAGACCTATCATTGTAACTGGGCGCAGCATGTGTCTCAACACTTCAGCTGGTTATAGGAAAACAAAAAGTCCTTTCTTGTTCAGTGGAGAGGCAACACAACAGCAAAGCAAGATGTAATTTTGCTAATGCTCTAGTTTAAGTAATTACATACACAGCCATACTGAATTTTTATTTTAAGTGCTGTTGTTTCCATGGTCTCTGCTTTACTTGAGTTGCCCTGGTGATGAGGAACACAGTTAAAGGAGCATTGTTACCATGGTGAAGACATTTACCATGTTTGTGCAGCAAGATTATGAGAAATGACCTGACTAGTGACACTCGGCATAACAGCTACACTCATACATCCCCCAATCCTCCAGTGAATTGTAGGGTGCGTTTCTCAGAGATTAAAGGGAAGGGGTCAGCAAAGTCCAAGCTCAAAGATGTGCTGGTTAGGTGGATTGGCCATGGGAAATGCAGGGTCACAGGGTATGGGTTTTGGGGGGGGGTTTCCGGTGGAGGAGGGATGGGTCTGGGTGAGATGCTCTTTGGAGTGTCGTTATGCACTCGATGGGCCAATTAGTCACTTCCACACTGTAAAGATTCTATGATTCTATGATCCTCGCTTCTGCTAAATTGGTCAATCTGATCCTGACTTTGCTCAAAGTGCTACAATGGCTTTTGCAATCGCAGAGCAAGAGAAAAATAATCGACCAAGATGACATTCTTGACTATTCTTTGAATAGAAAACGGCAGGTAGCCTGTTGAAAGATTAGCAGATACCCCAAGTAGATTCATGAAGGGCATTTTCACTAAATGGTCATCTTAACTTGTGAGTTACATCAGGTGAAAATTCCAATGGAATTCCCATTATTTGCCACTCGGATAACACAAGCTGAATGGCATTGAGGATGGAAGTATCAGAGTTTAAAATTGCGACAAGTCAACCAGTTTAAGGAGAAGGTGGAAGAAGTCTCCTAAACGTGAAGCGATATGGTATGGTTTGTGTCACACCTTCTGTGTAACAATCAGTCACCTGTGATTGGATACAGCAACTTGATGAATCCTGACCTCCTCCTACTCCTTATATTAGTGGGACATGACATCAGCGGTGAAGAGTTTTGAGATTTTCAGCGGTCGGTAAATATGTGTTTTTACTTTTTTATTAAATTGATAACTGTGAAAGAAGGAAACTTGTGATGGACTGATCGTGGAGACATTCTGGATGGGGAAGGTTTGACTGACTGAGTAAACTTACTCTCACCCTGTAGTTTTTGAGGTTTCTGGCACTGGGTGATATTACATTAAATACAAACCAACCAAAAGTGACCATCTATTCAAGTATGAAAATCCCTCTGGTTTTAAGGATCATTACAAACAATGATCTGAAAGTGTTGGTGTTGGACTGGGGTGGAAAACGTCAGAAGTCACACAAGACCAGGCTATAGTCCTGTGATTCCTGAAGAAGGGCTCATGCCTGAAACGTCGATTCTCCTGCTCCTTGGATGCTGCCTGACCTGCTGCACTTTTCCAGCAACACATTTTCAGCTATAGTCATGTGATTTCAAATAAACCTGTTGGATTATAACCTGGTTTTGTGTAACTTTTGACATTAGCAACAAAACAAGGAAGGATTTTTGCATTCTAGATTTGCATTAGAATAGGCTTTTGACATTTCTTGAAGACTTCAATCCCATACAATGTATCCTTTGTTGGTTAATCTCAGCAATTCATCCAAATGCCACATTATTAGGGAGGTAATGGCCTTTGGTATTATCGCTGGTCTGTTAATCCAGAGACCCAGGTGATGTTCTGGAGAACTGGGTACAAATACCATCAGAGCAGATGGTGAAATTTTTATTCAATAAATATCTGGAATTAAGAGTCTAATGGTGACCATGAGCCAATTCCTAATTATCGGAAAATGCCACCTGCTTGCTAATGCCTTTAGGGAAGAAGACTGCCAACTTTACCTCAGCTGGCCTATATGTGAGAACAGACCCCCAGCAATGTGGTTGACTCTTAACTGCCCTCTGGGTAATTAGCGATGGACAATAAATGCTGCCCTGGCCAGCAATGCCCTCATCCTGTGAATAAAAAAAAATGGTGCGATCGAACACTTCCACACCAAATTCAAAAAGGCTACTTCAATAATTTCTATGTGGAGTTTACACATTCTCCCCGTGCCTGCGTGGGTTTCTTCTGGGTGCTCAGGTTTTCTCCCACAGTCCATAGTTGTACAGGTCAGGTGAATTGGCCGTGCTAAATTGTCCATAGTATTCAGGAATCTGTAGGCTATGTGCATTAGTCAGGGCAAATGTAGAACAGGAGGGGAATGAGTCTGGGTGGGATATTCTTCAGAGGGTCGGTGTGGACTTGTGGGCCAAAATGGCATATTTCCACATAGTAGGGATTCTATGATATGGTTTGCCCAATGATTTCTGTGTGTGGGGGTGGGGGATCTTAAATTATGATTGTTGAATATTTTTAAGGCAGAGATAAATGCATCTTGACATACAAGGAAGTTAAAGGGAGTACTGATTTGGGAGTCTTTGTGCATAAATCATAAAAATATAGCATATATATTCAGCAGGTAATAGGGAAGGCAGTGGAATACTGAATTTTATTTCAAAGAGTATAAAAATAGCATGTCTTGCTAAAATTATGTAAGGTGCTAGTCAGACCTTACCAAAACTACTGAGAATAGTTTTAATCTCCTTATATCAGGAAAGATATACTTGCATTGGGCACAGCCTTGATAAAATTAGCTTGGTTAATTCTGGGTATAGAGCGCTTTCCTGATAGGGAAGGGTTGTGTAGATCGGGCCTGTAATCATTTGTGGGGTTTAGTAGAATGAGAAGCAATCTTATTGAAACATACAAGGTGCATAGTGGCTTGAGAGGATAGATGCAAAAAGGTTGTTTTGTCTTGTAGAAAGTCTTGGACCAGAGGGGCATCGTGTCAGAATGAGGGGTCACACATTTAAGACAGAGAGGAAAAGGAATTTCTTCTCTCAGAGGGGAGTAAATCTGTAGAATTTCAGTTGATAATGAGTGAAAGAGGAAGATTTATGATGAAGACTGGGTTTTTGAAAGGATTAAATTAGATCCCCTACAGTGTGGAAACAGGCCCTTCAGCCCAACAAGTCCATACCGACCTTCCGAAGAGTAACCCACCCAGACCCATATCCCTCTGACTAATGTACCTAACACTGTGGGCAATTTAGCATGGCTAACTCACCTGACCTGCACATCTTTGGACTGTGGGAGGAAATCGGAGCCCCAAAGGAAACCCACGCAGACACGGGGAGAATGTGCAAACTCCACACAGACAGTCGCCCGAGGCTGGAATCAAACCTGCGTCCCTGGTGCTGTAAGGTAGCAGTGCTAACCACTGAGCCACCATGCCGCCCCAAAAGTGAGACTGACAAATTAGATTCTCTACAGTATGGAAACAGGCCCTTCAGCCCAATAAGTCCATACCGACCCTACGAAGAGTAACCTATCCAGACCCATTCCCCATATTCATCCCTGACTATGGGCAATTTAGCATAACCAGTTCACCTACCTGCATATCTTTGGATTGTCGGAGTTACTGGAGCAAACCTACACAGCCACGGTGAGAATGTGCAAACTCCTTTATTAAGGATATTCAAGGCTGAGATAGACAGATCAGTAAGCATATTGATCTCTGCATTAATCAGTAAGGGAATAGGGGAGAAAAGGTAGAAAAGTGGAGCTGAAGATGATTTGATCAGCCATGATCTTACTGAATGGCAGTGCAGACACAATAGGCCAAATGGTCTACTTTGGCTCCTTTGTCATGTGTTCACGTTTGAATAACTCTGAAATATAAAATACACGAGCAAGTATACTTCAAAAGAGTCCAAGGGAGGGAGGTTGGAAGAAAAGAAAGTCTTTTCTTCCAAACTCCCTCCCTTGGACTCTTTTAAGCTCATTACCAACACTCAAGGGAGGCACCAAGCAATTGGTGCAGTGGGTACCTGTGGCCAAGGTTTAATGAACAGCAAAGTGCAGAGCAATCAGTGGTGAACAATCTGGTGAAGACACAGGGAGAAGGCACAGCAATACTTAACACTCATAATGAGTGCCAGTATCTTTTTAAGGCAATTACTGCCTGAGTTCGCACTACTTCTGTTAATAGCTTGGGAATGCCTGTCCTCCATGCATTCATTTGGCTCATTAGTTCAATCTTTCCCTACAGAGCTTTGCACCTTCATCTCCTCTTTCCTCTATTGGAAACTTGGCAGAATACTTCCAACCAAATTAAGAACAGCAGTTAAGGGGGAGCCTGGGGTATGAAGAAAGTGACAGAATTTTGCTCAGCTCTCTTTGTACAAATCTTTCCTGAGAATAGTGATTAGTATATTTCATGCACAAACACTTAATACATTTTCAACACCTTCTTACTTCTAACATGACTAATACTCATTTAACATGGATTCTCGGGCCTCTCTTCATTTCAATTAATTCTCTGTCTTTATAAAGAAATCAAATTCCCATTTCTTTAATGACCTTGAGTGTCCCAATGTACATTGCAACCGTCTGATTACTTTTTGAAGTGTAGTCTTTGTTGCATTGTAGAAAACATAGCAATCAAGGCAATGGCCTTGTGGCATTATTGGTGAAAGTGGGTACTGCAGATGCTGGAGATTACAGTCAACATTAGAGTAGGGCTGGAAAAGCACAGCAGGTCAAGCAGCACACGAGGAGCAGGAAAATCGACATTTCGGGCAAAAGCCTTTCATCTCTACTTTCTACAAGGCCCTCCTGATGAAGGGCTTTTGACCAAGACATTGATTTTCCTGCTCCTTGGATGCTGCCTGACCTTCTGTGCTTTTTCAGCACTACTCTAATCTTGTGGCATGATTGCTAGCCTATTAATCCAGAGACCCCAACTTATGTCCCTGGCGCTTATGTTCAAATCCCACCTCAGACATAGTCAAATTTGAACTCAATAAAAATCTGGATTTGAGAGTCCAATGATGACCATGAATTGATTGTCAGGGAAAACCCACTTGGTTTGCTAATGCTCTTTCAGGAAGGAAACTGCTGGCCTACGTGTGACTCTAGACCCACAGCAAAATGGTTGACTCTTAACTGCTCTCTGAGCAATTAGTGTTGAGCAATAAGTGCTGGCCTGGCCAGTGATACCCACATCCCATGAAACAATAATAAAAATACAAATGTGCTCATGGCCACATAATGTCTACTTTTGAGATGATTGTTACGGAATAAGTATTTCTATAATCTTTCACCTGGAAGCTGACAATTTAGAGTCAGCTTTTGATATTGTGCTCTACTCCATGCAGGGAGAGGGTGAGAAAGAGAGAAATAGATGAAGGACGAGGAGCAGGGGATTGAGAAGGGGAGATGGAGAGGTGTGGATGAAGGAGGGTGGAGGTGGAGATAGGGATGAATAGGGCCAGAGGGGAAGGAGGGGAGTGGGACAAAATGGAGGGGAGAGGAGAGATGAAGAGGAGGAAAGGAGAAGAAGGGAGAGACAGAGAAAGGAGAAGGAGGTGGAGAATGGGAGTGGAAGGAGGCAGGGAGAGGGAGGGTAAATTGCACAAGGCCTAGAGGGAGGGAAAGAGAGGGGACGAAGAAGGAGAAAGAGGAAAGGGAAATTACAACAGGCATTTAGCAGATATGGATCAAGGGAAATCTCTGAATCATATTTAACTGTTGCTTAATTTTTAAAAACGAAGCTTGAGCAAGAACACAGCCTCAGTGAAGATGTAATTTAATATCTGCTCTCGAAACACTGGACATTGCGTTCTGTAACTGCTTCCTTGAGGCTTGTGTGCTCACAGTTTGTTCTCCTCCTGCAAATGAAGTGTCCGTAACATTTGCAAATATCTGAGAGCGCATTACAGCCATTTTGCAAACATTTCCAAGAGTGCTCCAGGAAACCACCTTCATTATTATAGATTTAGATCTCAACTCCTCGAAAATTCTGCTTCGGAATAGGGAAGTAATCCCTGATGTAGAGGTGCCAGTGTTGGAATGGGGTGGACAAAGTTGTAAATCACACAACACCAGGTTTATTTGAAAATACAAGCTTTCAGTCACCATTAGACTCTTAATTCCAGACTTTTTTTTTCCTTTTGAAGGGATTCAAATTCCACCATCTGCTGTGGTAGGATTTGAACCTGGTGCCCCAGGTTATTATCTGAGTTGCTAGATTAATAGCCCAGTCACAATACCACTCGGCCACTTCCCACCATGCTGCTGAGGCCACTCTCACTATTGCCTGAAACACCTTCCCTCAGTTACTCTTACCCCTACAAACCACTAATCCTGCACAGCCTCAGTTTTGCCCACTCGCTCACTCACAGGGCCACCTTCCGTCACACAACTACGCCAATTGTAACAGCTGTGCCATCCACTTCAATCCTCCTTAATATCGCCTCTCTCTCATTCCAAGAGAAAAAAAAACCCACGATGAGGCAGAAAGCATCAAGACAATGTATGCCTGCCTATTTTTCAGACCTTCACCTCATATAGAGGGAATCTTTCCCCAAGCGACTGACTGGCTGCGTCCAAACCCCTGGCTGCTCTTGAGCTATGGTGACAGGACTCTCTGACTGAACAGTGGCTCTCTTGATTTCACTATAAACTGCTGAAGTCATAGTCGAAAAGTGTGGCGTTGGAAAATCACAGCTGGTCAGGCAGCATCCGAGGAGCAGGAGAGTTGACGTTTTGGGCACAAGGTCCTTCATCAGGAATGTAGATATGGGAGGGAACTGAGAGATAAAGGGGGGTGTGGGAGTAGGAGGATAGGTTGCTGGGAAGGTGCTAGGTGGATGCAGGTGGGGGATGATTGTGACACCGAGGAGAAAGAAGGTGGAGCGGGGAGGGAGGACAGGTCAAGAGGGCGGTGCCAAGATGGAAGGTTGGATTTGGGATAGGGTAGGGGGAGAGGAGATTTGGAAACTAGTGAAGTCGACATTGGTGCCGTGTGGTTGAAAGGCCCCTAGGCGTTCTTCCTCCAGTATTCAGGTGGTTTGGATTTGGCGGTGGAGGAGGCACAGGGCTTGCATGGGTGGTGGATGAGACCCAGACTGCTGCAATCTTGTTGGCTTTGTGTCCACGCTAAACACAAGGCAAGTCAGAAGCAATCTGTGCCTGTACAACTGGCTGAGGAGGTAGAGTTGGGCAACTCTCATGGTAACGCTGCAATAAGGACACTGTGTACTCAGAGATACTCAGCCAGTTCACGGTCTGGACCAGGCTGCATCACTTTGTTGACTGGCATAGCGTAGATTTTCACCTCACATAGAGAGAATCTTTCCCCGAGTGACTGACTGGCTGTGTCCAAACCCCTGGCTGCTCTTGATCTACTGAGGTGACCTGATTCTCAAAGCATCCTTGCTTTGAGTTGCTTTGCATTTTGACCTTTGCCTCCTCAGCTAGGACTCTGGTCCCTCCCCTAACTCTCATCAAACCTTGTTGTCCCATCATCCCTGAGCTTGCTCATCTACATTGTCTCCAGGTTGGAAAACAGTTGTATTTAGATTCCTTCAGGACACAGCCCTTTGAGATCCTCACATTTGTCTCACTCCGGCTAACTTGCATGATGCTGATTTTAATCATATCAGCATTGACAACCGCCCAGGCCTTACATTGTAGATTTCCTTAATCCTCTCCGTTTCTCTACCTCATTCTACTCCTTTGAAAACTCAAAGACTAAATTATCATCTCTTCTAATATCTCTGTCTGCAGGTTAATGTAAAACTTTGCATGATTAAAGCCCCTGCCTTGGGACAATTCACAGCATCAAAGGTGCGAAACAAATACAATTTGTTGCAGCGATTGACAATGGGAACTCCAGCTGATTTTAGTATTGCCAAAGGGCACATCCCCACAAGATCAAGAAACATGGCACAACATGCAAATGAGACCTGAAGACATCGTAGATATGTGTCGCAACCACAAGAGAATGCAAACACCAGATGGTGGCAGAGTAGGACTCTTCAGCCAGAGCTCATCCACTCTGTTTCCCGTTTCTTTCTCTTTTGTTTTCTGTCCCTTTGTGTTCCCTTCCTTTACTCCTGGTCTCAGTATGGACACGGGGGTCTCTTGCCCCAGTCTCTTGGTGGTTCTTGCAGTCTCTCGGCATATGAGTGGGCATGTTTTTGGGGCACCAGGGGGATCGGGGAGGTGATAGGACCAGCAGTGGCGATGGCATTGTGGCCAAACACAGGAAGACTGAACAGTAAGGGATATTCCCACCACCACCCTCCCACACCATTCCCCCCCATCCACCCCCTGGATGTTATCTATGACAGCAGAAGCAAGAACAGGCAGCTGTGGCCTCCCAGAGAGTGAGCTAAGCAAAGGACTCATCAAAGACTGTTGAACTTTTGTCCGAATTCCTTGACTTTCCTAGTTAAAATTATGAAGGACTTTATTGTTAACTATTTCATCATTTTAAAAATTTTCTACTTATTCTATGAAGTAATGTTTAACTTTTTAACTGTTTCTCTTACTACATTGTGTCTAAGTTTTTTTGTACCTAGGTATCTTTACACCTAAGATGGCGCCATGTGTGGCAACATTATACACTTTTCACTCCTGTATTTGAGCACAACTGACAATAAAGTCTAAATCTAAAATCTAGATGCGTAGGGAAATAGTTAGGGGTCTTCAAGTATAACCCTATATTTCACAACCTCACTACAAATAAAGATAAAAGTAATCACTATAATGGCTACTTTGACTGACTTTTGAACTTCTCAAAAATGGCCCCTTCCATTCTCTAAAACCTTAACCCTGCTGAGGATGATAATGTTTGTGAGTGAGGCGAAGTGAGGATGAAGAAAAGAGGATTTGATAAGAAGCGAAGGTAAACAGGAGGAAACAAAGGTGTGAGAGCAGGACAAGGAGAAACTCTGAGAATGACATTGCAAATGTAGAAAGATGGAGCCAGCTGTACCAAAATCAAATGCATTGCATACCAGTGCCCCTCTCCTCTCCTGAATGCAATGAAGTATGACTTCTTTTAGCAATTTTGTGAGCAACACAACAGCCTTTACACCAGATTCAAGCTTAATCTTTGGTTTCAGCTGACTGTTGACATGTAATTTAATCATTAAGTCTTTCCCAATCACATCTTGTCAGTGTCGAGCATTGGCTCTCGTTTCCCCAATTACATGCGCTGTTAAACCATCTATGAACCCTGGGATTATCCATTCTGTGTCTGTCAGTCACATGTCTAGCAGCCCTGATTGTAATGAATGACCTATTATGTGCTGATAAATAAATACAATTGTTTCATGACGAATATAATCCAACATCAACTGAAAACCCTCAGTCATCAGCGCTTTATGTCTTAACTCATCAAGTGCCTGACTGAAACCAATGCAAACTAACAACAAATTACAATATACTTGAGCACTGATCATGGTGTTCTCTTCCATCGTCTAAGTATGGAAAACTTCACCTTTTCACAAAAAAAGTTTCCAATCAAGACCATCCCCAAGAATGCATAACATCATGATTGATCAAGAATCATAAACACTAAGAGCAGGAGTAAGTTATTCGGTCCTTCAAATCTGCTCTAACATTAAATATGATCATGGCTGATCCTCAATCTCAATGCTATATTCCCACTTTGTCTTTGTACCCCCTGATGCATTTAATATCTGAAAAATGTAACAATCTCTGAAACATACTCAAATGACGCAGCCTCTGCAACTTCTGTGGTTGAGACTTCTACAGGTTGACCATCCTTTGGATGAGGAAATGTTTCCTCATCTGGGTCCCAAACAGTCTACCCCATTGTCTATTTACAATTGCAAGTATAATCACATGACTGAGGTTTACAAAATTATGAGGGGCATGGATAGGATAAATAGACAAAGTCGTTTCCCTGGGGTCAGGGAGTCCAGAACTAGAGGGCATAGGTTTAGGGTAAGAGGGGAAAGCTATAAAAGAGACCTAAGGGGCAACTTTTTTACGCAGAGGGTGATACATGTATGGTAAGGAAGGCACTTTCCTTCTCCAATAGGACATTAGTGATCCAGATGGGTTTTTTCCCAACAATCAACAACAGATTCACAGTCATCATTAGACTTTGAATTAAAATTCTACCATCTGCTGTGGCAGGAATCAAACCTGGATCTCCAAACATTACCTGGGTCTCTGGATTAACAGTCCAGCGACAAGGCCATTGTCTCCCCTCGAGTCTCCACCCAACTACCACAACCAGGAATCCCTGGCTCGGCTGCACCTTATGGTGATAGACACATTGCCATTGGTTGATCAAGCATTATGGAGAAAGTGAAGTCTGCAGATGCTGGAGATCAGAGTCGAGAGTGTGTTGCTGGAAAAGCACAGCAGGTCAGTCAGCATCCAAGCAGCAGGAGAATTGACGTTTCAGGCCGGAGCCTTTCCTAATGAAGGGTTCTGGCCGAAAACATTGATTCTCCAGATCAAGCATTATGTTTAATTTCACCTTTGCTATTAAATATACATCCCATTGGCTGAAAGTACTCAGTAATATGCATGAATCGATCCTGCCAAGTTTGTCCAGCAATGCCATTTTTCTCTCAGCTGTTCAGCATCTCAGTTCTTTGTTCTATACTATTGTTCTTTCTTGTTGTAAAAGCCCATCTGGTTCATCAATATCCTTTTGAGAATGAAATCTGCCATTCTTACCCAGACTGGCCTACATGTGACTCTAGACCCATGGCAAAGTGGTTAACTCTTAATTGTATTCACAAGCTACTCATTTAAAGGGGCAGTTAAGGATAGGGAACAAATGCTGTGTGCCTGTTAGGTGGATTGGCCATACTAAATTTCCCACAGAGTCTAGGAATGTGCAGGCGAGGTGGATTAGCCATGGGGAATGCACAGTTACAGGGATAGGGTGGACTTGTAGGTCAGGTTTGGATTCTCTTTCGATGGCTGAATGGCCTGCTTCCACACTGTAGTGATTCTGTGATAACACCCACCTCCCAGGAAAGACTAAACTTTTGAAAATGTAATACAGACCTGGCACAGTAGCTACCTTAAATTATCACTTGGGCACCAGAGGGGAAGATAATGAGAATCCAGTCCGTATGGATTAAAAAAAGGGAGGAATTTCATTTATGTAGCACCGTTCAGAAACTCAGGTCAGCCCAAAGCACCCTACAGTGAATTATAAACTTCAATGTTGCAAAATGGTAGCCAATGGGTGTTCAGCAATTGCAAATGATAATGGTCAGTTCATTTATTGTGATGGTGTCAATCGAGGGTTAAATATTTACAGGGGACAAAATAAAACTCCACTCATCATCTATAAAAAAAAGGTGCCATGGGATTTGTTATGTGAAAGATGAAAAGAAAAAGCACCTTCTGAAAGATGGCACCTCCAACGGTGTGGCACTTTCTCAAAGTAACAGCGGAGTGTGGTGCTAGATTTCTGAGCTCATGTTTCTGGAGTGCAACTTTAATCCATAACTTTTGACTTGAAGGCAGAAGAGCTTTCCAGTGAGTCAAGGCTGGCATTAAACATAAAGGATGTCTCCTTTCTCAACCGTCTGCTCTGAAGTGAGTAGTAGCAATGTGTTGATCTTGCTGAAGACGCAGTAGTATTGTCACTGAACCATTATTCCCAAGCTCTGGGAACATAGGTTTAAATCTTACCAAGGCAGGTGTTGAAATTTGAATCAATGCAATGCTGATTAACAGTGACCATGTAACCATTGTCAATGCTGTAAAAACCCATCGGGTTCAATATGTGTCTTTCAAGGAAGGAAATCTGCCTTTGTTACCTGGACTGGTCTACATGTGACTCCAGACCATGTGGTTGACTCTTAATTGCCCTCTGAAATGGTTCTAGCAGGTAGATTTAAAATGCCAACACACATCCACGTTTTTCCTCCCACCTCAGTTGAAACAGGAGGTGAGCGAGTGAGAAGCAGAATTTGAACATAGAAATAAAACAAGGAACCGGAGTAAGTCACTTGGCCCTCGCGTCCACTCTACCACTCATGGCTGGTCCAATTTTAACCTCAGCTCTACAGTGAGCAGACCTATGGATCTAGAATCTAAAAAGAGAGACAAAAAAAATGGTACAAAGATAAATGGACTGTTGAAAGTAAGCCAGAGAAGAAGAGAAACTACAAAAACGATAATGGGGACTCGGAGTGGTTGAAGATGGGTTGGCTGGGCTGAAAGCAATCCATTTCATACCAGGACCTGGGGTTGTGAGGGTAGGTAATAGACATAGAGGGAGGTATTCAGGTTCTGAGGTTGTTCAACTCAATGTTGAGCCCAAATGCTGAAAGATAGCGAAGTGTAAGATGAGTTGAATTGAATTGAATGATTTATTATCCAATTTTAAGCTCAACTTTACATTCTTACATGCCCTTGATAATTGTTTCATCCCCTTGGTAAATAACAATCTCTTCAGCACAGATTTAAAAATATTTAAACAATTCTGCTCTACTGCCTTTGGAGGGAGGGAATTCCAAAGAATCTCAACCCTCTGAGAGAATTACATTTTTTCCCCTTGTTTTAAATGTGCAATGATTTATTTTTAAACTATGGCCCCTAGTTCTAGATTCTCCCACAAGAGGAAACATCATTTTCATGTCCCACCCAGTCAGGTCCCCTCAGGATCTTTAAAGTTTCAATTAAGTCACCTTTCATTCTTCTAAGCTCCTGATGATGTGGGTTCAGCCTGTCTAACCTTTCCTCATAAGACAATCTGCTCATTCCACCTTCTGAGTTGGGAGTTGTATTTTTAAAGCTTTAGTATTTCCACCTGATCCAAACTCATTCATTTCTTTTGATTCAAATTGCCCCTACATTCCCTCCTCAACCCTCTCCACATCTTTAGGCTCCCTCCACGTGGGAGCTGTAATGATTGCACCAAAGTTATGAAGCTGGAGCTCATACAATATGAGTCCCTGGTCCAATCATGGAGCCCTGGCTGACAAGTTAAAATGGAGTGTCAGAGATACTGACACTCTGAGAGCTGGCACTGAACAAGGCTGTACTAAAGTCAGGGATTGTTCATGTGTAAATATGGGATACCGCCCTGTGTGGTGTTATTTCTGGAGCATTTTCTCATATACTGTCTTGTACCCCTTCATCATGTTGAAGACCTCTGTCAGGGCATCAATCAATCTCCTCCTCTTTTAGAGTTATCAACTCCTACCTTTCATATATGTACTACCAAATATCAACTGTTTCCCGATAGCTATAATCTTTTCAAAGATGTGCAAGTTAGGTGGATTGGCCATGGTAAATTGTTCATAGTGTCGAGGGGTGTGCAGGCTAGGTGGATTAGCTGTGGGAAATGAGGGGTTACAGAAATAGGTTAAGGGGCTGGGTCTGGGTGAGAGGGTTGGTGTGGACTTGATGGGCCATATGGCCTGCTTCCACACTGTAGTGGGGTCCTATGGACCTCCTTGGATCTTGAACTAGTGCACTACAGTGTAGATGTTTAAGTTTTTATTGATAGCAAACTCATCAGCAGTGTTCCAACACAAACTGGTGGTTTGCTATGATTGCAAGAAAGCTACCTTGGTTATTTAACTTGATCTAATATCATGTGATAATTAACATTATATTAAAATCTTTGGAGGTTTAGAAAAAAATCATCTTCACCAGAATGACAGCTCGTATTGTTTTAGAATATTAAATTTGTTGTGAGTTTGACAGTTTTCCTTTTTATTTTGAAAACCTGGTTACCTGTAAAGGCAGAGGTGGACTCGGGCCAGGCATGGGTAGATGAGGATAGTGGGAGTTGGCTGACAGAAAGCTGAGGTGTGCTACTGTGTTTGCCTTGCATCAAATTTTAATTACATTTTAAGTCCTATTCTGTAAAGTTCAGTGCAGTCACTGGAATGAAGAGAAAAGCAGGCAAATGGTCAATTAAAAATGTAATTAATATTGAGAAGTTTTATAATTAAATACTGCACTTGGCAGCACCAGATTAAAACTCAAATTGCATTTTAAATCCTATTGATTTAAGAGCTTAGAGAGTGAGGTGCCTATAACAAGGGTTTATTTTAAAAGGGAAATGGCTTCGGGAAAAATAGTTGGTCAGCCCATAATCTTCATGTTCAGGAAAGAAAGGTTGATTTCTGATAAAAGAAGTGATGTGAAAGTACATTAGTCTTGGAGGGTTGGCAACATAAACTCACCAGAATGGTGCCAGAGCTGACCAGACTGGGTTATGGGGCTGAGGTGATTACGTTCGGCTTGCGTTCTCTTGACTTTACATGTTTAAACCATGCTGTGATCAAAGTCTTTTCTTGCCTCCATTGAGGAAACCTTTGACCAAACGTGAGTCACTTGAATCCGGACCCCCGGCTCAGAGATAGGGTCATTGCCAATGTGCACCCAGCCAGTCTCAGTGATGATTAGTCTCATTGTTGACAAGCTGTTGGGAGGTGGTTAGCTCAATTAGGTGGGCAGCAAATTTGCTGTTGAGTAACTCCAACGGTGTGGGGGGGTCAGTTCTTGTTCTTGCCTCAGGTCGTCGGAGGATAGCTAAGTATCAAGCACGTTGCTTTGGGTCTGGAGTCCTGTGCGGGACAGATCAGGTAAACGATCATGGAGGACTTGCTGTGTGACCTTTGGGCTGAGCTTTCCAGTAGTTGTCTCTCTTGAATGAGAGAACAGCTTCTGGAATGATGGTGACTTTCGCTACCATTGTTTGTTATTAAAGAAAACCATTTGGTTCACTGAAATCCTTTCTGGGAAATTAATTTGCCATCCTTACCTGGTCTGGTTTACATGAGACTCCTGACTTACAGCAATGTGCTTGACTCCTAGCTGCCCACTGGGCAATAAATGCTGACCTAGACAAAGAGAGCCCCATCCCATGAATGAATAAAAACAACTCTCTGTGTGAATGATGTTCAATTTCTGATAAAACTTGTGGTGCAAAACGTCAGGATGTTTGGGGTGATACTAATAAAGCTGTTAACAGCTTGCTCTAGCTGCTTCAGAGACAGAACATCTGTTTCTTTAAGTGTGCATTTTAATGTCTAACTAACAGGATACACCGTGAGATGCCCACTCCAGAAGGAATGTAACCCAACGTTTCCTGAATGATATTACCTGAATCTCTGCAGTGAGCAATTCCTGCATAAGCAATTCAGCAATGGTCTTGCAAATGCTAATTAATAAATAACTACAGGGCTACAAAGGCTGAGTTCTAACAGCATTTTATTGGAGCATATTAAGGATTTATGGGAGCTGTGAGTTAAAAAATTAGTCTTTTATATTTAGAATATAAATTAAAATGCTACCCAGACTAAGTGAGCAAAACCTTCTGTTTCATCTGCTGTTTGGGCTAAAAGGGAGAGGAATTGTCTCTCAAGCGCCTCTGTTAATGTCTGCATTATTTGAACAGCAAGCTCTTCGACAATTTTCACAGAGAGATATCCACATAAGCTCAGAGTATGTCCTCCATGAGATCAGGCTCCATTTTCTCTTGGTCATGTGATATTATAGAATCATAGAGTCATGGAGTGCAGCACAGTAACAGAGCCTTTGGTCCAACTCGTCCATACCAATCAGATATTCTAAATTAATCTAGTCGTGTTTGCCAGCGTTTGGCCAATATTTGTCTAAACCCTTCTTATTCATATAGCCATCCAGATGTCTTTTAAATGTTGGAATTGGCCTGACTCCCTGCTTCCTCTAGTAGCTCACTCCATACACACACCATCCTCTGTGTGGAAAAGTTGCCCTTTAGGTCCCTTTAAATCTTTCCCCTCTCACCTCAAACCTATGCCTTCTAGTTTTTAACTCCCCTCTTCTGGGAAAAAGACCTTGGCTATCCATGCCCCTCATAATTTTATAAACCTCTATAAGGTCACCCCATAGCCTCCAACGCTCCAGGGAAAATGGCCCCAGCCTGTTTAGCCTCTCCTTACAGCTCAAACCCTCCAACCTTGTCAACATCCTTGTAAATCTTTTCTGAAACCTTGCAAGTTTCACAACATTCTTCCTATAGGAGAGAGACCAAGCCATTGTGTGACCATTAAACCACAATCCCAGTAATATGGAAACATAGAAAATCAGAGCAAGGCCATTCATCCTTCGAGCCTGCTTCCCCAATCATTATCATCATGGCTGAACATCCAAGTCAATAATCCACTTTTCTCTATATCCTTTGATCCCTTTAGCCCCAAGTGCTATATCCAACTCCTTCTTGAAATCATGCAATGTTTTGGCCCTGACTGCTTTCTATGGTAGCAAATTCCACAGGCTCACCTGCTCTGGGTGAAGAAATTTGTCAGCACCTCAGTCCTGAACTGTTTACCCTATATTCTTAGACTATGACCCCTAGTTCTGGACTTTCCCACCTTCGGTACATCCTTCCTGTGTCTACTCTGTCTGCTTCTGTCAGAATTTTATAGTTTCCTAACAGATCTCCCCCCTCCTCTGCCACAATCTTCTAAACTACAGTGAATATAATCCTACTTGATACAAGTTCTCTCACTATTTCAGGAATCCGACTGGTAAACTTTTATTGTATTCCATCCACAGCCAGAACATCCTTCCTTAGATAAGGAGACCAAAACTGCCCACAATACTCCAGGTGTGGTCTCATCAAGGCTATGTATAATTACAGTTGAAACTTTATTGCTGGAACAGCACAGCAGGTCAGGCAGCATCCAGGGAACAGGAGATTCGACGTTTCGGGCACAGGCCCTTCTTCAGGAGTCTTTGTAGAGAGAGGCAGAGAGCTTCTGCAAGGAAGGCATCCTTGTAAGAGGATTCGCAGTAGGTTGAAATCTTCGAGGAGAAAGTGAGGTCTGCAGATGCTGGAGATCAAAGTTGAAACTTTATTGCTGGAACAGCACAGCAGGTCAGGCAGCATCCAGGGAAATGTATAATTACAGCAAGACATCCCTGCTCCTGTATTCAATTCCTTTGACTCATTCCCATAAACCATTACCGCATTGTCTCCTCTAAGGTGACTGTCTTTAGCAAAGAGAATTTGTTGCTGAGTCTTTCAAGATCTTAAAACAGCAGGTTTGGAAGTACTGGAGAAGTAGTACCAGACTAAGTATGGTGCCATGAAAGATGGCCAGCAGATTATGTTCCCATCCAAGCCAAGCATCACCACTCAAAGTCAGCTCAGCTGGGTGGGACACATTGGCCGTTTGTCTGATGCTAGACTTGAAGCCACTGCTCCACACGAACCTCAGTCATGACAGGAGATTCCTCAGAGGGCAGTTGAATGCTTTAACAATGTCCTTCATGAAGAGGTCAAACATTGCCAATGGGAAACCCTTGCCGGTGATCAACCAGAATGGAGAAAGGTCATTCAGGAAGGTACCAAGAACATTGAAATGTGGTGGAGGTGGGCTAAATCCAGGTGTTCAAAAGGACTTGAATAATTAATTGGTTGGAAATGGTGTGCAGGGATATGGGGAAAAGACGGGAGTTTGGCATTAAGTAATCAAACCATGGTGCAGACTGGATGGCCTGAGTAGCCAGACTTTCCTGTAATAATTGCTGAGAGACATCATTGGGAATGTATAGGTTTTGATTTCGGGGGGAGTTTGTGCTCACAGAGACCTAATACAGACGACCGACTACAGTTTTCTGAGAATTTATTGAGTCTATTAAGAAGCAGCAATTTGGAGGTGATAAATCAGTTGAATATGCAAAGAAAACATACAAGCATGTCAAATGAGACCACTTCACCAATTCTGAACATCCCTTTGGAATGGAGGAGCGGGGCCAGTGACTTTGAAATCCTGTCTTTGTTCTCCCCTCAGACTGGTGTAAGAGAATTCCTGGTCTTCTCCCAATGGGATGGTAGCTTATTTCAGTGGATCTTCTCTCTTGGACTCCTGTCTGCCCATCTATCCCTGTTGATATTCATTATTTTGGGCCTGGCTACCTCTGCTGTGTCAATCCTCTCTCTATACACTTCCATAGTGTGTCAAAGTTGACATTAAGACCAGTGGTAGAGCAAAGTGTGCAGAGGACTGTGAAACTTTGTAGAGGAACAAAGATAGTTTAAGTGAGTGGGCAAAAATCTGGCAGATGGAGTACAATGTTAATAAATGTGAAGTCATCCATTTTGATAGGAATAACAGTAAAAAGGACTATTATTTGAATGGTAAGAAATTGCAGTATTCTATGGTGTAGAGGGATCTGGGTATCCTTGTGCATGAATGACCGAAGGTTGGTCTGCAGGTACAACAAGTAATTAAGGAGGTAAATAGAATTTTGTCCTTCATTGCTAAAGGGGTTGGGTGTAAAAGCAGGGAGGTTCTGTTGCAGCTGTATAGGGTGCTGGTGAGGCCACACCTGGAGTACTGCGTCCAATTTTGGTCTCCTTACTTGAGAAAGGATGTACTAGCACTAGAAGGGGTTGCAGAGGAGGTTCACTAAGTTGATTCTAGAGTTGAGGGGGTTGGCTTTTGAGGAGAGACTGAGTAAATTGAGATTATATTCATTGGAGTTTAGAAGAATGAGGGAGGATCTCATAGAAACATATAAAATGACGAAGGGAATAGATAAGATAGAAGTAGAGAGGATGTTCCCACTGGCAGGTGAAACTAGGACAAGAGGGCATAGCCTCAAAATTAGGGGGAGCAGATTTAGGACTGAATTGAGAAGGAAGTTCTTCACCCAGAGGGTTGTGAATCTATGGAATTCCCTGCCCAGTGAAGTAGTTGAGGCTTCCTCAGTATATGTTTTTAAAGCCAAGGTAGGTAATTTTTGGAACAGTAAAGGAACTAAGAGCTATAGTGAGAGGACGGGTAGGTGGAGCTGAGACCACAAAAAGATCAGCTATGATCTTATTGAATGGTGGAGCAGGTTCAATGGGCCAGATGGTCTACTCCTGCTCCTAACACTTATAACCTGATATCTTTTGCCAATGGCAGCTACTCATGATGCCACGATGACCATTGTCCCTTTGCCAGCTCCATTTAAAGGTTAGTTTTCATTCCTTCAATAAACACAAAGTTCTTATTTCAAGAAACAATGCACAGGGGAGCCTTTGTTCATGAGTGTGGAAGGCTGGTTATTGAAGTAGCACAGTTAAATGAGGTTTCAGACCACACAAGAAATGCCAAATCTGGAATACTGAGTGAACAAAGGTTGAAAGCCGACCCTGCTTCCAAAACAGGGGCAAAGTTGTGAAGTTGGAGGGTGTGCACAAACCTCCAGACAACTGGTCTAGCTGACCCATCTCCCAACTGGCAAAGCAAATCTTAGCAGGACTTATACACTTAACGGTAAGATCCTCGGGAATGTTGCTGAACAAAGAGACCTGGGAGTGCAGGTTCATCGCTCCTTGAAAGTGGAGTCGCAGGTAGATAGGATAGTGAAGAAGGCATTTGGTATACTTTCCTTTATTGGTCAGAGTATTGAGTAGAGGAGTTGGGAGGTCATGTTGAGGACATTGGTTAGGCCACTGATGAAATATTGCGTGCAATTCTGGTCTCCTTCCTCTGGAAAGATGTTGTGAAACTTGAAAGGGTTCAGAAAAGATTTACAAGGATGTTGCCAGGGTTGGAGGATTTGAGCTATAGGGAGAGGTTGAACAGGCTGGGGCTGTTTTCCCTGGAGTGTCAGAGGTTGAGTGATGACCTTATAAAGGTTCACAAAATCATGAGGAGCATGGATAAAGTAAACAGACAAAGTCTTTTCCCTGAGGTCGGGGAGTCCAGAACTAGAGGGCATAGGTTTAGGGTGAGAGAGGAAAGATATAAAAGAGACCTAAGGGGCAACTCTTTCACACAGAGGGTGGTATGTGTATGGAAGGAGCTGCCAGAGGAAGTGGTGGAGGCTGGTACAATTGCGACATTTAAGAGGCATTTGGATGGGTATATGAATAGAAAGGGTTTGGAGGGACACTGGCCGGGTGCTGACAGGTGGGACTAGATTGGGTTGGGATATCTGGTCGGCATGGACGGGTTGGACCGAAGGGTCTGTTTCCAAGCTGTACATCTCCATGACACTATGACTCTATGTGTCAGAGTCTACAGATCCTACAATGGATTTATCAGCTGCCTCAGAACACATCAAACAAGAATGGCAGCAAGTCACACCTGATCTCAAGGATCTGCATAAAAGTAAGGTCAGTTAGATGTCCAAAAAGCTTGGTCAAACAAGCAGGTTTTCAGGGGCATCTTCCAGGAGGAGAAGTTGAGTAGAGACCGGGGGAAGGTATTGGGGGAGGTGGTGACATGATGATTATATCACTGGACTCGCTATCCAGGACCCCAGCCTAATATTCTGCGGTTGGAAGCAAAATACTACAACTGCTGGAAAAATGAAAAGAAAACCAGAAGATGTTGGAAAATCTCATCTTCCATCGGTGAATCATTTCCAAGCCCAGTTATAGTCCCTTCCAAACTCTTCGATCAGGCAGAAGATACAAAAGCTTAAACACACTTACCAACAGATTCAAGAACAGCTTCTACTCCGCTATCATCAGATTTCTTAATGAATCTCTCAGATTTTAAATTTAAAGTTGAACTTGCTTTATGTGCACCTTCCCTGGAGCCGTAACATCATATTCTTTGCTCTGTTCTATTCCCCTAACCCACCTTGTATGGTGTAATCTTCCCGTACTGCACGCAAAACAAAACTTTTGTTCGTGTCTACATGTGACAATAATAAAACAAATCTGCTTTCTCTCTGCAGTTGCTGCTAGACCCACTGAATTCTCCCAGCAACTTCCGTTTTTGTTTCTGATTTCCAGCATTGCAGTGATTTTTTTCCCATTTTTATGTCACCTGTTATCAGATGCCTATTTCCCAAGGCTAGATTACAAGACAGCTCAAGTGAGGACCACATTCTGAATTATCGACATGATGTTGACACAGCTGTCAAGGTCAGACTTTGTTGCCCATCCCCAATTGGTTTGCCATGGCCATTTCAGAGAGCAGTCGAGAGGCAGCCACATTGCTGTGGGTCTGGAGTCATGTGTAAACCACAGCAGGGAAGGTTCTTTCCTTCCCTAAACCACAATAGATGAACCTAGCGGGTTTTTCAGCAATTAACGATAGTCTTCCAGGCACCATATATAAAAACTGCCTTTCAGTTCCTGATTTATTCATCAAATTTGACATTACACCTTTAGGGGATTTGAACCAATGTTCCCAGAGCATTGGCCTGGGTCTCGAGATTACCCGCCCAGTGGCATGCCCACCATCTGCGTTCCCTGGCGTTATTTCTGCCGCTGAGTGTACCCCCATAGCCATGCCTTCCATAGTCGAAGGTAAACGTGTCAGCATGTCAATTTTTGTGTGTGCAATCTCTGATCCGCCACTTTGAACATTACGCCACCATCTCCCCAGATGTTTATCCTCCTGCCAGGGTCACCTCAACCAGCAGACTCAGGGATCAGCAAGGGGTCTGTGATCCCATCCCATTGAGCAGCTGAGTCCTGAACGCAGGAACCTATAAACTCTCCCCTGTCTGCATTGCTTTCCGTTAAGTGCGCAACTGATTGCAAATGAGCAATGCCTCTTTCATTCACTGCAGTCCAGTTCACTCTCAACACAAGATATCCATTTCAATCTCTTAATTGTTTCTGGGACACTCAATGTGTTGACAAAAAGGAAGGATGAAAAAAATTCCACTTGATTCTTCTAAGTGCCAATTTCCATTGAAAACTTGCTTGTGAAAAGAGTGCCCTTTAATGAAGTTGTCTAAACATTCAGAGCTCCCAAGGCATTTAAATTTTAAATGAGCTCGCTGAGGTTGCAGGTTCATTAGTAATGAGGAAGGAATCATTTACAATTAGTGTTGGAATCCATACGAGGGAGAACTGAATGGCTGAAGATTATAGTCAGAGATCAGCACACAATTCTCTGGGATCTTATTCCAACATCCCTAGAAAGCCTTTAGGGTTGCTGCGTGGTGAATTCTAATTGAGATACAGGTTGTAAGTCATTCAACTCAACACGAATGAAAGCCAGGAGCTTAAACAGATCCCAAAGCAATGTAGATTGCAATGAATTGACTGCTGCTCTTCAACTGATGCTGATCAGGATGAAATGTTGAAAAGAACCCCCCTGCTCTTTCGAATTTGAATAAAAGACCCTGCCATTTCAAAGAAGAGTAGGGAGGTCCCCTCCCATTGTTCTGGCCAATAACTATCACTCAACAAAATTGATTAAAGCAGATTATCAGATCACCTATTCACCATGGCACTCTTGGCTATGTGCATTACAACAACAACTGCAATTCAGAGAGTATCCAATTGGCTGTGAAGTACTCGGGGAAATCCTGATGTTGCAAAAGGGCCTAAATTATTACAAGGGTCCTTCTATTTCCATTGGTTCACCTCTGGTTTCTGCAGGCTGCATATATCAGAAATAAATTCTGCAATAATCTGAAGAACACTGAAGCATGTAATGGAGTGAAGGTGCAGGGAAACAAATAGATTTCTTGACTTACAAAGGATTGGACCAGGTCCTGTTAAACAAACATGCTCACTACAGCTCAACTGGTCATGTCCTCTTCTCTGAGTCAGAACCAGAGATGTTCAGGACCCAATCCAGCATCTCGATATTAAAAAAAAAGATGTAATCTTACGCATACTCCTGACAGGCAACGGGACAATCCCACTCCACCTTCCCTGGGTTTTCAATGTTCTTGGTTGATGCTTCAGTGCAGGCCTGTGGAAAAGCTGAACTGTCTGTCAGATAAACCTTACACTCAAGCTCTGGTCTTTCTGCCTATTACTGTATATCAGGCAGCCATGGGGAAATGATTGCAATAATCTGTGATGATGGAAAATGACAATTTACAGCAGTCCAAACATTTTATTAAATATCTATACTGATGCTCCAGTGAGGGAGTCTTGGGTATATTAATTTAGTATAATGCCTCTACAGTGTGGAAACAGGTCCAACCAGTCCACACCAACCCTCTGAAGAGTAACCCACCCAAATCTGTTCCTCATTAGCTTATGTTTATCCCTGACTAATGCACCTATCTTACACATCCCTGAACACTATGGGCAATTTAGCATGGCCAATTCACCTAACCTACACATCTTTTGATTGTGGGAGGAAACCCACGCAGACATGGGGAGCCTGTGCAAACTCCACACGGACAGTCGCCCAAGGCAGGAATCGAACCCAGGTCCCTGCGCTATGAGGCAATAATGCTAACCACTGAGCCACTGTGTGGGTGTCACTGGCTAGTCCAGCATTCATTGCCCAGGGGGAAGCCAACCTCATTGCGGTGGGTCTGGAGTGACATATTGGTCAGTCCAGGTAAGGATGGCAGTTTCCTTCCCTAAAGGAAGTGAACCAAAAGGCTTTTCCCAATGATGGTTATCATTAAACTTTGAATTCCAGATTTTTATTGAATTAGAATTCTGCTGTGGTAGGATTCAAACCCAGATTCCCAGAACATTAATCGTAGAATCCCTACAGTGTGGAAACAAGTCCTTTGGCCCAGAAAGTCCACACCAACCCTCCAAAGAGTATCTCACCCAAACCTATTCCTCTACATTTACCTCTGGTTAATGCATCTAACCTGCAAATCTTTGGATTGCGGGAGGAAAGCAGAGTACCCGGAGAAAACCCACACAGACACCGGTAGAATGTGCAAACTCCACACAGTTGCCCAAGGTTGGAATTGAGCCTGACTCCGTGCCACTGTGAAGCAGCAGTGCTAACCACCAAGCCACCATGCCACCCTCAGTTGATGGATGTGAAGCTGGAAGAGCATACAGGCCAGGCAGCATCCGAGGAGCAGAAAAATCAAAGTTACGTCTGAATCTGCTGTGCTCTTCCAGTTTCACATCTATCAACTCTGACTTCCAACATCTTCAGTCCTTACTGTCCTCAGAACATTACCAGGTCTTCAGCTGGCTAGTCTAGCAATAATACCACTAAGCCATCATCTCCCCTAGTGAGGCTGCACTGTCAGGTCTGAGGTGCTGTCTTTCTATTGAGGTGATAAACTGAGACTGCCTGTACTCACAGGTGGATATGGAAGATCCAGCATCTGTGCTTTGAAGCAGAACAGGGACTATCCCCGTGCTCTGTGCAATATAGATTCCCTACAGTGTGGAAACAGGCCCTTCAGCCCAATAAGTCCACACCGACCCTCCAAAGGGAAACCCACCTAGACCGATTTCCGTCTGACTGATGCACCTAACACACTGGGCAATTTAGCATGGCCAATTCACCTAACCTGCACATCTTTGGACTATGGGAGGAAACTCATACAGACGTGGGGAGAATGTGCAAACTCCACACAGACAGTTGCCCGAGGCTGGAATAGAACCTGGGACCCTGGTACGGTGAGGCAGTAGTGCTAACCACTGAGCCACCGTGCCATCCCAAATGAGCATCCTCTCATCCTTTCTTCAGGATTCTGAAGAAGAGTCATAACTCTGCTTTAGCTCTCCATTGTCGTTGCCATACCTACGGGGTTTTGTCAACATCGTTTGGATTTGTTTCTCTAAGCAGCAATAGTTTGTGAACAGGTGTCAGCCAACTCCAGTGAGGTGTCTTCATATAGTGCTCCTTTGCCAAAGCAGCCAATCCTTGAGAGGCAGGTTCTGACACAAATTGCGTGCAGGAGGCCATGGAGGGTGGTTGTGAACTGGTGTGATTTTGATTTTTGATATTATTGTCACATACTCAAGCACAGAGCAGGGTGACAGTGAAAAATGCAAAATGTTGCCACACAAGGCATCTTAGGTACAAGTACCTAGGTACAGAATCTTAGAAACAGGTAGAAAGAAAGAACAAAGTTAAAAGTTAAACCTTGCAGCAATTTATAGTTTGGCATAAAACATACAAAATAAGGTTAAAAGTTACACATTACAGACCTTCTTAGTTTTAAGTAGAAAATGTAGACGTGTGTTGTATGTTTCTTGACCCCAGTTTTCCTGCAACAGCTAGCTCATAAAGTTTAGCTATTAACAGCAACAAGATTTATGTGGCACCTATAATGTCACAAAACATTACAAGATGTTACACAGGAGCTTATCATAAAATGTTTGACACTCCAAGCCACATCAGTGCAGGTGGAATAAAGCATGTGTAAGCAGTAACAACTTAAGGAATATCTGCAAAGGATCAGTGGCAGAGAGGCATAGGCAGGGATTTCAGAGCTCAGGGCCCAGATACAGGGCTTGGAGGGGTCAGGGCTCCAGGCTAGTTCATAGGCTGGCTCCAGGCTGCTAATGATGTCTGTGAATCTCCAACTGCATTTCTGCTCCAACCAGCATGTTCTCTCACAGGTCTTCTCATCTCCACCTAGCCCTGCTACAAACTCCACTCTCACAAGTTCACCCTTGCTCCACATCTCAAAGCTCTTACCGGGTGATCATGATCTTGAAGCCTAGAAATAGGATCAGTGAGGGAAAATGGCAATGCAACAGGAGTAGGCCATTGAGTCCATCAGACACGATCCACAATTCAATACTATCATGGCTGATACTCCACTATCACATAAACTGTTGATAATCAAAGATTTATCAACCTCTACTTTAGACAGACTCAAAGACTTGAGCTTCCACAGCCCTCTGGGGTTGAGAATACCAAAGATTCACAATACTCTGAGTGAAACAATTTCTTCCAATTTGGTCCCAAATACTAACCCCCTTATTTTGAAGAACAAGGAACAATACAAGGAGAAAGTGAGGACTGCAGATGCTGGAGATCAGAGCTGAAAAATGTGTTGCTAGAAAAGCGCAGCAGGTCAGGCAGCATCCAAGGAGCAGGAGAATCAACGTTTCGGGCATAAGCCCTTCTTCAGGAACAATATAACACAGGAACAGGCCCTTCAGCCCTCCAAGCCTGCGGCATCACATTTTGCCCTTCCATACTAAAACTGTATTCACGTACAGGATCCATATCCCTCTATTCCCTTCCTATTCATGGATTCATCCAAGGGTTTCTTGAATGCTGCTATTGTATCTGCTGCCACCATCTCCTCTGGCAGCATGTTCCAAGCACTCTCCACCGTTTGTGTGAAAAACATGCCTCGCACATCTCTTTTTAACATCCCACCCCACCTTCCCCCATCGCACCTTGAACCTGTGTGTCCTGGTAATTGACCCCTTCACCCTGGGAAAAAGCCTCATACTTGCCACTCTATCCATGTCACTCACAATCTTACAAACTTCTATCAGATCGCCCCTCAATCGCCTGCATTCCAGAGAAAACAAACCCAGTCTATCCAACCTTTCTTCATGGCTAAAACCCCCATATCAGGCAACATCCCAGTAAACCTGTTCTGTACCCTCTCCAAAGCATCCTTCTGGTAGTGTGATGACCAGAACTGTACACAATATTCCAAGTGTGGCCTAACTAAAGTTCCATAAAACTGCAGCATTATGTGTCCATCCTTATACTCAATACCCATTCCATTGAAGGCAAGCACGCCATAGGCCTTTTTTTTTAACCACCTTAGCCACCTGCTCTGCCACCTTCAGTGATCTGTAGAACTGTACACCCAGATCCCTCTGCATATCAATACCCTTAAGGATTATGTCATTCACTGTATAACTTTCATCTGTACTTGACCTTCCAAAATGCATCACCTCACATATGTCCGGATTAAACTCAATCTATCTTTTTTCTGCTCATGCCTCCAACTGGCCTATATCCCACTGTATCCTTTGACAATCCTCCTCACTATCCACAACTCCACCAATATTTGTATCATCAGCAAACTTACTAATTACACTGGCTAGCTTTTCCTCCAAATCATTTATATAGACCACAACCAGAAGAGGTCCCAGCACCGATCCCTGTGGAACACCACTAGTCACAGCTCTCCATTCTGAAAAGCATCCTTCCACCATGTTGCTCTGTCCGCTATGACTAAGCCAGTTCTGCATCCATCTCGCCAGCTCATCCCGATACCATGTTGCTTCACCTTTTGTACCAGTCTGCCATGAGGGACCTAGTCAAAGACATTACTGAAGTCTATGTAGGCACATCAACAGCTTTTCCCTCATCAATCATCTTCATCACCTCCTCAAAAAACTTGATCAGGTTCGTGAGGCATGACCACCCCCACACAAAACTATGCTGTTTGTCACTAATAAGTCCATTTGCTTTTAAATGCGTGTATATCTTGTCGCTGACAATCTTTTCCAATAATTTCCCTACCATCAATGTGAGTCTCACAGGCCCATAATTTAAATTGATCTAGATTTTTGACTTGCTACCATGGGAAAATTTTAGCTGCATCTACCCTGTCTGCACGGTGGCGAAGTGGTTAGCACTGCTGCCTCACAGCACTGGGGACCTGGGTTCAATTCCCACCTCAGGCAACTACCTCTGTGGAGTTTGCACATTCTCCCTGTGTCTGTGTGCATTTCCTCCGGGTGCTCCGGTTTCCTCCCACAATTCAAAGATGTGTAGGTTAGGTGAATTGGCCATGCTAAATTGCCCACAGTGTTAGGTGTAGGGGAATGGGTCCGGGTGGGTTGCTCTTCAGAGAGTCAGTGTTGACTTGTTGGGCTGAAGGTCCTGTTTCCACACTGTAGGGAATCTAATCTCTTAAGTGTTGTGGTTCTGTTCGCCGAGCTGGAAATTTGTGTTGCAGACGTTTCGTTCCCTGTCTCTGTGATCTTTCCTCCGGCATTTATATCACAGAAGCGCTTCACAGGAGGCTCCCAAGCACTGAGGGTGTCACCTAGACAGGGGACGAAACGTCTGCAACACAAATTTCCAGCTCGGCGAACAGAACCACAACAACGAGCACCCGAGCTACAAATCTTCTCATAAACTCTTAAATATTTTGTAGGTGTCAGTGAAATCACCTCCTATTCTTCAAAACTCCTGATGCAATGTTCCCCAGTTATTGTGAAGATAATTGAAGTCTTGGCTGTGGATGATTGTGATGATGCTGCTCCTTTAACAAGGTTAGTCTATCGTTGTTTTCTTTTCCATGAGGGGCTATAAAGGCAGAAGTGCTGAAATGTCTGAACTGGCTACTTTAATAATGGCTAACAGATGCTGTCTTAGTCAACAATCGGGTGTTTTTTTTTCTGAAACACTTGTACAATGAGAGGGGATTGGACAGTTCTCTCAGTTCAGGGGTTTTTCTAGTTTTGGGTTAGTTTTTGCTGGGGACCCAAAGAAACAGCTCCATACTGATTCTTTGTCTCTTTGACATCTCTCTCCATTCAAGAACCTGTGTTTGAATTTGCTGTTTGGCCAAGAAGTGTGTTTATGGCAGGTTGCAGGAAATCGGAACAGCTCTTTATTAAATTGCACTTTTGTGTCGGTTGGGTTTTCAAACAGTTGTGTAATTCTAAATTCGGTTTTCTTTGGTTCATGCGTAAATAAATTTTGTTTTGTTTAGACTGGCTGTGATGCTGGTGGAATATTCGCCTTACATCTGCTGAAAACAACTGGGAAAGTTAAGAGTCTGGGCTACCTCCTTAAAATGTTTTGAGGGGGTCTGGCCTGGTCCACATGGACAGATGACAATGGAGATGCCAAAATTGGATGAGGCCAGAGGTATTGCAAATGTTTCCTCCCACAGAGTTAGAGATACTCTGTCCTCCTCGTTCAAACAATTGAAGGGGCCACTAGCCAGATTTAAAAAGCACCAGTGATTCTGTTATCCCTGCAATGGGAGCACCTTGGCATCACTCCCGGAAAACAGGTTAAACAAGAGGGACTCAGGGATGTGATCATTAGTAAAACCTCTGGATTACCGAGTCCAGGAACATAATCACTTCCCTAACAAATACAAAATACTTTGCTCATATTAGTTTTAGTACACATGGTCTGTTGATAAAATTGAGCTTTTTACTTTTGACTCTTCTAGATATTTTTAACCAACCTGTTCAGATACGTTATGACAAACTGGGCCTTCTAGCATGGAAAGCAGGACAGTACCACTGTGCATGGGGGCAGCATAGTGGCTCAGCTGTTAGCACTGTTGCCTCACAGTGTCAGGTACGTAGGTTTGATTCCACCTTCGGGAGACTGTCTGTGTAGAGTTTGCACATTCTCCCTGTGTCTGTGTGGGTTTCCTCTGGGTGCTCTGGTTTCCTCCCACAGTCCAAGAATGTGCAGGTTAGGTGGCTCGGCCATGCTAAATTGCCCGTAGTGTCCAAGGATGTGCGGGTTAGGTGGATTAGTCATGGGAAATGCAGGGTTACAGGGACAGGATAGTGTAGGGGGTTGGGTCCGGGTGGGATGCTCTCTGGAGAGTCTGTGTGGACTCGATGGGCCAAATAGCCTGTTTCCACATTGCAGGGATTCACTGAAAAAGGTGCGAAGGTTATCATCATCATTTTCGCAGATCATGAAACTGCTCTTTCATGAGAGAGAGGTGACTGGTGATGGTTTAAGTGGGGGGTCAAATGCCTCAGGTAAGGAAAGAGGTTGAGAAAGAGTGTCCTTCCCTCAACTGTTGCAGGAATTGAATCTATGTTATTAGCATCACTCTGTACCACAATTGGCCGTCCAACAAAATATTAGAAAATATGTTTTAGAATTATCAAGGTACCATTGTATTACAACACTTCACTTGACCCTATTTTCATTTCTTTTCCAATAATCCCACTAATCACAAGTTGGTAATTCTATTGTCTATATTTAGTTCTATATTTAGAACTAACCAACCTTCCAAGCAAACACTTAAATGGATTCCACCCATGCATTCTATTGGAACCAATGTTTGAATGACAGACTTTCAGCTTAATATGCTCCCAATTGAGCTATTTCAGTTGACTATCCTGGATTATAACACCAGTGAGTCACTTGGCAAGGAGGACATACTGCCATTTATCCACAATTACACCAGATTCACCAAAATAGCATAAAAGGTGGAGTATTTTATTTGTTTTGATAAAAACGGTTTGGTGTACAACAACAGAACCAATAAGAAGTTCAGCATGCGATTTATATGTAACTTATTGTGGTTTTAAATTGGGTTGATCAGGTACTGGCACAAATGTTTATTAAAATACTTATTTGGCAATGAACGTGTTTTTAGCTGGACAACAGCACTGTAAAAAAAGGACTTAAAAAAAGGAGCTTAGAATCTCCCCGGGGGAAAAAATATAAACAGGGAATTTAAAATCTCCTCAGTTCAAGTGACTGACACTGAAGGAAAAATAGAGAGAAAAAAAAACAACAGCACTGTTTCCATTCTTGGAGTTGAAAAGGAAAGGGCAGAAGTGTTCATGTTCTATTACACTGCACAGTTGTGTCAGTCCATGCAAAATGTTACTTTGGTGGTTAGGCTAAACATTTTGTGAGGTTCTTGATGCCGAACCTAACCAGGGCAACGTTTAGGCACGATTTGGGTGCCCTTCCTGATTTCTTGAAAACACTACACCACGATATTGTACAAGCTAATCCCCTCAGATGGGCTACCTCAAAGACTGGGCTGTGGTCCTCATTAAATCAGTTGATTCAATCAGTAAGGAGTACTACAATTTGGGATCAAGAAGTCTACACTTTTAGATCGGAGATCCATACTGTGGAGCAATTTCCCCTTCAAAAGGGGTATGGGAGATATGGACAATGGTTATTTTATAACGATATGTATCATTTCAGAGGACAAGTCAAGATGGTAGCACCTTCTCCTGCATCATCAGTCATTCTCCAGCAGCATCCGTGACAATATCTGTATTAGTGCTGCTGTCTTCCAAGGCAAACATACCATTCTGATTGGACTTACAGCCTTAGGAACCCATCTGTCAGTGGTCACTGGAGTTACGTCCGCTCATTAATGGGAGCTTTACTAGCAAATCCTAAACCTAACATCGAAAGAAACATGCCCTCTACTTACATTTTCTTGGAATAAAGTTCTATCTGCATCTGTTATGAACTAGCTGATAGGGATTTATTGCTGGGATCAGTTGACTAATCCATTATGGAAATGTGTTGCTGGAAAAACGCAGCAGGTCAGGCAGCATCTAGGGAACAGGAGAATCGACGTTTCGGGCATTAGCCCTTCTTCAGGAATGAGGAAAGTTGGTCCAGCAGGCTAAGATAAAAGATAGGGAGGAGGGACTTGGGGGAGGGGCGTCGGAAATGTGATAGGGTGGAAAGAGGACAAGGTGAGGGTGATAGGTCAGACTGGGGTGGGGGCGGAGAGGTCGGGAAGAAGATTGCAGGTTAGGAAGGCGGTGCTGAATTCGATGGATTTGACTGAGACAGGCTGGGAGGAGGGGAAATGAGGAAACTGGTGAAACCCGAGTTCATCCCTTGTGGTTGGAGAGTTCCTAGCCGGAAGATGAGGCGTTCTTCATCCAACCGTCGTTTCGCTGTGGTCTGACGATGGAGGAATCCAAAGACCTGCATATCCTTGGTGGAAT